>NC_049203.1:42724903-43029070 GCF_013347855.1 Anguilla anguilla | reverse complement strand
GCACGGTTTGCCAGTATTGTGCTGCTTATGTCAAATGAAGCTGATAGGCGTTCTAAACACCTGCCTTCTACCAGAGATACTGTGAAAATGATGTCTTTGATTCTTCACATCTGGAAGCTGCCATGTTGCCATAGAAATATAGAACGCTGGGTGAAAAAGATGTCACATAAACATGACAGCTGAGGTATGCATGCAACCCTGGGACAGCATATTCAATATTTTACAAGAAAAATATTAATATCAACTTTGATTTCAGAAGATGAAATGGATGATAAGGACACTTGTTTTATACTGAATATCTTAGTAACATCAACACTGAGCTAGCTAAGTAGTTTGGTGTAAATATATGTAGCATTTATTCAATTTTAGGCAACATTACAGTATACTATGGTGTTAGCATCTCATTACATAGGTATGGAAACCCATGAATGACAAAACAAAAATAATTGTGATGAGTTGTCCTTTTAAGGACAAATAGCGTTGTTTCCTCTTGAGATGGAGCAGTGAGTGCTTCTGAACTGCTTAAAGAACTAAGCCGAACTAAGCTATGGGAAGAAAGTTACCCCTACGTTCAGTTTACATAAATGGAAATGTTTATCTTAATTTGTTATTATTGTTATTTATTTTTTCATTTATTGTGCATTTAATGAAATGCATTGTGCAATTAATGTTAATGAAAATAACTGAAAACAAGAGTTTAAAAATATGTTCTCACCACTGTCATTTTAGGATAGGCCACCAGTAAAAGTGAGTGGGCCCAGACCTGTTAGGCCTACCTACAGCACCACACCTGCCGTAAGGTCGAATAGAGAAGGGGTGGTTTCAGAGTTCAGTCAGAAGGGTACGCCTTGACTTCCTGTACCAGAGCAACTGTGAGGTGAAAATATGCCACAGCCTTGCAACCTATGCTCTGCAGGATATACAGTATGTGTTTGTCTCCACCCTCTCAAATCAATGGAAAACCCTCCAGCAATGCATACAAGCTTAATTAGTCCAATTTCCAAATTAGGGAAAAATAAAACAAGTGACAAAAACAGGCTGAAAACAAAAATAAATACGCAAAAGTGCCTTAGCTCCATTTATGGAACTTTTCCCTTCCGGCCATGAGCTGTTTCCAGGCAAACTTTTAAAACCTTTGAAACTTTGGATGGAGCTGGCCTCTTCGGTTGACCACACAATCCTGGACCCCTCTGATGCGATTGAATAATGAATACAAGGTAAAAAATTAAAAACGTGAAACTCGAGTTTCACCTATGAGCACTTTTTACGAGTCCTGTCCTGCTCATCTTGTCAGAGCTCTCCTCCTGGGTCAGTGGCGTATTCCTGGCTTCCCCCCGTCTTTCCAATCCTGACGTTCCCTAAAGGGACACGGTGATTGGGGACTTCGGAATTTGGAATTATTAAAGATGAGAAACCCATTAATGTTTATTTTTATACGGATGTGACTGATTACCCAGGGACTCTCTACAAATCTATGTACTCTCAGGTCGACCTGGACTCTGTTATGTCTTTCCTTCTCCTTCAATACAGGGCATTTGTTTTGCACTCAGAGAAATGTTAATATTTCATGGAGGGATGGGAAGAGTTCTTCGAGAGATTCTCAGCCTCTATTTGTGAAATGATGCGTTTTTGGCCGATGAGGCGGAAATGAGAGATTACAGTCGGACTGAAACTGGGCTTTTGAAAAACGTCGCTATCCGCTCTCTCGCCTGAGTCATTTAGAAAATTGTGGTTTTAAAAGCATACAAAAAAAAAACATCTTGTCTGGTTGTTGTCTATAACAGCTTAATGGTATGTGGTAAACTTCACATCGTGTCTGCGTACATAGAAATATGAATGTTGCGGGCAAAGAGTGGATCGCATACAGGACATGAGCCTATTATCTGAGGCAGAACTACACTTACATCTCTCTCTCTCTTTCTCTCTCTCTAGCAGAGCACTGTGAAATACTGAGCAATGAAAGCACGGTGACACAGCAATAAAATTAATGATCAATATTTCTTTATTTTATGATGTCATCCCAGGTAGGTGATGATTTATGAATGAAGTGAATTTGAGAATGAGGGAAAAGAGAATGTTTGGTAAGAGCACAATGTGGAGACAAAAATAGTCTTTAGACACTTTTAATTCCAAACCTATTACTAATTACTGATGCAAATAATGTAGATATTGAATTATAGCATCCAGATAGTGTATTATTGTAGTTATGCAATATTCCATGATGGGATGCACTAGATATTGTATTTTTTAATGTATTTTTTATGTATAAAAAGACACAGATAATCTGTAGGAATGTGCTCTCCTAGTTCCAGCACCTCTAGTCTAATCTCCTCTTACTCATATTGCAGTCCTTCTCATTAGCGCACTGGTGTAGATGTACTTAAACTTCTGAGGTGAGCACATTTGTGTTAAGTTGACTTTGCATACATGTGCCTTGGGTCAAAATCAGTGCAAGTATTTGAATACGAGGGGCGCACGGGGCGACATAGCTCAGGAGGTAAGACCGATTGTCTGGCAGTCGGAGGGTTGCCGGTTCAAACCCCGCCCTGGGCGTGTCGAAGTGTCCTTGAGCAAGACACCTAACCCCTAACTGCTCTGGCGAATGAGAGGCATCAATTGTAAAGCGCTTTGGATAAAAGCGCTATATAAATGCAGTCCATTTACCATTTACCATATGAGGGGCGCACACTGACCAACCAGCAGGGGGCAGTCTTCCATCTGAATCAGCCCCCAGGTGTAGTGAAGGGACACCATACTATAGGATGTACTGGGTTTTAGAGATGAGAAATTAACCCCTCAGTCTGAAAAATTATACTTACTAGATGCCAGCATTTAATTTGAATGGCCATTGGGGGTATATAACTTAAACCAATGGATTGCCTACAGTAACTGTGCTCACTGATCTGAGATCAGTATTTGCATAACAGGCAATCACACTGATCTGCAGTCATTTTCTCAATAAAGAGAGATTACTGTGATCAGAGATGATCTCAGTAAGCGGAGACCTCACTGACCTGAGATCAGTGTCTTGATTAATGGAGACCACTGATATGATATCAGCTTAATGCAACTTATTTGTTGTGCAGCGACTGCAGAGAGGAGCTGGGAAACAGGAATACCTCTCTGGAGAAACAGCATAATGAAACAGAGAGAGCTCTTACAAGTTTCCCTTTTACCCCATCACCAATTCTCTCCCAGCCCCCCCCCCCCCCCCCCCCCCATCTTCCTCCTCATCGTCTGTCTGTGGACGGACGTCGCCAGTATCCATAATCTGGCCGGCATTTGCTCATCTGTTTGCAGGCTCCTGTGTAATGGCAGATTTGAATTGGCAGTAATGAAAGCATTTTCAGATCCATCTTGTTTTAACAGAAGGTGAAGTATTCTGCCTTTCACCTCCAGGCTGAAACGAACTCCAATAAAACAGTGAGGAAAAGAACACCATAGAGAATCTCTCACTACTCCATAGCCCTGCGGCTGGGCCGTGTGTTTATTCAACAAGCTCCACGCTGCCCCTGGTGGTGGGAGGGCAGTAAAAGAGGGGTCAGTGCCCAGAAGACCTTTCTCTACATTTATGCAAATTGCTTATTTTACATTCCTTACATTCAGCCTCCAGCACTGAATTCACATGGCAGGAATTGGTTGCAGAGCTACAACAACTGGCGGTGTTCCGTTATCCAGAACTGATTTTTTTCTGCCTAGAGGCCAGTATTTATGTCAGCATGATGGTAAATTACCATTCCTGTCTCCACTGTGGGTATTATGTTTTCTCCTTCATATTGTTTTACTTTTGATACATTTATGAACTCACCAGCACCAAGGATGGACTGTTACACTGTTCATATCATTTAAAATTATTGCAGTTTACATCATTGCACTCACCTAAAAATATGTGAGAACATTATGATACACTACAAAGCAAAACATAATCAAAAATAGGTATATGGATACTTGGATATACAGCCACATAAACAAATGCTCAACACAGACTTCCATATTACCTAACAACTAGAAAAATATCTGGACCATAAGCAAACTACTTTTCCTAGACTAACCCCAGGCTTTAGAACAAAATGTGTTGAAATTGTGTGTGTGTGTGTGTGTGTACGTGTTTTGTCAGCTATCAGACTATGTGCATATGTACCATATAACAGTTGCCTGCCTGGAAAGCAGTCTCCATTGTGATGCGTTAGTCACCATAGCAGCCTATAAGGTGTGACATGAGTCACTGGGGAGCATAGAAACCAGTCCTCACCTTTCTCAATCCATCTGGAATTGAATAGTCGCCACTGTTCCATGTTCCATTCCAAGTATTCCATATTCCAGGACACAGAAAGAACCTAATTAGCACAAAATGTATAATAATATTACACATACTCTATAAAATGAGTCTCTTTGTCATATCCCAGCTTAATCAGAATTCAATGTGTCAGGGAATACATTTCTATACTGGCTAAAACATCCCCAATATACGTATGTCTCAACAAATACCAAAGACAAAACCTCAAATGTTGATACAGTGAGCTCCATAATGTTTTGGACAAAGTCATTTTTTTTTTTTTTTTTTATTTGGCTCTGCATGCCACAATTTTAGATTTGTAATCAAACAATACCCATTTCGTTAAAGCGCACATTCACAGCTTTAAATGGCATTCTGTCAGGACCACTGTCATCAAAGTAGATCTTTATTGACAATAAAGGCAATACAGTTATGTTTGGCGGTATGGCTCTGTTCTGGAGCTCTCCCGCCAACCACGCAGCCCGCGTGGATAAGGCCGGGAGGCCAGCAGCCAAACCCCCCAAGAGGGGTACACACAGAACAGATCCAGCAGCAAAGCAAGTTCTTAACACATAGGGATGGAGCAATGCAATTTCTTAACACATAGGGATAGAGCAATACAAATTCTTAACACATAGGAATGGAGAAATGCAAATTCTTGACTCATAGGGATGGAGCTGGGGTGGTGGAGGGGATTTACAAAGCAACGTGCAGCAGCTTGCATGCAGGAGGGGCAGCCGAATGAGTAGAGGGAGGCTGTTTAAGTAGACCGCCCTGTTAGGTGAATGTACTGTGATAGGCGAACATCACTCAGCTGAGCCATCAGCTGATACAGCCGGAGCGCTTGACTCTCGTGGCCTGCCAGAACTACGCGATGCTCCATTTGTTATACACTATGGTTTCACCATGTAGACATTACAGCACTTTTTATAATAGCCTGCCATTTTGGAACACCATAATATTTAGGACAAATGGCTTCACGTGTTTCTAATCAGTCAGGTGTGTCCAATTGCTTGCTTAATGCAGGTACAAGAGAGCTTTTGGTATCTAATATTGATTCTAGGCTTTTGTTTGGCTTTGGAGTCTGTTAATGAAATGTCAATGGCCATTCAGTTAATTATGAGAAATAAGAAAAAAACATTCAGAGATATAGGTCAAACCTTAGGCCTACCAAAATCAACTATTTGGAACATCATTTGGAAGAAAGAGAGCATTGGTGAACTCAGAAATTGCAAAGGGCCTGGTAGGCCAAGGAAGACTTCTACGGTCCACGACTGAAGAATTCTCACGATAATGAAGATAAACACCTGTCTGACAGGTCAGAAACACTCGTCAGGAGGCAGGCATGGATATGTCAGTGACTACTATCTGCAGAAGACTTCACGAACAGAAATAAAGAGACTACACTGCAAGACATAAACCACTAGAAAGGTGCAAAAACAGGACGGCCAGGTTACAGTTTGCTAAAAAAAAAAAAAGAACTTAAGAGCACACAGAGTTGTGGAATAAGGTCTTGTGAACAGATGAGACCAAGCTTCACTGGAATCTGAGGGAAGGCCAGAGCAAACTGTAAAGGTCAAAAGGAACTGCCCAAGATCCAAAACATCTCCCTCATCTGTGAAACATGGGGGTTGGGGTGTTATGGTTTCAGCATTTATGGCTGTCAAAGGTACTGCATACTTGTATTCCTGGACGACGTAACTGCTTATAGCAGAAGCAGAATGAATTCTAAGGGCTTCTGAAGCATCTTACCTGCTCAGGTTCAAGCAAATGTCACAAAACACTTTGGAATGTGCTTCATCCTACAGCAAGGCAATGATCCCAAATATACTGCTAAAGCAACAAAGGTGTTTTCACAGCCAAAAACTGGAAAATTCTTGACTGGCCAAGTCATTCACCTGATCTGAAGCCAACTGAACATGCGTTTCATATTCTTAGAGAAAATATAAGTCAAATTGAGAAGATACTCAATACATTGAGAGATGTCTATGGGTCACAGACTTCAAGCAGTCATCACATGCAAAGGATATGTGCCAAAGTACTAAACGTGAACACTTACAGTACATTTGTATGACACTAATATTTCCCACACAATATATTACCCTGAAATTTACTGTACTGCATAAAACGTACATAATTTATTTTATACACTTTGGTGAAACCCTTAAATAAAAGCTGAGTATGTTTACTCTAATTAAATCAAATTGAATCAAATCAAAATACGAATTACAAATCAAAAATTGCGAAGTACAGAGCTTGCCCCAAAACTTACTGTATAAATTGATGATATATTGATGATGGTGGTGGACAGTGCTATCTAACACGTCAGTCCAAAATCTCCCGAAGATGTTCAATTGGGTTGAGATCTGGTGACTGCAAAGACCTTAGCATATGATTCACATCATTTTCATACTCATCAAACCATTTAGTGGCCCCTCATGCCCTGTGGGTGGGGACATTATCATCATGGAGGAAACCATTCCCTTTAGGATAGAAATGTTTTATCATCAGATCAAGGTGATCACTCAGAATGACTTTGTATTGATTTGCAGTGACCTTTCCCTCTAAGGGAACAAGTGGACCCAAACCATGCCTGGAAGATTCCCCCCACGGCACAACAGAGCCACCAGACCCCTTCACTGTAGGGGTCAAGCATGCAGGCCTGTAATGTTCTCTTGGTGTGTGCCACACATGCAGTCGCCCACTAGTTGAGAATATGGTGAAGGATGCCTCCTGACCATGTTGCTTTTTTACACATCTGTACGGTATGTGGGAAATGTTTGTTTTTTTTTTCTTTCTTTTTTGGTGAAGCACTGCTTCACTTGTCTCAGAGAAACCTCCTCTTATACTGTATATGGAAAATGTCCATTGGACTGTTGTGTGAAAACCAGAACTGATTGAATGAATTGAGTAAGTGTGCTGGAATGCAGGGTTGCGTAAAATTCACTGCAAACCCCACAATGCCTACCTGCCTCACCCCAGCCCTCCAACACCTACATCTTGCAATACTCACATGCAAGAATAAGAAGACTGAGTATGGAGAACAGACCTGTGTGTCTGTCAGAGGAGCCTCTTTAATGACGACTGATCTCATTAAAAGATAGGACTTGATGCAAGTAGAGAAAACAAACAGATTTTAGAGCTGGAGAAAGGGCAGGAGAAATCAGGTTCTGAATACCAAGGACAACACTTACATCGGTTTTAAGGCTCGGCGTTAAATAAAACTCAAAGGTCATCCGTCTTGGCTTACAAATGTATCTTTACTGGTGACGTATGGCAACAAGTTCTGCAATACATTTGCTAATACTTAAGCCATCTGTTAACTAATACACATACAATCGACTAAACTAATATACATGCAGTGCAATCTGTTGTATTGTTCTTGTTGAGTAGAATTTTTAAATTGGATGATGTTCCCTATAAATAAATAAACAAATAATCAATTCTCATTAAAAAGTAAATTGGAACTGTCGAGCTAAGTGATAGAACTTGCATATATGAAAGGCATTATTGAGCAAATGAATTTCATTTCGACTTGCAGCAAATTGCTTTGATTATTCACCCCTTTATTTTTTTCTTGCATAAGAAATAGAACTGCGGCAGAATGCTAGGCAACAATGACACCTGAATAAATAAGAAAAATCACCATCTAATCGAGGCACTTTAAACTATGAAAGAGATCAATTTTTCTAAGAAACAGCTTATTGTGTGTCTCCCATTTGAGGCTGATCACAACCGACCTGACAGACATAGAGTGTAACTCCAGGAAATCAGATTCCTGGAAGGATATGAGTTTTAACAAACCAGCTCCACTCACTCCCATTGTCATGCTTTTCTTTGATCTTCTGTGGAATTACTCTTGTTTTGGCTTTTTTTTTAAGCCATTATGATGAATGTTTGCTGGCGTGTTTTACACCTGACGGTACATAATAGTTTGTGGAATATTACAAAATCACAATTCATATCCATGCCTACAAGCCATTCTACCATATAGGATGTGATGTAAACAACGTCACATTGTGAGGGAGGGGAAGTGTGAAGACCAGACGCGACCAAACAGGGGATCTATAAGTTACCAAAGGGGCACTCCAGTAACCACTGAGTCTCGTGAGAGACGAAATGAGAAGGGGGTGCTATACTCCTAAGGGACGTATCCCAAAAAATGAATAAACCCCTAAACGGGTAACTGAGGAAGAAGGAGTATATAAAGAAAATAAAGGAACAGGGAAAAGAAAAGAAGAAAAACGACTTCGACCCGAAGCAGAGAAAAAGAAAATGTCTTTTCAAAAAACAAACAAAAGACGTTCTGAGGCCAACTAAAACCAAGGGGGTAACTAGTTAGTAAGGGGCAGAAAGGTTTGTGCCCCAACGGTGACACAATAACCCCTTAAAACCGCCAGCCTCAGAATCTGGACATATACCGTCCTAATACCTTTTTCTCAAAAGAAAAAACAAACAAACTGAAGTCAGAATTCTTTTTAAATTTCTTTGTTCTTAAATTCCTTACACCTTGCTCAGAAATACGACAGGGAACTGGCTAGAGCAAAACACGTTACACTCAAGCACCGTTCCACTGCCTACTGACGCTTTAAATACCCAGCCACAGGTGTGGCTGGTAATCAGCGGAAGATGTGAGCAACCCACAGGTGAAACCGATCAGAGGTAACCCTGCAGGAATGCATGGAATGTTCAAGCAGGAACAATCCTCCCACAGGAACCAAAAATAACGATTAGCCGAGTGGCTAATCTGCAAGCTCGAACTAATCGTCCCCACACCCCAAAATAACGATTAGCCGAGTGGCTAATCGGAATGCTAACCACTGAGCCGGTGCAGGCACAGAAAAATGATCTACCTGCACAGAAACCGTGACACACATGGCTGAAATGGGTTTTCCATATTGAACAATAAATAATTAGAACTTTAGGAAAATGAGGTGAGTTCAACTATTTATTTGTGACTTCAGTACTGTATACACTGGTCAGGAAATTCATTATTAATGTAACAGATTTTTTTTTTTTTGTAATCTCATGGCACTGCTACTGCTACCAAGCCCATCTATTTTCTTGCAATGCAATGCACCTCCCACGAATCTGACATTTGTACTGAAACATGGTTTGCTGACTGCTACCATTTGCATTATTTTTTTTCCCCCTCCTACTGCATGAGGCATGAGAGTGATTCACGAGCAACTTTACATTCACTCCACTGTCTGGCGACCTTTAGGGAGAGCCCTGGCCGAGAAGCTCAAATGCTCGTCTCCCACAAGCACGGTCCCTTGTTGTGCAGGCAACAGGTCAAGATTGGTGTACCTGAGCTTGTCGCCTCCCCTGCTGCCTCGGATTTGAGTTCACAGCGGGTGGAATACGATAAGAGAGAGGACGGACCCCGGCGGTCGGAGACCAGCAGCACTTCCACAACTGTTACAGTACCAGGTGTGAAAGGCCTTATGCAGCACACGGTGTGGAGGATACAGGTGAGGTGAAAGTGTTACCAGGTGTGAAGTACAGGCCTACATCTGTGGACATTTTGGTGCAGTTTTTAATGTATAATAAGTCATTAATAACTGCATAATATGTTAGTATGTTAAAATTCTCATTTCTTGCTAATGAAAAAAAAAAGAAATATTTTGGAGGATGCAATTTGCAGATCGAGCCATGTTATGCTCACATATTTTGGCCACCGTGACCTCCTTATTAATAATACATTTTCTAACATGAACAAGTACCTTTGGTCATGCACTCAGTAGTATTTTACTAAGCACTTGACTGTACTACAGTGATAAGTTTTGTATTTTGCATTTGAAAGATTATGATTGATGTACCTAGTTGCACCGCTGGGGTGAACACAGCGATCAGAGCATGACAGTTTTGCTGGTATTTGAAGGCCCCGTTTGTCTCTGTGAATATACCTGTACGCCGGCGTACTCCTGCTTCCTCGCCTCAGGCGGGACTGACCTGTCAGCAGAGGCTTGTGGGTTTTCTCCGAAACCCGCCGAAGAGAATTCAGTTATCAGCTTCCGTTTTACTTTCCCCCTTCGTCGCGCTCACACGGAGAGCGGGAGGGTGACCTTCCCAACCTTCTGAGGAGTGATAAACCTCAGAATGGCTGGAGAGAGCATTCAAGGCTTCCAGTTTTCGGGTTTCCTCATGGAGAGTGAAAGACTGTGTAGACAAGCTAAATGCAGCTTATGCCCCCTGGGCCTGGAAACAGTCAACTTTTGGTGTTGAAGTACTCGAAAGAACCTTATAAAGTTGCAATAAAAGTTTTTTCAGCATCTTTAAATTGTGGCCATAAAGTGTGTAAGACACTGAAACTAAATCTTCTGTTTATAGTCTTTCTGGTAACCTAACTGTGGTCCTGATCTGAATTATATTTGACATATTCTAAACCTCCCTACCTTTAGCAATAATGAGGAGATGAATGATTAACTGCAGTCTCTGTGGCTGTGCCTGCTATGACCAACCCCCACCTTCAAACACACACACACACACACACACACACACACACTCACACATTCACACAAACACACACACACACACACACACACACACACACACTCACACATTCACACAAACACACACACACACACAAACGTCAACAGGGAGACCTGTGAGACTAATTAGCCTTTGAGGCAGGATCTTCAGTCATCCTGTGTGGAGAGCTTTAACTTGAGCAGTGGAGCTGAAAAAGGTGAGGTCAGTCCTCTTGACCATGAAAAGCTTACGCACAAACGACCAACCCGGTCCTATTCTTCAGAAGGCTAGCAATGTGTTCCATTACATTGCCTCGTGCAGCACCAAGCACCAGCAAAGCCACTGTGGGCCCAAGGGTCTTTTGTGTGTGCACTTCCTGGAGAAAATTAAACCAGACCAAGGTGATAAAATGCTTTGTTGTTGAAACTAAACAAAAACGAAACTATTGAAACTAAACTCCCTGTTTAGTTTCAATTATTTATTTACCACAGCTTCTACAGTATTGCAACAGCTTCAACAGTCTCACTGTCACACCCTCGACTGTAACACCCTGGGTAGGCTATGCCACAATATTATTCATTTGTTCACCATAGCCTTGATAGCTTCCCCATCTCACCCACTCGACCGCATTATTTTAATTCTCTTACCTCCGGTAATGGCAGCTTTACGGTGAATTTCTCTCTTCCCTCCGCTCTTGTCCTTTCCCGTCCTGCGTTTATTGGCAGGGACTGAGGGGCGCGTTTGAGCCACATTTGGCGCCCCGTCGCCTCATTACGGTCATTATGAGATCTTTAACTCATTCTCCAGTGTGGTAAATCACTGTTAATGACTTGTCTGAAGGCTTGAATGGTTGCAGACATATTACAAAGGACATGGCGGTGCCATATGACCGCAGCAGCGATGGCAGCCAAAGCCAATGACGTTACCATTGGACAGTGCCAGTGTAGAACATGCAGTCCAGTGCTAACATAGAGAACTACATCACCACTTTAATAGGGTGTGGGCTGTAAGGCATGTTTATGCCAGTTTAAAAACCTTACTGACACCCAGACTCTTGTGTGTATATGAGTATGTGTAAATACAGTATGTATATATATTTCCAACAGGAAATGCCAGTATCTGCCGATGGCATCATTCAGAGAGTAACAGCCCCTTCTTCAACTTTAACTAATTTGAAACTAGAACCTTGACAGGGAGGGGATGTGCTATTGGAAAACGCATTATTTTTGTTATGACTACATTGACAGCAATAAGTATTGCACATTTGTTCAAGACACTCGAGGACTGTCATTATGTGTACAAACAAACATTCACAGGCACGCTCGCTCACTCAATCAGCCAAGCACACACACACGTTCACTCTCTCACACGCTGGCTCACTCACTCTCTTGCAAGCTGCAATAGTTTACTGCTCATTAGCACGTGAAGTGGCCTACCTTTCCCCCACCTATGTCCTGCCTGACCTCTGCAGTTGTGACTCTTGCATATGTCCATACACAGTTTGATCTTACAGAGGGAAAAAATGCTCAACTAACGATTGTATGCATTGTAGGTGCTTTGTGAACAAGGCTAGTTCTCTTGTGTTTTCTGTCAAGGATGCTCTGCAATGTAAATGCCAAATGTGTTTTGACTACTAAATAGGGTTCAGTTACCCTCCTTTCCCCCCCTCTCTCTCAGTGAATTAGAACAGTGAATTATTAAAGTCACCCTCTCCCTCCTGGGGGGTTCAGGATGGGGTTGGAAGACTGTTTTGCCACAAAGATGGGTGGAGTCTCTGTGTTGAGCAGAGCACCTGTTTTACCCGCTTGAGTTCCATTTCTCACTAGAGAGTACCTGCCTTATTTTAAATTTCTTTACTTTTAGTATATTATCTTTTTTGGAAAGTGCTTTGAATGACTGTGAGAAAAGCTGTATAAATAAAGTTTCCTGAATGCTCTAGGCTTGGGGCTTCCGCTTGAGCTGCTGGCTGTTGGAGTTGTTTGAAACGCTTGGGGCAGTGGTTGACAGGGCTGTATTTATTTTGGTGTCAAAGTGTGTTAAAAATGAGAGAATGAGGGGCCATTTAATAAACTTTCTGCTTGGGGAGGCTAAAGCGGCCATTTACAGGAACGGGAAATGTGAAATGCAACATGGGCAAGGGCAAAGAATGGATTCAATGTGCAGGGGCATGGGGAGGAGCGGGCACATAATACAGCAGGTTTGTTGAGAGAATGATTTTGGCTATTCCACAGAAATCAGGCGTATACAGGTAGCAATATATTCTCTACGGGATGAAGGCTTGATTTTTACTATTTGACCTAACCATTAGGTTTTTGTTTCTCTTTGGTTTGATTTGTTTGTTTCTATCACATGTACAGTGTAAGTATTGCTTGAATAAGCAATACTACAAAATAAAGAGTTGCTAAAACTCACCCCAAACCTGGGGTGAAACTTTTCCATATTATTTTTATTTTCTTCATCTGATTCATACTGGTGATGCATGCATGAATATCATTCTAGCCAAAATGGAATGTAGCTGGGGTGTATGCTCACATTGTGGAAGATACCCCGGGAGTTTTGTCTCATCAAAGTGTAATGCAACCTAAATGAATTTCAATATTTTTGCTGCTCCTTCTTCAAGCTTCAGTTTTTTTTCCCCCTTGGAGAATCGTATGAAGAAATATGTGAAAATATATTCATTGTCCTTGAAAACTTGCCAAATAAGAAAACATCCATATGTATTCACTGTTATTAGTTTTCAATCTGTTATTTTTTGTTTACTTGTACCCCTGCTAAAACCAATAAAAAATGAGTGCAATGTAGAATATTTAATTCCAGATAAGACTCTAAGCAGCATATTTGGCCTCGTGACCTCTGACCTTGCTCCATTTGAAAGCTTGTTGTAAGTAACGAACAGTGCAACACACACACACGCACACACACGCACACACACGCACACATGCACATACAGAAAAGCATACATTTCAGACATACACAAAAATATATTCGCCTATGTACAAAGATGTACTTTTTTTGTTTAAATATATGGGCAACTGGATGGCTCATTTTCTTAATGGACCACACTATGGTCCATGGATAACCCTCACAAAGAAATCACATGTGAAATTTGTCTTTTCACATGTGAGAATAACAACATTTTCACATTTGTAATAAAATGTCCACATGAAAAAAATGTCACATGAACTGGACATTGCACGTGATTGGATTTTTACACACATGAATGAATATTTGTGCTTGCGAAACAAAACATGACATGAAATCAAGTGAAATTCCACGATTTCACAGGTGACTTGTTTTTTTATAAATTGTATGAACAGAAATTTTTACATGTGAAAATTAAACAAGTGTCTTAAAATAGAACAGGTTACCTTTTCCCGCTTTGATCTTATAAGTGGGATTGTTTTTATAGTTCACATGGGTACTCGTCACATGTGGAGTGTAGTTTTTGAATACATGATTTTTCATAAGGGGAGATTCATGGCCTTGGGTCGAATCCAGACCACGCCAGAGCCGACTGTGGCCAGTAGCTCCAAAGGGTGCTGCATCGCCCAGGGCATGGGAGGGTTCGGTCGGGTAGGGAGCCCTGTTTCGCTGTGCTTGAGTGACCCCCACTTGCCAAAAAGGGCACTGTATATCGAAGCCGCATATAAACCTTCTTCCTCTGATGCCGCTCTGTGCAAGCTTTGCTGCTGTCTGCAGCACGAAAAGGAGTCGCTGTTGGGCAAGTTTCGGGGGAGAACCGTGGGTGTCTCAGTGCTCCCGAATTGGCAGGGTGGTTTGCACATGGAACGCGTCTGCGGTTGCAGACAGTTGAGCGTTCCAGATTTGGGTGGGACTTAGATATATACAGCCCCTGGGTTTGGAGGAAAAATTTAAAAGAAATAAAAGATCCACACTTGCATGCACACATATGCACACATGCAAAAACAAACACATGTACATACAAGCACTTATGCATGCATTCATACACAAAAACAAATAAAAAACCCAGGCACACACACATGCATACCCATGCACTAATGTATATGCACTTAAATGCACAGAGAAACACATGCACACACACAAACACACACACACATACACAAACACACACTCGCACATACACACACACACGCACACACACACATGCACACAGACACAAACAAACAGATACAAAGCATACAAACAGTTGCACTTCAACTTCAAATTTAAACCACCAATGTCTTTGCTTAGTTCAAATTTATTTTTAGTCGGTCTGTCATAATCGTTTGATTTTAAATGTGGACACCCATAATTTCATGTCAGCTTTGCTTTACTCTGCCAGCCTCACTGATGGCTCTTATACGCTCTGCAGGATGTGAACCCTTCATTTCTCCAACAATCTAACACTCCGCAGCTTGTTTTTCAGTTGAAGAATTTCTGGATAATGTCTATTAAAAAGCGATACACTCCAGGTGAACTCTCACCCATAAGGAATACACATTACTTTAAAAGCTAAGCTTTTATAACATGAAAGACGGGAAGATCAAATATGAGATATGAAACGTGACACACTCCTTTTTCTCCATGACCCTCTTTAGGCAGGGTCTGATTGAAAGGGGTTTCAGCGCTGAATTATTGAGAGGTTTTAGAAAAAAATACATGTCCATATTTCCTCTCTCATCAAATGTTTTTTTGAAGAAGCATGTCCCTTTAAAAGCTCTCCACATGTTTGCCTTTCTGAGTAAATAGGGTCTGCTTCCAAGTCTCAGAGATTAAAACAAAATAACAAATATATTTCTGTAGTTTCTGTACAGTGTCTTTTTTCTTCTCTTCAAACCATTGTCGTCTGCACCTGGAGGTCAATAGTCTAATTGATCTTGCCTATCCTAACACTTTCCAGGATATTGATCCAGAACGTGGAATTAAGTTTATGGATCATACATATCTAGGTCTAATTGTTTATTTTTTTAGTTCTCTTCGAGGGTTGTTATTAGATTTCCTTTGAAAAAAAAGTGGGATATGAATGCATATTTGTGTATATCAATGGCACAACAGATTCAAATGGCAGTTGATGAGCATATTGATTAAATGAAAGGGAGATGGTTGCTGCAAAAACCGCATTTCCCCAGAAACCCTTTGTGTCCCTTTGAAAATAACCAGCAGGATATGCTCCCAGACCGGATCCCTGCATTTAATGAAAGTGAATGAAACTGGGAAACAAAATGATGGTTCAATAAACAGGTTAATATGAATATAAGTAAAATATAACAGCATATTTATGAATGCATGCAGGCTTCATTAGGAGTTTAGTTTCCAGCAATGAGGACTCATCAAGATTGTAGGCCAACCACTTAGAAACAGGCCTCCATGGAAGTGAGCACTTGAGATCTTTTTTAAATGAGAGTCTACTGCAAATAAATATTTCTTTGGAATGTCATTGTTTCAGAAATTAAATGATAAAAAGGCACAAGCATTCCATACACTAGTGGCAATGCTGTGACCCACTTGTAAACAGCAAAACAAAAAAAAGGACAGCAAAACATTCTGTTCATTTCAAGCTACTCCAGTGAGACATCTACAGCAATTGAATCACAACAACTGCATCATTTTTTTTTACATGAGCACATTCCCAAAAAGCAATTCATTATCCGTCTTCAGATCTTATCTTCTGGAGGTCTTTGATAAATAAATCAATGAATAGTGAAACGAGGGTAGCTCTTTAAATATATATTTTTTTCCAAGACCACCTCCGATCTCCCATGTGTAAATGATGCAAGTGGTTGCAATGAGTTCTTCGCCAAAGTGCTCTGGGTTTGGTTCTTTGTTACCACTTTAATTTAATCAATAATCCATCCAGGCAACACCTAAAAAAGTACTCGTGGTGTGTGTGTGTGTGGGTGTGCGTGTGCGTGCGTGTGTGTGTGTTTGTGTGTAGTAGTAGTTTGGGAGCATGGATGTGTTTGGGGTGTAAAGCGTTCCTCCTGTGATACAGGCAGGAGTCCTGCTTTGCCATTGGAGTGCAAAAATGGGTCAGTTTGTGAGTAGGCCCAGCTCATGGAACATTCAGGCTGGCTCCTCACACTAATGGGAGAGCAGAGGAGAACTGGGCACACACTGAGTCCGGGAACAGAGAGGAAATAAACCTTTAATGAGCCAATGCCACATTAGAACAACACATTGTTTCATACTTGTGAGCGCCATCATTTTAATGCTTACAGTATGTGATATTTTTACATGCTCGCTATTTTTAGCAAGAACAAGCCTTTTAAAGTCACCCAGCCGTGTCAAAAAGCGTCAAACTCCCAAACACTAAATGTTTTCCGAGATTAATGAGCTGGCTGTCAAGCCTATCGTTATACGTAATGTTTGATTTGGAGCATGCTGCAAAATTGATACCAGCTAAAAACTGTCTTAACAGTTTCCTGAATTATGTGACACAACTTTTAGTTTTCTGACACCAAACAACCAAGGAGACTCCCAATGATTTGAGGTCCTACCGCAGGGGTTTCGGAGTGAGTTTGACATTGGAGGAGACACATACCCCCACCCGCCACCACAATAAATATTAAGTGGAAAAGTTCATTGGTTCCACCAGAGCCAGCTATGGGTATTCAAAATGCAGACACATGCTAGCCTCGTTGATTCTCACCTGAAAGAGCTGGCTTTGTTCTTTTTTTATTGTTCTGTATGTATGTGAGATTTCTCTTAGTCAGTAATAGGCTAGCAATAAACACCCTCAAGAGGGCATAAGAATTAAAGTATCATGTTTAATCAACCCAATTAAACTGTATTTATCCCTCTAATATTGAAATGCATGAAGTAAATACATCACAAACATTTTGTTTTTCGACACATAACACAATGCATAAATAATAAATGTGTAATAAATGTGTCTCACACAGAGTGTGGGCTGCAGATGAGCCATGCCTACTGAACAAGGTTGAAGAAGAGCTACTGTACACCTCAACACCACCTCCTTCCACCTCTTAACCCATCCAAAGGCTCTACTGACACATATGCAATCTATTACATCTTTCAAAACAGATACACCAGTCAGCCACAACATTAAAACCACCTGCATTTTTCTGCTTTTTTCTGATTTAGTATTTTATTTTCTCTGTTTCACACGTGGTCAAAGCGCAGACTCAGAGCTTTTATTAAAGGGGATTCTTATACGTTTTGGTTTCACCATGTAGTAATCACAGCACGTTTTACTCATTTAAGTGTTTTAGTTCAAATGAACATAATGTCAAATAAAATAGTCATGTTTTGTATTTGGTTGCTTATCCTTTGCATGCCATGACTTCCTGATGTCTGTGACCTGTGATCAACATCATCAGAGTCTGGATATCTTATTGTCAGGTTGTCCTAAAAGCGATACAAAAACTCTTTGCATTTGAATGGATCTCCATGGGAATTGGGGGGTGGGACTAGATTCAGCTGTAAATTATGCTGATACAGTATGGAACACATGTGTAGGCTAAATGGCTTTAAGTCATCAAGGGTCCAAGGTATCAAATGAGCCTCAAACCACCGTGCTGCTGCCAGAAATGCAGTAGATACTATAAGCATTGTTTCTCCTGAATATTTTTTTCATTGAGTTCAACAATCCATTCTAAATTTGATAGAAAGCCAGTGTGATGATCCAAAATTGATGTGAGACCTTCCGTTGGACCAGTTGTACACGGCCCAGGGATGACTTGCTATGACATGTAAAGAGACAGTTACAATAATCCAGGCAATATGAAAAAAATGATTGGAAAATCATCTCCATCTCAGATTGAGACATCACAGGCCTACTGTATGTTTGGCAATGTTCCTCAATAGCAAAAAACAAAACAAAAAAACAAGAATGAGTCAAAAACCTGATATGTTTATCAGAGTTCATAGCCTGCTTTAAAATGGCACCTGCATTTCTAAGGCTAGAGCTGACAGATGTGGGAATTAATGCAAAGTTTAATCATGAAAACCATACTGTCTGGGGTAAAAAAATAAGAGCAGTTTGAAAGAAATTACTGGCATTTAAACAATCATGTAAAACAACTTACTTGTCAGATTTATCAGACTAAAATGAGAGGTATAATTGCATGTAATCTGCATCACAGTAATATCTCAGGGTGGGTGGGTTGTAGGGATTAAATAAAAGAGAGACGTACAGCTAAATTACACTTCCTGAATGAAGTCAGAGACGCCATGAACACAACCATTCTAGTTCTATTCTATTATATATTACTAGTGGGCTCCACCCAGGCCCTAAGAATTTTGCCTTGGAATATGTCATGCATTATAGTATAATACTTTTTTTTAGAGTACATATATATGGGTTTAGGAGGACTGGTTCCAGAGGAGAACCCAGTCTGAATGAGCTCCCAAATGGACAACACCCAAAGCTAGGTTGCATTAAAGGTTTCTCATAAATGTATAGTACAATGAGCCTGGCTAGGCTGCTCATAACTTTACTGTACTAAATCTGACCAGGTTTCTCATACACTTAAGGTAATATGAGCCTGATCAGCTTGCTCAAATTATTTGGATACTCCCAGTTCTCATATACAGTAGGTGGGCTTGTTATCAGTTATTCAGTCCAACTAACCACTGATTTATAACAAAATGTGGACAAAAACTTGCTAGAACCAATTTAATTACTCAGTACTTCCTTGCCATAATATTGTCTGGACTTCAGTGTGCTATGGCATCGGCCAGTGTGCTTTGATTGTATGTATGTATGTATATCAATCATATATCAATTGTCAAAATAAGCAGCAGTAGTGGTTAAGTTGATATTTCTTTCCCTTTGTGCAGCTGGCTTTCAAAAAGCCAAAAAAAAGTAAATAACCCTGCCACACTTGCAGCATATCTACCGTATGTATAAAGTTTCAACTTTAAATTTGAACTGAGAACATGGAGATAATTGAATAATGTGCCATTTAAACGGAAGTCACAGTAGTTGCTAAAGTCATTTTGACACCAAAGTGTTGAAAAGGCTTCTGTTTGGGTGGGGGGGGGGGGTTGGGGGGTACTGAGGGTGGCGGGGCGAGGCGATGTGACATTACTGCAGCCGGATCTTAAGTGCCGCGCTCGTTTTCCCGTAATGGCAGTGGCTTCATTGATATTTAGAGTGAGTCCAGATTATTAGCCACACTGACGGCACATTGACATTTGTGCTCTAATGAGGTGTGAATCCTTACCAGAGAACAGAAGGGATATAAGGAAGCACACCAGCCATCTTTAGCGAGATAATGACAGGAACGTCCATCGGGAGTGTGTTCATAAGAAAAAGACACACACGCGCACACACACACACACACACACACACACAGACAGTGAGAGAGAGAGAGAGAGAGAGAGAGAGATTCCTGACAATAATAGGGGGTTGGAAGTGATTCAGAGAATGAGGAGAAACCCGTCTGCATTGATAGCAGTGTGTTCACATCTGTCGGATGAGAATTACATCTATATTCTCCATTAAAATAAAAAGGCTACATTGCCTAACAATTGGCCATTCAACGTTTGTATTATCAAGAGGTCAGAGATTATGAGTTTCCAACAGAAAGCCAGTGTAAAGATTTTTATGTTGCTGTTTTGGTGCCCGTTTTTATTCCGCTGGAAAATGACCTTTAAAACTCTGCTGTTGCTGACTCTCTAGTATAGTTTCTGGTTAATTTGAAGAGTATAAATCCCCCCTCACTCCCCCCCCCCACCCCCCCACCCCACCCCCTGCAAACTCCTCCTGTCAAGTCTTGCGTTGCTGGAAAACTAATGCACACAAGTCCCTCGACAGTGGGAGAATGGAGATGGGCTCTTCACTTAAATCCCCGAGAAATGTTTCTGAGAAAATTAATAGCGAGGACCCCAAGTCTGTCTGTAATTCAACGCAAGATGTGGTGGATCACTCCTCCGGCTCCCATAATTACCATTATTTGGGGCAAAGGACGAGCCCGCTGGTGATATCTCATAAACTCTCCCACAGCGGGGAAGAGGCTTCTCCTTTCCCCTGTCACACACAATCATGTAGCAGCTCAGAAAGCCCATATGAAAAACGCACCGCGCCGAGGCTCACGTTGTTCGCTGGCGTCCTCTGTGGGAAATTCGGGCGGGGAGTCCGGTGACCCCCAGATGCATTTCTGTGAGGCAGACCCAAGCTGTGTCCCACTGCTTTCCGTGAACGGCCTTTTGTAACTAATTTATACGGCAGAGAGTTAGAATAAGGCCCCGAGTTTGGCAGGAGTGTAATACAAAGCCTGTGAGTCACTAGTTCAAGGCCAAACTCCACACTGCTGCACGGAACTTAGGCACAGAGGACTAGGTCAGTTTGAAAACGCTTGCATGCAGTACGCCACCAGTGATGTCGCTGAGCAGTCATTAAAGCCTTCTGGCCAGAGGAGGACTCATGAGGAGATAGCTGGTTCTGCTCCAGTCGGCCCGACGTACACCCCTTCCCATGGTGCGGGATCTGACATTGACATACTGTGACTGCAAGGGCAAAATGACCCATTTCCGACACAGACGGTGAAGTCTGGGAAGGGGGCTGGAATCTGAAAGAAAGGGGTGCGGAGGTTTGGGGCTGATAACAATAACGGTTGAGTCGACAGACGCAGATGGCCGTCTGAAACTCTCTTACAGATGTGGAGCTTTCGCTCTTTGCTCATGGGAGGCAGGCATTGTTGTGTATTCCTTTGACAACCAGCCCTCATTCAGGACAGTATTTCCTGGAAAAGCTTTGCAACATGGCGGCTTTGATGCGATATGTACTGTTTCCACGCCAAATAAATGCTACAGGACTGTTATAGATGGCTAACCTTTGGACCAACAGCAGGAAAAGAGATCAGTCATATATTTCCAAAGTAACATAAGAATGTAAAATGTCCATTTTTGTTCCACATTCAGGACACATCAGACTTCCTAGCTTCACGTTAGTACTCAACTCTTCTTGTACGTATGTCTCTGTACCTCCTCTAGTACTGCTGCTGTAAGACTCACCTGTCAGTTATACTGCAGTAGTGCAGATGCAGTTTGTCAGTGGAACACAATAAAGACATATGTTGAGTTGACCCCTCTCTCTAGACCCCATCCCACTACCACCCCCCTTGCACTGAGAACAGTGTGGCCTTTAACAATCCGTAACATCACTCAGTTGATCCCCAAGTTTGTAATTGGCTACCGACCCCTGGGCCAGAGAACAGCTGGATGGAAAGTTTTCTACAAAGGGGAAAGATAAAGTTGCACGGATGGTGCCGCCAGAGGACTGCGATTGAGGAGATGCAGCAGCCCGCAAGTGAACCGGAATGGTGGCAAGACGTGGGCGGCCAGACTGCTGCGCATTAATCCCACAGGCAGCGAATCAGCAAAAAGGAAATGTCAGCTCCATCTCTAAACACACCCAGAGAATATGGACTACGCATCACACAAAATCAGCCAGTGGATAAACTCTCCATCACAGGGTTAATTTACCTCTCACAGGCCCTGATAGAAAATAAGTCTGGGAAAGTGTATGAGGGAGAGAGAGAGCAGAGAAAGACGAGCGTCCCCGATCTCCTGACAGGGTGCGAGCGAAGACGACGCCGCTGCTTTGTACATCGATTGAGAAACCAATTGTGTGGAAAGTCAGGATTGATGTGCAGCCTTTACAGTCTGTGAGTAGACATGTTTGGTCTTCCTGTTTTGGGATACTTCAAATGGGTTTTCGGTTGGAAGCAGTGATGTGAAAGTTTGGATGACAAGCATGAAAATGATTCTGCTCTGTTCAACCAAGGAGTAAATAAACAGGTATAAAACCTAGCATTACGTGCCTGTTAAAGCCTATCTTTCATCCGTAAGTGACTGAACCAAGGAGATAGAGAGGGATGGGTGTAGCGTTTGGGATTGGATAGTGCAGATGAGACTGTGAGGTGTGACTGGGGTGTAATGAGGCGGGGTCTGGGAGGGTGTGGGATGCAATGGGCAAAGGGAGGGGTTGTGGGTGGGGTGTAATGGCAACTATCCAGGCTTCATCCTTTCATATGTGCTCAAAGCAGGCATAAGCAAGCTAATTGGGTGTGTAGTGACATCAATGTGCAATGACAACGATTTAACCAATCACCTATCTTCTGCAACGGACAATTGACTATAATGCTTTTATTTTTCCTGCTTTCTGAGAATTAATTACAGAATGTTTTGTTTCTATAAGAGTCCCTGGACCAGCTGCAGAGAGAGGATCATTACCCATTTTTATTCCTCTCCTTCCCCACTGTTCATTTTATTTCTCTCATCCCCAACTCCTAATTTTATTTCTCTCCTTCTCCACTCCTTATTTTATTCCTCTCATCCTCCATTCCATTTTGATTTTATTCCTGTTTCTTGTTGCTTCGTTTCCCACTACAGATCTTTTTCAAGTTAAAGCTGGCCTCGTTCACTGGCCAGAAAAAAAACGACATTGATAATTATAAACAGGGAACTACATTGACATTTCCTACTAAAGTAAACTGTCATTGCTAATGGGAGTAAAGCTCCCATTTAACAGCGAAGACACTGAGACAGAAATTCATTCACTTTCTTATTTTCATCTTTTATTTCTTGATTAAGTTTGTGTTAAATATACAATCGATGTATTCTTTAAAGCTTTTGGGAAATTTTCAGACTGACACCAATAAAAAAGTAGAAGCACATTAACATATTAAGAGAAATGTAATATATTAAGAAAACATGTTGCAAAAAATGTGGTTTATTAAATCAGGAACATTTCTGAATTTAACCTTTTAACCTTTGTGGAAAAATGAGTAAAGGGCCTGGCTGCAGGATGCACTGAGAGAACACATGAGTTGTCAGGCCACATGCACTCTCAGAACACATTGATGTATTAAGTTGATTACAAGGGTGACAACAAGGCCAATGTCAATTACG
The DNA here is from genome assembly GCF_013347855.1 of Anguilla anguilla. Taxonomy (NCBI): domain Eukaryota; kingdom Metazoa; phylum Chordata; class Actinopteri; order Anguilliformes; family Anguillidae; genus Anguilla; species Anguilla anguilla. The sequence goes on along the minus strand of NC_049203.1, from coordinate 43,005,480 downwards.
TAGTAGAAAGTGCGACAAAGTGCAAAAGTGGCTTTTAGTAATAGGCTCATCATCATATATTATATATATTAGTATATTAATGTCATATTAAAACATTTATTATGTCGCGTGAACTTTACCTGATCTGTTTTCTCTTTTTAATGTTTGTGCTAACATTTGATTATTGTTAGCATTGTGATAGGACAAACGTTTAATGGCTGATAAAGGTAAGCTCTAACATGTGAGTGTAGCTGTCATAAATCGAATTTCTAGATGAACTGTTAATGTAATTAGACTGAATATAAAAGCAATTGTAAGCAAATACTGTGATAATGTGTCGTTTTATTATTTTTGATTATAGGTATTTATATGTGTTGTGGTCGGCAGAAGTACCCCCAAAAATTTTAAATCCTCCTTTACGCTTTATCACTGCTGAATGTGTTCTATGCACATATTTAAGCCAATGTTGTCACAGACAAAGAAGTGTATGGGGGTGCACTTAGAGAGTGCATTGATATGTGAAGGCAGGATGGTATAGCGACCACTGCATCTACATTATTCCGTTTGTCCTCATTTCACTACCATGCTCCAACTTCAGCTTTTTTTTTTTTGTAAGTGCTTTTTGCACAATACAGGATATCCTGGTGCAATTTAAACTGTAGAACACAGGGCCATTACAGCTGCCCTCTGTGTGAAAAAAACTGTTCAGAGACGGAAATTAATGGTTGTCCATTTGGTTTCGTGCCAGGGGGGCGGGACTATGCCAAAGCTGTCTGCCAAACCAGCAGATGCACTTTTGCCATTGCCTCCTCAGACTGAGAGGTGACCTGGAACCAGTGTCTGTTGCCAGAAGGAAAGAGAACTTTCAGGACGCCCAGGTTAGATTTGGTAAACATGTCAACAGAAAGGTATTTTTTATTCCTCATCAGTTGTTACAATCATGACCACATATGCACTTAGTCTATTTAGAACAACTGCAAATTATTGCAGAGGAAATGCAAGGTAACCCTTGTTAAAAATGTGAATATTTTCTGAAAGTAAGACTCATGTTAGATGATGTATTGTCCCTTATTATACTAATAAAGTAAATCTGTATTGTAGTTGTGTTCTGTTCTATTATGTACATATCACCCAGGATAGATGTTTATTAGTGATATGGTGGTGGTATATGAATGTATCCTGGATAATTAGGACAAGTTCAGTGGTACGGTTATAGTTCATTACAACTTAATCTGAGAAAAAAATAAATTAATATGATATTTAATACAACGAAAAAACTCAAGCATAATGTCCCATGACAATGTTTTGATAAACTGGATCACATACCATACTAGAACATGGCACTTCTATAGTGTTCGTATTGAGTCATCTTGATGAGGTGAATTGCATGAATGATAATATGTGGTTGCATTATTATATCCAAAGATTATATCAATTACTTAAAAAATGCTGGCACCAGATATTAAATAACTTGGAGGCAAAGCATGGCATTTTCTTTATATAAAAGTTAAAGCAATAAATCATTAGTAAGTGCACACTTTACTCCAAAATTCACCGATTGACACAAGTTATGATTTCATGTTTATGATATGATTGGCCAAAGGAATTTTATTTACTAAAGCTACCGGAACAACTTATATATTAATATATTTAATATATTAATATAAGCTAATCGCTTAGATTTATCAGGCATTAAACTGTAGTTTTTTCCCCTTGTTTTTCCTTGTGCTTTTATTTTTCCATTGTCTGTTTTGTTGCCCTGTCTACAACATAATTGATGTAATATGCATGTGCTCACTAAGTGGATCCTGCAGTCAGGTCCTATTGAAAAACAAGCCATGTTTTAGTTCTTCTTAAATCTTTAAAATGGAGCAAGCATAAGCAGTCTATTTAGCTGATTGGAACACTCTTCATGGAGGGCAAAGGAAGAGCAGGAACATTTTAAATTAAAGGTGCTATAGCCTATCACACCACTTAACACATTATTCAAAGGTTTTACAATTCACTTTATTACAACTCTCTAAATAACATTGGCTTAGCAAGAGTAAGTTCATAGCAAAGAAAAAATAAAATGAACACACATTAGCATATTCAAACAAACTTCAGAAAAAAATTCTGAAAATATTGCACCATGTTTCTACAGTTGGTTTTGTTAAAATCTATTCTTATTTTCAGAGATCATTCATAAATGTCAAAATGAAGCTTTACCCAGGAGAAACAATTGAAAACAACTTGTGTGCTGTTAAATTCTTATTTGGGGACAGAGGAAAGATGGAATTTCTTTCAATCATTTATTTATTTTTTTATTTATTTATTTATTTATTTATGTACTTGTTACCAGCGAGGTTCTGAGCTGGACTGAGCATGTGCTAAGGAGATTTCTATTTTCCGGAGCTATTTGGAGGCTGTCAGATGATGTTGGCCAGCGAGGCAGACTGACGACCAGTGATGATGATTTGCGCTGACAGCCCACTGAAGTTCCTTATGATTGACACTGACCCGAACGGCGTGTCATTTTAACAGGACGGTTCCCTGTGAAGGCGGGTTGCGTGCCATCGCCGATGCAAAGGAGGATACAGCCCTCCGTTCTGATCTCAGAGCGCCGATCGGCGCATCAGTCTCCGAGCGTCGCCCTGCGCCGCCTTCGGTTCTGAGACAGAACGCGGCCGACGGCGTCCTCGCCGCACCGCAAAACGAACGTCGCCTCGCCCGTTCTTGCATTTCACCGGCGCGCGCACGCATCGCGAAGAAGCGTTACTCTCTCGGGCGAAGAGCGAGGACGCGATGGCGCCACCTCTGCCGCCGCTCTCTCTCTAATCCCTCGCCCGACTGTAGCTCAGCGCGCGAGGAGCGCTTCGCGGGATCTAAAGCGAAACCAATCGACCGCTTACAGGTGGGCCTCGCTCAGGTGAGGCGAAATCCCGTAGTTCTGTTCTCCCCGCGGCGTCCGGGGGTTCTCAGGAACGTCCGCGAGCGGGGCCGATGTTTTCGCGCGAAAGTTGAGCGGAAGGTCAGTTCCATTATTCACCGAGCCGTCTGAAACGCAGCGAAACCCTCTCGGCGACCAGATGGTCCTAATGACTGTGCAGAATCTCCCATCGGTGCGATTTTCTTTTCGTGGAGGTGAACAGAAAAGGCCAGGCTTACGCGCGGCTTTGCGGCTGAAAAAGAAACCGAACCGCACAATGAAAGCGACAGCAGGTGTTCTGAAAGCAGTATTATTTTCTCCGTGCTGCACCTGTCCCATTTTTCTGAGCAATATAGTCTCAGTGATGAAAAAAAAAAAAACACAGAGCCGGCACACCCATTTCACCTTCCGTTAGAAATAAAGTGCATCATCATCTCCATGGTTACCAAACAGACCCGGCATCCTGGGTCACATAAAACTCTCCAAGCATCAAAGCCCAATTATTTCCCAGGCAACGGGGGGACTAAAAAAAAAACAGACTCTTGCCATCTTTTTTGTTCATTTATATTTTACGAAGAAGAAAGAGACAGGAAAAAAAAAAAAGTTCCAATCTGAAAAATGGGTCCTTTCATTGTGCTCAGTCCTTTTTTGTAAAAATGGAAATCACTTCTTCATTCTCCCGAAAGTGGCCCCATTAAAAGCCCTTATCGTTCCTTCTGGTGTTTTACAATTAATTTCAGGTAGCCCTGCGGCACAGCTTGATGGCATGATAAAGAATGGAAAAGGCTTACTCTTTTTTACTCTTCCACGGCGGAGAGAGAGAGAGAGGGGCACTCGTGCCTGTCATCGTCTGGCGCTGAGCCTCTTAAAGCTTCGTAATTATTAAAGAGTGCCCTTCAGCTCCGGGGCCCAGAGCAGCCATTCACCTGTGCTTTCATCTGATGTCCACCGGTACGCCAACACAGGACGGGTTAAGAGTTCAGTTCACCCCTACCTGATATCCGTGCTGAATGGACCTTTGCCTGACTTCCGTCTGTCCCTCCTTGTTCTCCTGACCGAATGTGAAGACGCGCGTTGCTGCCGCGCACCGTAGGTCATGCAAAACACTGCTGCTACATCTTTATGTAAAATGGTTTTCCTCTTTCATTCCTGTAAAAACCCTTCTGATCGAAATTTGCGAACGTGCCTGGTGTACCATACCAAGCTCCGTTCTTCCTCGGCTTCCGGGGCCTGTGCGATTTATGCTTTATTCAGCTTTCCGGGCCTGTGTTTGAGTTGCAGCTGGAGCAGTTTACCAACAGAGTCGCCTCCAACTTCACTGTGTTCCTGACCTGTGTGTTGTTGATTTCGAGGCACCTCCCTGCAGGTATGTCCAGGCTTTACCACTCGCAGTGCAATAAATCACATCTCAACATGGTGTGTGTGGCGTGTGTTTGTGTGTGTGTGTGTGTGTGTGTGTGTGTGTCGTGTGCATGTGTGGATATGTGTTTGTGTGTGCGTACATTTGTGTGTGTGTGTGTGTGTGGGTTTGTCTGCATGTGTGTGCTTTTCACTGTATTCATGGAAAAATACAAAAATGTCTCGGAAATCCCATCAATCAACATGGAATAACAAACAACTAAACCAAATTCAGCTGCTAAAGCTAGACCTCACAGCCTGGACTGCAATATGAGACATGATAGGGGATAAAATGGGGGGGGCGGGGAGCTGACAAAGGATGTCCTTACATGCCTGTGGTGCCGAAATCATATTCTGAAAGGGCTACCAGCTGGATGACCCCAAGCAAGGCCAAATGAAGGGTTTCCCAGTTTACTTCAGAGTTGATCAGAAACCAAGAATAATGTCACATTCTGAGAGCCACAACTATCCCAGAGAGCCCATCACAGTCAGCAATGTCTGCAAAGCATAGAAGCAGCCAGGGCCTTAAAAAGTTAAAGTCCTTTTCTTTTCTCTTTTTTTATTGGATAAAGGTCCCTGAAGGAAAAGCGCGCATTTAATTGGCTCTGTTAACATAGCATTACATCCTGCCGTGGCACTTATGCAGGCTGGAGAAAAACTGCTGAGGTTGCAATCCAGCTGGGTGACCTTCTTCAGGGACTGTAAGAGACCAAGGGCAAAGTTAGCACAAATGAGAGGGTGGCATTTTCAAAACAGAACTACACTGTTAGTTCACATTACATCACTGGAGGGAGTGAAGGTGATGTTATAGACTAACAACTCTGGAAAGGAAGAATATTAGACATTTTCAAAACACTGTGTTTTACTGGTCCTTAAACTGGAGGGGTTTTTTTGAGCGCTTTTGTTCTGTCTTTGCCCCTAGCTAGTCTTGAAATTGAAATATGAAATTATCAAATGGATCCTATAGCAGTCTAATTATTGTTTGTTGCCATGTGTAAAATCGGACTAGTTCGTAACAGGAAGTGTATGTAAATTCGAATTTGTTTGGTGTGTATCAGGGAAACAAGGCAAAATAAACCGAGGGGATTAATGCTGATTAATGTTATGATGTTAGAGACAGAAAGGGTTTCTGTTTATAGGACTCAGGTTTGACCTTTCTGGCCAGTGCCTGCCATGGAGAGCTTCCTCCAGAGAATCAGTGATATTATTCATATACAGTAAAAAGGGCAGTTACTCCAGAACCCCATAGCAAGATGCTATAGACCCACCAGATAGCACATGGAACTCCTGTTATTCACTGGAACCTTTTGTAATGAAAAGGTAGAGAGGATGGAAGAAGTGCAAGAGCTGAGTATCTGGGTAGCCTATAGAATCTGTGCAAAAGACATTTTGCAATGAGAGGCTTCTATAGCTGTAACTCAGACTTTAACATAGTCAGGCATCATAACGTTAAGATATGATTTGTGGCTGGTCCATGGTTCCTGGTAATAGGTTTTATTTTATCGCGTACATTTTCTGCCAGCGTAATTCTTTTTTTTAATTAAAAAAAAAATCCTTTTTGGACTCATATGAACTTTGTTAGAGTAGACCTAAACACTAATAATTTCACTGTATACATCACACCTCTATACAATCCACTGTACAAAAATCAGCGATGACTGATTGTTTTTGACAGGCTGTGTGTCAATGTGACAAAGTGGTTCGGGTGATGGACTCATAGACCAGAAAGCAAGGTGCTCAAGCTAAATTCCTTCAGTAAAAATGCCAATTTCAAGACTGATTTGGAAAGGAACAGGCAGCTGCAAAGAACACTAATATAATGTGAGGGACAGAATTTTGAAACGTGTCACTCAGAATAGAAAAAAAATTCTACCGTTACATCATTTAAAGAATAATTATCCTTCCATGGTCATGTAACAATCTCACACTTACGTAAGCTGTCAGCATCGAAGACGATGCACTGTTTGCACACAATTTCAGCATGATGCTCTGTGGTGAATGGTGTTTTTTTGCAGGAAAGGAAAGCACATTTGCATGATGACAGGCACAGGGCTAAGTGGTGAAGGCCGAAGGTGTGTGACTCGTGGAACAGCGCCGGCGTCTCCGAGGCCTCGCCCCAATTAGCCGAGGCACCGATTCGTCAGTTATCGAGCGGCAGGACGCGTCAGGCAAAATAACGCCAGCGACACCTGCCTCCTCTGCCGAGAGAGAAGACGAGCACCACAGAGCAATGTTCCTGGGAAGCTAATGTGAGTTCTGCTTTTTTTCTTTTCTTTTTTACAGCCAAACACATTTTCAGTTAACGTTGTTGAAAAGATATGTTTTGAGTTCTCCCCCTATTTCCACCGACTTCTTTTTAATCTTTTAACACAGTATGGTTTTGACTAGTTGCCATTTGCTTTGCATTTGCCCTTTCCTGCAAATGTTTGTTTATTTATTTTTTAATGTCAGTGACCAGCCTGGTGACCACATTCTCGGCCATTAGGATCCAACTTTGTTCGTTTGAATACATTGACTGATTAAAAATGTAATCTTTCTGAAGGAATCATTTTCCATATGGAACATTCTAGAAAACGAATCAATAGTTGGTCTGTCCAATGAAAAAACCTTGTTAATATGGGAAATGTGTTGAAATTGTGTTCTCTTAGAAGAGTAAATCATTCCTGGATAGACATTAAAAGTGTCTAATCAAGAATAATTAACATGTCATTATAATCCAGTTTTCGCAACTGCGGTTGGAATTAAAACTAGAATACACAGAGGGGCCTAGAACTGAGATTGAGTACCATTGCTACAGAATGCAGTTTGTGGAGATGAATACGCAATTAGTTGAGAATCACCTCTCCATTGCAAAAAAGAGAAAAAGAATCCTGTATCACTTTCATCTGAAGAAAAAAATCGATACGCAGCAGTAACATGTCCAGTATGGGAGTGGTCCCTTATTAAATGTACACTTCTGGGGTTAATTGAAAACAGTGATCCATAAAATGCACTCACAGCCCCTTTGTTGGTCTCTTCGGGGTAGGGCACACCCAAAGTGTTTTAGTAAATTGTTCCACTGTGAGCACCCACACCTCCCCCCTCACCCCCACCCCACCCAGGAATAGCAGACTGAGACCACACACCTTCAGAAAACCAAAGAGAGGGATTGAAAGAGATGACATGCTTAGAAATCTGTTTCACATAAAATTAAATTACATCATGTATTTATACTTTTCCAGACCACTTGATCACTGACAGAATAACAGATACCAGTGACAGATGCAAACAAGCATATTTAAAATCAATATGAATAGGCTAACAAGAATAAATTCTGAAGAGGGCTTAAAATTGGGAAAGGCTATTCTATTTATTAAAGTAAGAAAGAGATTTCATATGAATTTATTCAGTACCTGAAACTATCTATCTGCACAAATTTAGTTAAAATATGAATGAGACTCATATTTAAATTCTTTTGACTGTCTCCATTAAATTACATTATAATCGGATTCTATCTAATAGAACAATTATTAATAATATTTAAATAAGAATCATTTTCCATTGAGTTGTTTCATGACACTGAGTTGAGTTTATGCAGTTCCTTTTAACATGAAGCCCATTTGGACATTAAGGACACATTGAAACAATGTTGAAAGTTGATACATTGTGCAGTTGCTGGGAAAGTTATATATATATGTATATGTGTGTATGTGTGTGTGTGTGTGTGTGTGTGTATACACTATATGACCACAAGTACCTGGACAGTACATGGTGTGGGGCTGTTTTTCATGGTTTAGGCTATGGCTCTTAGTTCCAGTGAAGGCAAATCTTAATGCTACAGCATACAATCACATTCTAGATAATTCTGTGCTCCCCCAACAGTTTGCGGAACGCCCTTTCCTGTTTCAGCATGACAATGACCGCAGGCACACAGCAAGCTCCATATCGAAGTGTGTTTTATCGAGAACAGTGGGAAAGAACTTGACACGACTGCACAGAGCCCTGACCTCAACCCCATCCAACACCTTGGAAAAGGATCAATTGGAAAGCCAACTGCGAGCCAGCCCTAATCACCTCACTATGACCTCACTAATGCTTTTCTGGCTGAATGGAAACATATCCCTGCAGCAATGCTCCAGCATCTAGTATAAAGCCTTCCCTGAAAACTGGAGGTTGTTATAGCAGCAAAGGGTGGACCCTTATTAATGGCCATATTTTTGGATGAGATGTTGAATGTCAGGTGTCCACATACTTTTGGCCAACCAGTATATATGTATATTAGTCACAGTTATAGATCTCCCTACGAGCCACTTAGTCCGTAGATGTTGGATCCACATGGGTTTTATTTCTTTACAGCAAACAAACAAGACACATGAAAGGAGCACAGAAGATTGTAACAATTCCCAGACATTTAAAACAGCTCCCACGTGCATCTCTCATTCCAGCCCCCAATCGCACTGCAAGCAGAATGAAGTTTTAGCAGTAATCATCTAATTGCCCACAGCTGCAGTTGCTGGCTGGCTAAACCACTCCTCTCTGCCTGCAGACGGCGCCCTAACCACGCCACACCTCCACATAATATACAGCGTTATTTCCCCTGTTAGTGCATATTTGTCACACTGAAAGGTTTCAGATCTTAAGACAAAATGTAATATTAGACAAAGGGAACCTGAGTAAGCACAAAATTAATAACTAATTTCTATAATTATTACTATGTTTATTTAAGGCGAAAAAGTTACCAAACACCTAATATCACCCAAGTAAAAAAAGTAATTTCCCCCTTAGTTAATCAACCAGTTAACCAAATTTAATTTATGAGATTCAGCTCACTGAATATAGCCAGGCTTGATTGCAGCCTGCTCTGTTGAATCTGAACCTTGCTCATATTGAACCTAGTTTTAAAGTGAAGTAGTCACGATAGCGTTTCTTCAAGCACACAATGCCAAAATCAAAGCAAATTCCAGAAGAAATAAGAAAATAATTGTTTAAACATATTAGTCTGGAAAGAGTTACAAAACCATTTTTAAGGTTCTGGGACTCCACCAAACCACAATGAGGGCCATTATCTCTACATGCAGAACACTTGGAACAGTGGTGAATCTTCCAGAAAAGGCCAGTCTGCAAAATGTCTGCAAAGGTGCAGTGACAACTAATCCAGGAAGTCACAAAGGTCCCAGAAGAACATCCAATGATCTGCAGACTTCTCTAGCCTCAGCTAAGGTCAATGCTCTTGACTCCACAATAAGAAAGAGACTGTGGAAAAATGGGATTCATGGGAGAGCAGCAAGGTGGAAACCACTGCTAACCAAGAGAAACATCAATGTTCACCTCACATTTGGAAAAAAGCACCTGGATGACCCCCAAACATTTTGGAAAAATGTTTTATGGACAGATGAGTGTACTTTCTACATGGGTGATACAGGCGTTTAAATTATCATTTCATTTAAACCTTTTTCATTAAATAAATTACATGATAATTTTTTTTTAAATGTCATATTTTGTGTTTCTATTTACTCAGGTTCCTTTGGAACTGGAGGATGGACTTTTAGAAAAGAGGACCATCTTTAACTCTGGTGTGGGTTACATCTACCCACCCGGTGAGATCCTGCAACCTGTGCTGAACCTGTATATGTATATGGACACCTTAGATTGCCTTTAGGACAAATAAATCTAATGCCCTGCTCTGCTGCATAATAAACACCTTCTTGCCTTTTATACATCACTCAACTTGGTTTTCTTTCAGGTTGTGGTTATTCTTGAGGTGGCTTTGCGTTATGTCCGATAGCATACACCGGGGTATTGTGACGCAGGTAAGTTATTGGTCATAACAATACTATATATATATATATATATATATATATATATATATATATATATATATATATATATATATTGTTTCGACCCATAACTGATCTAAGTTACAATAACTAGGTGTATGCTATTGGATGTCACACAAACATATTTTATGTAAGTGAATTTTCAAGGACGGTCACCCCTTTTGAGAAAATGGGTTCATCCAGTTATTGAGTTGTTTACTTTGACAGACTTTTCCCATTAATATTAAAAACCAAATCAATTCACATCCTGCTCACGAGCATGTGACTCTGCATGTAATAGATGTCAGATTCACTTTACTATTTATTTGCCAAGGACACGTGAGGAATCCTATTAAACCCAAAAATGTCTGGGCGTTTTAAAACCAGCAAAGAACAAAGCAAAATGCCTTCACATTTGTGTTTCCCTCAACACTCGTTCATTTGTTGCTGATGAAGCACTGAACAAAATCAAACAAATCAAAGGTCTATGAGTAACAAAAGGGAAAAATAGAAAGAAAGAAACAAGGAAAAAAAAAAACGCTACACATCTTGCTCCACCGTGAAGAAAGAGAGAGCATTTCATTTCACTGTTAATTACACTAATGGACAGTTCTCCGTGACCCTCGGTGATACCAATCTGTTATAACTGAAGGGAAATGGCAATCAGCATTAGAGGCCCCATTGTTCCTATAAGCCCCGATGCACAAAGCACAGCGAGACAGGGCTGTAATTAGTTTAGCCACAGCCCTCTTCTCCGTGCCAGGAGACGCATCACCTCTGCTCACTGAATGGTGGCTCCTCAGGATTCTCATGTCAGGGAAAGCGACGCATTGACTGTGTGCCCCAGAGCCGGTCCAGGCCCCTGGTCTGAGCTCTGAGAACTGATGCACAGAAACACAGCAAGGCGGCCGATTGAACCTATTTTGGATGTCAGACGAGCTTTTTATTTTTTATTTTTTTGCTTTTTTTTGTGAAAAGCAGCAAGTTACATTTTGCCGGTTTTGTTTTTCACCAGTGCCAAATTCGGTGAAAGGTTTGATCCCTTTTTTCTTTTCCTTTTCTTCTTTCTTTCGCTCTTGTCTCGTAGGGATTGCTGGTTAACACCTCAGTGAGCCTTGTCAATAGGTCTCGCCCAACGTTAAACGTTTCTGCAGCCAGAGACCCCCCCTCCTTCTCATCCTTCTCCTTCAGAGAAAGGAAAATCTCCAGTTTAATCAGAGGGCTCAGAGTCCTATGAAAGCCATGGTGCGAAGTCTTTTGTGAGGGCCCAACCATTTTGGTTCCGCGAGCATTTCTTGAGAGATTCCACACCCAAGGGCTTTTTAATTTGCTCCCCATTGACTCTGGCTAATTGGGTCAGTTAGCTGTATGCAGACTCCTCTCCCAAGTTCAAAAATGCTAAATCCACATTGTGTTCGCAGACACGCACAAAGGATCCCTGGTTTCCACAGGAAGTCTACGAAGAGATGGGGGTAGTGCGAGGAAAGGCCTATAGATTTAGTGTAGAAGAGCTCAAAGCAATTAAGCGGGCAGTGTTTTCATTTGCCTCATGCATTTTTATTTTACTGCTACTGTTAGCATGGTACAGCACTTTACAAATCAATGATCCTTAAGGAAGAGTAATGGATCAGCGCGAGAGAAGGAGGGATACAGCTGAGTTTCTGGCCCCGGAAGTCGCATCTATGCATCAAATAACTGACGGCCATTTGGCTCTCAGGAACACTGTGCCCGGGCAAAATGGCCTCTTATAAATGGCGCTCCTAAAAGGGGTCTTGATAATTAGCGTGTTCGGTAAACGCCCCTTTTCACTTCCCACCGGGATTACTTTCATTTTCATTCCCCCGCCCCCCCCCACCACCACCAGGTTCCACAAAGTCTGACTCATGTTTGCTGAGAGCAGCTGTCGCAGGAACATTCCGGCAACGGCAGGTGCAGTGAAACTGGTTCCGTGTTCCAGAAAAGCAGCACTGGAAATTTGTAAATGTTGATTTGCCCTCGACATGCTTTACCCTGCGAATCGTCCATCAATTGCGACCGAAGATGTTCTCTAATTTCGGTTACGATCGCTAATTTCTCCAATCCCCAGGGCTCTCCAACCCCAGCTAAACTGAAAAAGGGGTACATTGAGGCTGAAGAATGCAAAGCCTCCGTAATGAAGCTCTTAGCAGTCTCGGAGATGAAGCTCTCAGGATTTACTGTTGGTGTTTAAGTGTGTAATCATTTTAAAGCCCTCTGGGAGCCACAGACCAGACAATAAACCCCACCTCAGGTGATGCATGAAATCCAGGCCCATTTGAAAAGCGGTTTGGGAATCTCATTAGTGGCTCGGCACGTTGATGGTGCTTCAGCCATGTTTTTTTTCCTGTGAGTTGGGTTGGCGCTGGCTTTGTCCCGAATAATGATATTTGTTTCACATCAGCCAGTGAGTGGAGAGGAGGGAGAAGAGAGGGTCTCTCTCTCTCTTCCTCTCTCTCTCTCTGTCTCTACGTCTCCCTCTAATTCCTGAGATTCTTGAATTATTTGTTAAGGCCAACTTATCAGCACGAAAAAAAGAAGAGAAAATTGTTTTCCCCTTACGTGTGACATCATCCCCCTCTGCTGCCCACTCTGGTGGTGAGAATGAAGATCTGGGCAGCGGTTTGTCCCAGAGGGCCTGATGCAGAGGTAATGGTGCGCTACCGGCTAACGTTCCGCACGCGGATTCCCACCACCCCCCCACCCCCCCCATCGCAAGGCGGTGACATTGGCAGGCATGTTTTTCCCTCACTTCAGGTTGGAGGAAACGTGTTGTGGTGAGGTGGGGGGATGGGGGGGAGTGTGTGTGTGTGTGTGTGGGGGGGGGGGGGGGGGGTCAGTCGCGCTGGCTGCGTTCCAGAGTGGAAATCGGTTTTCGGGGGGAACTGGAGCTCGGAGCCCGTAAAACACTGTCAGGAGCGGCGATATCAAGGAACGCTGCTCCTTTGGCTGAACCAGGCGAGGCGGGGCCTTGCGTTATTTACGACGTGCTGAGACAAAGAACAAGCGCCGGAGATACAGGAGCCGGGCCGACACCGGGCAGACTGTCGACCCCCGTGACCCCGCGACCCCGCTCTCACCTTCGGCACTGTCTGCTTGCCTCGCAGGAACAGACATGCTAAAATACAAGACTGTTTGTCCCCTCACCCCCCTCCTTCTCCGATTTGTTTTCTGCAGCTCTAAAACCAAGCGCTTGGGATGTTATTAGTTGAGATCGAACACGTTGCTTACTCAAACATTTCGCGACCCACACCTACCTTCCCAGCGGCCCACCGGCCTGGTGCTGCAGAAGCACGGCCAGCATGCTGAGAGGGAAAGACGAAAGGTCAAAGGGAAGGAAGCCATGAAAGAGCTCAAGCCGCTGAATTTATTTATTCACCTGCGTTCTGCCAGGGGGAGAGACGGAAGCCCTGAGGTTTGCAACAGGACTGAGAAATGGCGTTAGAAGTCAGCGATGGTTCAGACGTTACAGCTGTGGGAGAGAACCAGGGAAAGGCACGCCAGCCCCGGTTTCACGAAAATAACCCATCGTGGCTTGATCCCAAGTGCCTGTTTTTCAATCTCTAAGCAGCTGCAACAAAAGTGAGATTTGGGGGGGATTTGGATTGAAAGTGGATTAAGTCTTGAAAACAGCCACACATGAGATGTGTTGTGAGCACCCTTTTCATTATCATGATTGACACGTTGCTTGATATTAATTTGTTTTGCCCTTATCTGTTGCCAGTCTGCAGTTTTTCCTGCATTTAAATGCTCATGCTTAAATATGAAACAACTGTGAAATCCAGTAACAAGGATCAAATCTGAGGTAATGCCCAGGCTGCTCCCCTCCCCACCCCCATGCCTCATCCCGCTGGGGAGTGTTACTCTGATTAACTGCCCAGAGAGAGCTCTGCAGAGAGAAACACATTTCATCAAAGGCTCACATTCGTAGGTCCTTGGCATCAAAGTACGTTCCCACAGTTTTAATTTCTGCATTCAGAGCGTGTTTGTAAACGATCTTGTGTGTGTGTGTGTGTATGTATATGTGTGTGTCTGAGTACCATAAATCTATTTATCGAATATACAATTAATGACGTTAGGTAGGTAGATAGATAGATAGATAGATAGATAGATATATAGATAGATAGATAGATAGATGGATGGATGAACGGACAGTGCCAAAATTATTAACATATTTGACTGTTAAGGTAAATTTGTGAATGGTTTCAGATTACATTGTATGGGGCTACTATGCTATATATTAAGCTTCTGTGACAGTACAAGAAATCAATTGCATTGCAATATCGAATAATATCAGTCTAAATTTCCATCAGTTCCTATTTGTGGAATGGATGAAGTATATGTATTACTGAGCTCTTAGCTGTTGGGTCCAGGTCCGTCATGATGTCATGAAGGACCTGACATAATGTCCGATAAATGTTTTAGTCTCATTGCCTATCTCCTCCCATTGTTTGAGGCAAATGAAAGTATTTTCTCCCACTAGAACAGCTGGAATCTGAGCAAAACATTCCTGAAACACTCCTTTGCCATAGAGAAGAGTTGTCCGTGTTATCCATATAGATAGAATATTCTGCTCTCCTCACAGGTTCATTTGTGTGAATTAGCAGATAGCGAACAGCCCCAAAAAAGTTTGAGGCTTGTAAAATGAAGTTCAGGTACTTTACTGGCAAGACCATGTCTTGTAAAACTGCACAGAAATAACAGAGTATTTCTAACAAGTTTGTTACAAACTAGCATTATTTATTTTTATTTTTTTATGTTTTTGTGTTTGTACCCTTACAACAATATATCGGATTTAGCATATTACTAGCATTTATAAAGACATAAATAACAGTGGTCAGAAGATTGTAAGAACAATGCATTATCTAATTTATCTACATTAGTACACATTAAAGAATGGATAATTATATTGTTCAATGTTAATGCCTATGAATCCTGCAGAACATTCACCTTGAAGGTTTAAAGAATTTGCTGGAAAATATCCTCTAATATTGAGAAGTTGGGTGTACACTATTGCTAATTGTTTTCCTTTATGAGGTAGGCTACAGTAGGCTATATATAGGGGCATATTTTCTGTTTTGCAGATATTGTGGACTGAATCACGGAATTTGGGTTAAAAGGCAGAATTTACAGATAAACCTAAATGCGACAGAATCGTGATATCTTTATGTAAATTTTACAAATTGCATTTGGGGCTATTGAGCATCTGGGATACTGTTTTTGTGTATGTCTGATGTATGTTGTTTTAGCCACGTGTGTTTGTTTACTTGTGGGTGGGAGTTCAATGGGGAGGTGGGGTGGCGGGGCACTCCCAACCACGCCCATACAATCCTGAAGTCTTCTCAATGTGGATTTTATGCCTGATTTGAAATGAGTGTTATTACTGTTATTGGCATTACTTTGAATAGATATTTGGTGGATGTGTAGTGGATACATCCCTCTGTGACAATTTATGGTTATTACAACTATTTTCAGCCACTTTACAATCGCTTTAATACACTATCAGCCAAAATTGACATTGACTTTACAACACAACAACATATCAGAACATTGATTTTATTGAGTTGAGATACTGAACTGAAGTTAAACCTAAATCACAGTGGGAGGTGAGAGTTGTTAAGTCTCTGTATGGCAGACAGTACGAAGCTTTTGCTGTGGTG
Source organism: Anguilla anguilla (assembly GCF_013347855.1). Taxonomy (NCBI): domain Eukaryota; kingdom Metazoa; phylum Chordata; class Actinopteri; order Anguilliformes; family Anguillidae; genus Anguilla; species Anguilla anguilla. The sequence goes on along the minus strand of NC_049203.1, from coordinate 42,989,725 downwards.
AGGCCTCCTACCCATGGGTATCTGCGACGTAAGGAGAGAAGGTTAAAATGACAGTGCGGTGGGGGTTCTGGGTCGTGTGCAGTTGTATGTGCCTTACGTGTTATGGCTGTGGAGATGATCTGGGTCAGCTGTGTGTGGGAAGACCAATGATTTTGTGTGTGATTGTGAAGAATTAGTTCCTATTGGAGACAGTATGCATATTGAAAAAAACAGATGGCACCATATACAAGAACTGGGTCAATAATGCTACAGTACTGGAAGAGGAGGAGGTTGGGTGTGCAGGTTTCATAGTTTGCAAATTAGTCCCTTTTGGCAGAATTTGTGAATGTCCATGGTGTGGTAGCTGAAACTGAGGTTATTGTCTGCTGTAATTTCAAGGTATTTGACAGTCTCAACTACCTCTGTTGTCTCTCCCTGAATTATGGTAGGACTGGGGACATGCTCAGGTAATACAAGGGGTCAGTTCTGAGCAGTACTTTTTTTTAGCAGGTTTTTGTAATATTGATCTTGAGAGAGTTAGTACTATACCATTGCAGAGAAGTGAGATACATACTGTTGGTATTCATATTATGTGAGAGTTATTATTGGAGCAGTGCCAAGATGTCTTTTAATGACATTAGATAAGTACATGACTCAAGAGCTCTGCTATCCTTAAAAAAGAAACAGTAATCTATGGGGCCACAAAATGCCTTTTGAAATAATAGTCTTACGGAAGCATAATAACCTTATGGATTCATTCAAGTTTGGGGTTTGGAATTTTTATTTTGTTTTTTTTTGCTTGTTTTGTTGTTTAACTCTGGATTCTGGAGCAGTAGCTACTGGTGTGGGAATGGATCATACAAATATTAGCTCTGTCTTCTCATCTTTGAAGCACTGGCTATGAAAAGTGGAGCCATGCCCTTTTAAATCACACGATTCCCTGGCTTACAAGTCGTTGTATCTAGGGAATCCTACCCAGTTCATGTTTTGAAAACAGTCTATAAATACAGCGGGATATTAAATGAGAAAATACAGGTTCAACACTTTGCCCACTTATGACAACAGTGCTGCACCTAGAATTTAAAATACATCCTAGTTTTTTGACAACCACCTCTCCCCTCCATTTTGATCACAATAGTTTCCATGGTATTTTCACTACAGCGGTGATAATTACAGCTGTCAGTGAGCTGGTCAGTACATAACCACAGTAGGTCAATGTAGTGTGGTGGTTTGGAAACATGACCTTACCTGTTCAGGATGTTACCAGTAAATCGCATGTTGGTAACTAACGTTGTAACCTTGAGCCCAGTAACTTCCTTCAGAAAAACATTCAGAAAAATGGATGTTAAAATGGATCATATACTGTGTAAGTCACTCTGGATAAGTGACTTACATAGAATTCTAAATAAACCAATAGTGTAGTTGTAATAATAATGTAGTATTAATAATCAGTACAGTGGTCACAGCTTTATTAACTACAGTGGGGACCGTAAAAGTCATTATACTGGTCACAGATCTACAAACTACAGTAATGATCACAAAAGTCATCACAGTGGTCTTTATGAAGTAGTCACTGCACATTGGCTTTGTCTCCATGTTTTTTCTTTTTCATTCAGCAGGAGACCCAAGGAAGTCCCCAGAAAGGGTAACACTTAAACATTAACTGCTCTGTTAAGTTGGCACCTGTTTCCTCTCTGGCACATGGGTTACATAAAGGGTTTTGTATACGTGAGAAATCTCTCAGGTGGTATTTTTAGTGGTAGTCGGCCATGATGATTTAAATCATCGTTTTTGACTTTGTGATGTCAGGATTCAAGCCGTTGTCCTGTCTTCCCAGCCTGATGACGTCTCTGGCACTTCTTTGTTTGTAAATGGAGTTTCCGTGTTCCTCTTTTAAAAGCTATTTTGTAGCAGAGTAACGACACTGCCATGGTCTGTGTCAAATCCAGGTTTCCTCTGCCACTGTGTTCCCCCATCTATACCCCCCCCTCTCTTTCTCTCTCCTACCTTTTACTCTCTTTCACTCTCCTGATAACATGAATGAATTATGTTCTTCATTGTTTTGTCTGGTTTTCTTGCTTCCCTTTGTTTTATTTTTTTAATTCTTGTTTTTCTAAAAAAACAGCTGAGGTAAACACAGACATATAAAGATTATATCCTCTGCCCTTTTGACTATTGAAATCCATCTCAGTTTTGCAACTAAATGTTTCATTAGTATGGTATACCATAGGCACATTTTGCGAAAGCATAATCAATAATCACTGAGAAAAAAGTATTTTTTATAATATAATAATAATAATAATAATAATAATTATTATTATTATTCAATCAGCACAGGGTGGTTGTCACAGCATTGTTTCTTTTCCATTATTACCAACAGGTGTATTTCTGCATTACAGCATGGTTTCTTCGCTCTTTATTTGTAAGGGAGCAGGAGCACTGGGTGGGCTGTCCTCAGAGATGTGCAGCTCTGATTATCTCTCAGTTCACTCTGGTGGAGGGGACCACCGCGCACATAGTGCCCGGGGCCCAGGCAGAGCTGCTTATCAGCAGGCTGAAGTGCCTGGTGCTCTGCCGCTGAGCTGAACTGTGACAGAACCCTTCGGCCCTGCACCCCTGGCCCACAGCACCGACTTGACCACGCCCCTCATCTGAAGCCACACCTCCAGTACCTGTCAATCTTTCAGAACTCAGTTTTCCCTCGCGCATCTGGGCTTGCTGTGAGACAAACCAAGACAGTGATGCGCACTTAATTATGAATAATAGCCATGCGTGCATTGATCAGAAATCAGAAAAAATAATAATAATTATAATAGTGAAAGCGTCACATGTTTGCACCAACCCTTCAATTGCTGTGGCAATGGCCCGGTGTGAAATTTTCCTGACTGAAGACAGAGGTCATGTATCTTCGGGTGAGGTCATGGGATTTGTGCTGTAAGTGTAAATGAAATGACAGTACCAATTGGACAAATTACCAGGTGTTATGCCATAGCCTGTATGATTTAAAACTATGAATGACCACTTCAGGAATATCTAAAGGTCTGAGCTCATGCTTTCAGATGAGGGCGTGGGAGGCCTGTTGGCTGCTATTTCCTGTGGGACTGAGTGACATAGCCTGTTCTACTGGACATGTGCATTTAAAAAAAGACTATTTTAACCCCACTTAATGCCTTCAGTCTCGTATGGAACTGGCTTCTGCCTTTACCCCACAGAGTTTTGCCCAGAGTTTAGTTTGTGTGAGTGTGACACGCTCACACATGCACACACACATGCACACACACACACACGCACACACACACACACATGCCTGCATATAAAATCATGAGGGCACAAAATGTATCTAGACAATTTCTTTTTTTTTTTTTTTGCACTACAAGCCAATGCCATTTCCATTTCCCATTACTCCATAAAACCCCTACTGCCTCTTTCATGATTATGACTATTATGTCATATAAACCGTGATTCAATGAACAAAAATGATGAATGTTCCTGTTTGACTGACAGTCAGCGCTGAGTGACTATCAATAAATAAGTTCCTTGGTGGGGAGGGGGGTGGGGGTTATATAATTCCTGCTCCGTGTACTTTGAGAGCTTGCTAAAGAGCCCCCTGTCTCTCTGTTGTCCGTGCTTTGACAGACACCTGTGCCAAGTGATTGAGTCAGAAGCCCTCCCGATGCCAGGTTTCCTGCTCTGCCGCAAAGGGCCTCCTTTTCAGACCCAGAGCCGAGTCCGCCAGCCCAGGACGTCCCGCCACTCCTCTGGAGCCGCTGAACCGGAGTAACGAACCCGAAACCGCCGAGATTCTTTGAGCTTCATGGCCCGCGACTCTAATTCGCCGCAGCCTTCTTTTCCTCCTGTCGCTCGGCTTAAGTCAATATGCTAAACCCATTAAGAGCTATCCGCACAGAGAGAGGGAGAGTGCAGGGAGGAGGTGGGGTGGGAGGTATTGGGGGGGGGGGGTTAGGAAAAGTAGAATAAATTGTAAATTGTGCCAGCCGGTGGTTCTGAAGAATGAATGTGTGTGCTGGGCTGTGTTTACTTTGCTTCAATTTGAGTCAATGTACAAGTAAAAGAGAGGTTTTTTTTAACTTTTATTTTGACATTTGTCAGATTGCAAGGCTTTGCTTGAATCCCGCTCAAGCTAAATTAGGTTATTTCCAGACCCGGCCAAAATACCGAAGCGTTACTGTGGAGAAGTGGTGGGGAAATTGGAATTTCTAGCCAGATGGTTGCAGGGTTGAATTCCCTTGAGCATGCCACTTCACCCCAGTATCTTCAGCAAGTAGCCTACCCAAGTTAGAATGGAATATAGTCCAAAAAATTAAAATGTGTGTCTCATCCACGGTGGAAAATGATATGCAAATGAATATACATTTTTACATTTTAAAAAATCTCTATGGTCTTACTTTTAGGAGAGTCATAATGACCTCGCTGCTCTTCCTCGTCGGCTGAGTTTAGTGTATTCTTGTGGACAATACTTTTCAAATCTAAACACTCTCGCAAGTCAGGTACTCACACTGAAACATCCACAGTTGACAAATAGCCCAGAAGATGATTACATATATAGCTGCATTGCTGTGAGATCAGGGCAATTAAATGTCGCTGTCTGCAGATCGGTCCAAATATTCCTCACCAGTAATGCTTGTACTTAATTAATTTTTCCTTAAGTTGACAAGATTAGAGTCTGGAATGAATAACAAATCATGGTTGAAACCATTGACAGATTTATGTGTAATTTGTGAACAGAATTGGTTAAGAAAAGCATTTAATGCATTCCAAAATAAACTTCTGAGTTAATTTGACATCTCTTCACACATTAAACTTTTATCATGAACGCCAGACGCCACAAATTACCCAATGTGAATAAATAGCCTTTTTTCCAAGGGATATGCAATCATAAGGAGACACCTGTTTTTAAATATCTGTATAAGAGAGACAAATTAAATTTTAATAGACTTCTGAGGGTAAGAGCAACAGAGGAAAATAAGTCACTGAGTGAAGAAATAGCCACAATATGTTAACATTTCAGATCCTTCAAATTCTAATGCAATTTGCTTACAACAGCTACACGCTAATGGCAATTAAATGAGACATTGGGAAAAGTCCCGAGTGGCTTCAATGCATAAAGACAATAACAAGCACAAAAGATTCAATTATAAATAAGAAGCCATCAGCCCTTAGCCAGCTTGTCATCGTCAGTGTGTCTGTAAGACTGAGGAGGGAGGGCAGCAGGCCAGCTGAAGGACAGACACACGGACAGGCTACAGGCCATGGAAATGCCGCCCGGTACTGTCCCTCTCCCCTACTCTCCACAGAAACCACGTTCACGCGCCGGATTCAAGCACCACGTCTGGGTTCGCCTGGGAGCTCGCTCCATGCAACAGACGATAATCTCGGACTGACTCAGCCCTACTGCCGAATCCGTGGTCCTCCACTACCCTCTGCTGGTGGAGAACTGTGACCGACAACCAAATTCTGTAAGAAGTTTTGTACTTCTTTTTTACTCTTTCCATTATATTTCTTCTGAGTAAATCCATCATAATTCTTATTATAATAAATTATATAGAATACATTTACATTTATGCATTTAGCATGTATAAGAGACCTGCATCATTGCATGAGTACAGATTAGGCAATGAACAGATGGCAACGAAGGAGCAAGAAAGAAACAGACTAAGTATAATTATTAGTTAGCATATTTTAGAAAACATGTTAGGATTCATATTTTTAGAGGTAGTATAGGTAGGGCTGGTATGAGATCAGAATTAGTTGACCCGTGTACAGGTTGAATATGTGCATTTTCAGTCTGTAATAGGAGATGGCCAGTGATTCTGCTGTAATTATTGTAGTTGGGAGGTTCGTTCCACCACTGGGGGGTCAAAACTTTTTAGTAGGTATTGCCCCCCTTCCTGAACTATAGCCTAAGATAAATTGGCTTTTAGACATCATGGCTACATGATTGAAAAATCATTTCCAGCTCACCGTTCCCCCCGAAATAAGCACAGCGTCTTCTTTGCAGATCCTCATTTCAGTCTATTTTTAACCAGGGTCTCTCTGCCCCATTCTCTGTTAACCACAGTAGGTTCTTACACCTGTTTAGTTCAACACCAGAGACTGTGCAAAATGAAAAAAAAGTATAGGGCAATTATAGAAAGCAGAAACCCATCACTGAGCAGGAAAGGAGGCAGAGGAGCCAGAGAAAGAGAGAGAGAGGGAGAGAGAGAGAGAGAGAGAGAGAGATAGAAAGAGAGATAGAGAGCAGAGGGCAGAGATGCAGCAAGCTGCTCAGAGTAAACCCAACTCCTGAGTACATTTACAGTGATTTGGTATATTTTATGTGAACTCAAATAACCTGTTAAAGTTCATAGTGAGAATTTTACTGCTTAGACTCCAAAATAAAGGAGGTTATGTGGCACCATTTTTTCATATAATACACACACACACACACACACACACACACAATCTCCCCTTAAATTGTGTTTAAAGCCAGTGAGGGAACTGTCCTTTCCTGTCTCGTTGGGCAGACAGCAGTGATTTGGTGCCTCAGGGGGGTGTGGTGGTGATGGACTGCAGGTTAATTACAGGTCCCCCCTCTCTGGACAGTGGCTTGGTGCAGCGCCAAACTGTGCTCTCATCATTGCTGCTCGCTCACACAATCCCCTCCATCTGCCAGCAATGTAATGCAAGGCCAGACATCCAGAACCAGACACCGTCAGCTCTGAACCGCTTCCTCGTAAAAGAGGAACTCAAGGCACTTGTCACAACCGGGACAAACATGTACACGTGCTACGAGACTCTGCATTGCCCTCAGGAACAATCCAATGTTCCTAAAGGGGAAGTGAAAGTAGGATACCCAGTCATAGCCATATCTCCTTGCTGCTGTAATGAAGTGTTTGTTCTTTAAATTGGGAAATTTGTTGATATAATATCTGGAAACGTTTTATGGTGTACCTAATGAGAGAGATAAAAAATGATAACACAAGACAAAGCTGGCAATGATGGAAGTGTTTTATTTACTTTGCCACAGTAGCTTGAACCTCATCTGTGTGGGGATTAGCATTCTCTGCAGAGTAATGGAGCTCTTCTCAACCTTGGCAAAGAAGAGGAGAGTAGTTAGTGGTTCAGATATAAATCAACTACAGTCGAGAGAGAGAGAGAGAGAGAGAGAGAGAGAGAGAGATACTGCAGATAAAGAGCGAGTAGCGAGAGAGTGACAGCAGCACAGTGTAGTCTAACTTGACATAAGACAGAAACCGCAGCCTTGAAACATAGATGCACACATCAGAGAAAACCAGAACAACTGTTTTATAGAGACAGAGATCAGAGGCAGATAACCAGTGTCTGGAGAGGAAGATGGCTGTACCACCACAAAAACACAACATCGCTTCTCGAATTCCCATAATTCCAAGGAGAGTATTCACTTTGAGAGTTTAAATTTAACAACAACACTGCATCCCTTGTAGATGGGCTTTTGTCATTAAAAATTCCCAATAGCATTTGTAAAGTTGTTCTCTATTTTCTATGTGTTTGCATGGTTATGTGTGTGCCTATGTCTTTCAAAACTCCAAATGAATCACTCTGTGTGGTTTTAGGACCCACAGTTTCCAAAACACCACATAACGTGGAAGCTCTGAATGATTAGTGAAGGAACTGCCACCACACCAGATCTACAAAGCTTAATCTGTGTAGGCCTCTGTCAAACTGTACAGTGTGGTTTCTCTGGACAGGCAGTGATCTCTGGATCCCGTCATTTGTTTAGTTATTTGTTTCTTCATTTTGGGTTATCTGCCTTACTGTCTCAAGGTCATTTTCACCCATCTCCTCCTTCTTCAAGCATTGATAGAAGGAGGACGAAGCTCTTAGCAGTTCACAGAAAATTGATAAGCTTTGAATGCTGGATGCTAGCTCTGTAATATCCTGTATACACCAACTGACAACATATGTATATTGTATTCGAGCAGGAGGGAGTTCTATAAAACGGAAAGAAAGAGAAGATATTCAGAAATAAATCTGTAACAGAACACTGTGCCACTTATTACCTCCCAACCCACCCACCTCTCCTCTGATGAAAGCTAAGGGCTTTAGCAGAAATCAATTAATTGAATTCACATACACACACGCGCGCGCACGTGCATACACACCAAAGAGCCATCCGATACCTCATACAAGAGAAGAAACAAGATAACTGGGTGCTGTGAGACAGAGATAGAGGGATACAGAGGGATGGAAACAAAGATTAGAAATGGCAAAATATTTTTAATGATTTGTTTTATTTTTAATGATGTGTTGCCAGAGAACATAAAATTTCATGGCGAACCCACATTAGTTGTCTATTTTTTGGGAGATTGATTGGTCTGGTATTTAATCCCATGCATGTATAATTAACAATGAGGTACAACAGTTGATATCAGTTTTTTTAACAGATTTAATGAAATAGTGATTTATATTGCTTTAGGAGCATAGAGAGGGCCTCTGGTGTCTCAACTTGATGCTCTGTTTGCTGTAAAACTGTCGACTATTGACTGCCTGCAGTAATATATCCTGTAAATGTGATTTAGAGCACTACGGGACCTTTTTCGCGTGAAGCCTCTGAAATAAACCACCGTGCTGTCTCTCTAATTCAGTAAGACAGGATCGGGTCTGTGGGGGTATAAAATCAAGCAATCTGATTGGACGTCTCCACCGGACGCTGTTGGCTGTCGGAGGAAACTCATAACTGTATGTGCGCTTTAAAGGAGTGCAAGATGATGATACCTGGGGAAATATGAATGAAAAATAGACCACAAAAAACACTGCTGAGTCAACAAGGCAATCATTGGGCTGCTGGGTGGCTCATTCAGTTAAGGCACCACATTGTAGTGCACGGAATACCCCCAAGGTCTTGGATCAAATATATTATGTGCCAGTGCCGACTGTGGCTGGTAGCCAAATGTTGGGTGTCATGTTTATTTTATAATAGAAGAAGATCACAGAAGAGTCCACATACATCTATTCACATTGTATCTTTACCCATCTTTATCCATTTCACAGTTTTTTTTTTTTTTTTTGAAAGGGGGTATAATAAGATCGTGTTGTTGCCCTTGGCAGTTTTTCTAACTGTTTTATCCCATGACCAACTCCCATGACCAACTCTTTTTTGAAAACATTTATTTTCTGTCAAATAAGCACATCTCCTAGGCCTAAGGATTTTTCAGTCCATTATTACAACGTGAAAGTATTTTATTTCCTTTTTGAGGTGGCAGAGGCAGCAGACAACACAATTTGTTCTGAAATACAATATTCTTGCCAATGTTTGCTTTAAAATTGTACTTAACATGCCTTCTAAAAGTCACTCGGTACAATAGTTGTCACTGAAATGGATGATTGAGGAACCAGGGCATGTGTGAGCCTGAAATGGGTCCTCAGTGTGTGAGTCAGATCTACTGCATGAAACCGGAGGGCTTTGTGGACAGGAAAGTAACAACCTCTGACAACTCTACAACCAGTGACTAGTGGCCAAAAAATGTCTAAGTATCGTTTGCATTATAAAGGACGTCACTTGGTATGAATGAGGAGGATTTCACAGAATCCAAAAAAGGATTAACAGGATTTGAAGTTATCCTCTTCACAGGCATGAATCATCTCTGTACGGACATCATTCATACTGTTTTAATCTAACTGTTGCTCCATAATTGTTTTATGGCTTTGTAAATATTGTGTTATCTGAAATGAAAACATTAGGGAGCAGATAAATTCATGAGCATGCAGGCCACTTCATTTACAGCACAAAAAAAAAAAATGATGGCTGCAGACATGGCAGCTGAACATATGAAAACTGAAGTACAAGACCAGCTACATTTAAAAATACAAATACATGAATGTCTCTCACACAACAAAAATACATTTCAAAATATTGAGTATTTTGCGACACATTTCAATAAATAATTTAATACATAATGTTGAATATTAAGTCTTGAAAATATTAATAGAACAAAAAACTAACAATGCTGATGTTTTGTCTTCCATAAATAGAAAGATATATATATTGCGAGTACTACTTAGTTTTAGTGTTACAGAATTATCGTAGGGATTGATACAAATAATAACAATAGAAAAATAAAGATATATTAATTAATTTATATGGTTATATTAGATTATAGCACGTCCACAAAATGATTAATTTCCGCAAATAGTATAGACTACATTAAAATAGAAGTGCGGTACCATTCTAATCAATGTCGGTTTCACTGGGACGAAAGTAAGTGCAACACTCCACACGAAACATGGAAGTGCTAGAGAGATGTTTTCAATATGCGAGCTGGAAATTATGAAGTAACGGCACTCCTGCGTCAGTAGATCTGTTGTTAGATCATTGACACAAAGCCGTGAACAGGGATCAATAAAGATCTGATCTGGTACGTAATCAAATATTTCGCGCAACAGTAAAATTAAGCTGTTAACTAGCTAGCGGTAGCAATGCAAGATATGCAGTCTACCACCAAACTGTACCTGACTAGCTAGAAGTTAGTAGAGAGTTATGATATTAGAGAAACAAGACCGGACGGTAACAGACTGATTAGTAGCACTGGAAACTGGGAAAAATTACGATTTTACGATTCATTATTTTATTCGACAAGGCGCGTCACTCGTGACCGATTCCACATGCCATAATGTTCTTACTATGCAGGCGGTCTAGATGTCAACCCAGCCCACAACCTTGAACTTACATTAGCTGTTGCCTTGTGGCATGGCTGGGTAATTTGCTGGGGTTTTTTGATGTAGTGATCAAACTGATGTCATATTTTCGAGACGGCTTTGTGTAACGCACAGATAAGTATGAAGTACGTTCAACCACGACCATGTCAACATTAAACCTTGGGTAAGGTGTATATGCTTTTGTGGTTTTAAAGTCTAATCGTAACAAAGAGTAGCCTAAAACTATTCACTCTTTTGTTGGCTATAAAGAAAATTAACTCCAGTAACAGTTTTACTTGGGTAATTTAACAAGCGCAGGGTCCAACCATTTTGTTTCTATCCAAAATTCAGATATGTTAGATAATGTTTTTTGCACCTGTTAATATTATCTTTTATCATATTTACAGTGTGTAGCATGTTCAGTAAGCATGCTAACCCTAAGACAGTTTTCAGTGCAGACTGCTGCCCTTTTTTAAACTCAGTGCTAGGTCAGCAGTTTAGACAGGGGACCGTCATACAATTCCCAGCTCACCCTCTGACTCCACCTCCTGCTGTTTGTTTCGATGTTTCCCTATGTCTCCTTCCCATATTTGCAGTGTACCCCTCCAGGTGAAAGCTGTGACAGCAGACCCCTGCAGGATGTTCCGTCCAAAGGCCTGGGTGTTGCTGCTGGCCAAGCCTGCGTTCTGGGCCGTCCCCCTGGGGCAGCGGCACACCCACACCCTGGCCTCTTTTCGTGAGGCGTCTCGTCTGCCAGAGAGGAGGCTGCGGGGCCTGCTGTTCCCCTTCAGCGAGCTGGAGGGTCACCTGGCCCCCGGAGTGCGGCGGGGGGAGTTCAGTCTGTTCCAGCCCAGCGTGAGGGACGTCTCCAGGGCCGAGCAGCTCTTCACCCCCTCCACCAAACACCGCATTGACTACTTCACCTCTGCTGTTAGGATGGACCATGCACCTGGCATGCAGCAGCCTGAGGTCAGCACAGGTGGGTGGGCGGTGGGAGGAGTTGAGTGTGGAAATAGGGCAGTTTGGTTTGGTGGGGAGGCTAGCAATTTGGTTGGGTCATTCAATTAGGTGGCTGTGGTCAAATGGGTAAGTCAGGAAACAACAGTTCCTGACTTAAACATAGGAAATGCAGCAAAAATGTCTTTTAATAACATCGAGCTCAGCTGTTTCTCAGGTGGTTCTTACTTGATCTTACATGACTCATGTAAACATAAAATATTTATTGTGTGTCTTGCATCAAACCACATTCAAAACATATTCTGGTTTAAATTGATTTTTGATGTGCTGTCTAGTATTAAAGTGCAGATAATCATTATGGAAAACATTTTTATGTATAGTATAATCAGAATAATAATCATTATTTCTGTTTGAGACTAATTAAATCTGTATGTATTTTATCCACCTGCTTTACTCTGCACCTGCTTCCTGTTATCTACTGAAGGGTTTTACTCATACACCCTTGATGCAGAAATAATAGGCAAATTAGTTCCTAGTCCTCCCTTCAAAATAAAAGCCAGTGGAGCCTCCCTTGGTGTCGGTTTCAGCCTGCCGCAGACATGAGTGGGCCAGCGGGTGCTGCCTTTTAATGTGGGACCACCGCTATGTCAGAGCCCTTCTGGAGAGTATAAATCTAATTATCGCTTCATTGCGCCGAGAGAGAAAATGGCTGTAGGGGGCAGCGAAGTTCTGGAGAAACACTGTTTTTGCTACACTTTTTGTCCTACCTCTGTGGCCTGAGATTGTTTTTTGGACCCTTGGGGGGAAGGGGTTGTGCAGTCATCGCTTCTGTAATCTCCCACAGAAAGCTGGTCCCCTCTGGGTCCTACACTACAATATTAATCACTGAAATCAACTGAGAAATGGGCCTGACGGTCTATATACCTTCCCCTCATAAAGAGAGGGCTCCCTTAATCTTTGCCATATCACCCTGCAGGTCGAATCACAGAGACATTTCTGCTGGGAAATACGTCCCGGTCCATTCGTTTTCCATTGAGCAAAGAAATGTGTGCCGTCTGAAGAAAATCACATGGTTTAAATGTTAGTAATTGTTGAGTCAATCTGTCGACCTAAAATTAAACTGCACTGCAAGCACCTGGAGGGTCTCATTTAACCGGTAGCATAACAAAGCATCAGAACCGAGTTAGTAAATCATGTCGGCGATGCCGCTATCTGGTTAGTTTCTTGTGAAAGGGCTTATTGCCTGGTCTGAGATGAGATATTGACGTCTACAAAACAGAGGGCCTTGGGAGCTCAATAAGACTTAAAACCTGTCCATTGATCTTTTAGCTTAGTGCTAATTACTTTCACATCAGTTCTAAGATTTAGAACTCAATTAATTGGCAGGAAAGTATAGTGCTTCCCTTTTTACCCAGTTTGTCGCTTGTACTTAGACTGTCTGGCCTTGCCTAACCTTCTGACTAGACTTTAACAGTTTTAGTACTGAGCGTGTGTCAGGGATATTGTGTGCGTGTGCATGTGTTTGCGAGCGTACGTGCACGCATGCGTTAAGATCTCTCTTTCTCTTTCTCAAGGTGTGTTTCATAGGTAGGAGTAACGTGGGGAAGTCCTCTCTAATCCGCGCACTCTTCTCCCTGGTGCCTGGCCTCGAGGTCCGGGTCTCCAAAACGCCGGTGAGGAAAAGACTGTCTCCCTCTCTGCCTTCCCTTCTTCTCTGCATCTCTCTCTAAGTCTTCTTTCTGTGAGCCTCTTTCTTTGGCTGTGCCCCCTCTTTTTGCAATTCTGTCTTTCTCTCCATCATCCTTAATTCCCTCACTGTGAGCATGTTTGGGTCTATGGTCCACACAGGGTCACACAAAGAAGCTCAACTTCTATCGAGTGGGAAAGGCTTTCACTGTGGTGGACATGCCAGGCTACGGCTACAGGGCCCCTGAGGACTTCCGGGACATGGTGGAGTCTTACCTGGAGGAAAGGACAAGGTATGGCCTTGAGCTTCCTCTTTAAACTCCAATCAAAAATAATTCTTTAACATGTGGGTCCTCACCTTTTGAATAATGTATCCGTCACGTGCTGTATCTAATGTGTCATATATACTACTGTAACCCACATCTTTGGGCTATACAGTTGAATAATAGCAGTGTACCGCCATTCAATGAACCAGAAGCACCAGTACTCAGTATGCCAGTGGTCACATTCATGCAGGTTTCTATGTTTTTTTGGACAGGGAAAAAGGAGCCTGAACACAGAGCCAGAAAAGCAGATTACAACAGGCAATGACCCAGTCTTGAACTACAACAAAATAATTACTCCTGTTTCTTTGAGACAAACGTCTTTCGGTGTTTGACGTTTGTGTTGTTTATTGATCAAAATATTTACTCAGCCATTGGTAGCATTGCGAGATTCGAAGAGAAAGCGCTTCATTTTAATAAAGTCAAGAAATGTCGTGCTCAGCTAGCGTGCTCGACTTGAGTAAATAAGAACAGAAATCACTCCTAGGGTTTTTTAATATTATTAGCCTGTGTGGCAAAAAATTCGTTTTGATCAGAGCCAAAACATTACTTGTAGCTTACTTCATCTGGCTAATCCCACTGTTTCATTCTGCTTCTGTTGCAAGTGTCATAATGAAACAATGAACGACATGTATTTATTGTGTTATTATTGTCAATTGGCATATTATGGCAGAATTGTTATTTTTATCAGAATGCATGTGTAAATTAATGTAAAACCGATTTTAAAAATGCTCTGTGTTCCAAAGATGCAGCAATTCATGGGCTAGCGCAACCACTGTACGCACCCGACCCTGGCTTTAAACCGCAGCGTGCGTGCTTTGTTCTGCGGCTCGCGTTTTATACAGCTGGCACAAACTTTGAGCTGCATTGCCATGCTCTTGCTGCTGCGTTGTCACGTCCAAGCTTTCGAACGCAAATTAAATCTTGAGTGCACGCTCTATCGAGGCAGTGACAGACAGCCCATTATTGATGACTGGCAGGAAGAATAATGAAGGCATATTCTGAGTTAAGCTGGCATAGCACTTGGTGTAGTTTTTTTGTTTTAAAGGGATAGTTCAGTTTCTGGAGTTTCAGTTTCAGTGTGTGTCTAACAGTTTGTCAGACCGTTTTTGTGTGCTGAAGGTTATTTTAGATATTTCTAGAAGTTTCTAACAACCTGTCGACTTCATGATGGCTGGTTTTGGGGCAATCGTGAGTTTGTGGTTTAAAGAAAAAATATACGCTGCAAGTGACTCCACAGCAGTTTGCACAAATAAATTATGTCTCCAGATGCTGTACAGTACATGTGGGTATTTCCTGAATTTTTCCAAAAATTATGTTGAATCTTATTTTCCTGTGATGTATGCAGCCTGGCATGGAGTTGTGTTGCATTTACTGGGCTCTTGATAAAGAAGGTCACTGGAATCATGAGCTCCATTACATACCAAAACATTTTGGCCAAAAACCTGTTTTCCTCTGCTGGGAAGCTCAGACTTGGCTGCAAATGGGTCTTTTAGCAAAACAGTGTGTCTCAAGCATACCTCAGATTCAAGCAAGGAATAGTTAACCGACCACAAAATGACTGTTTGGCAATGAACAGCTCAGTTTCCAGAATTGAGACTCCAGGCGTGATCACGTTTGTGGTTTGAATTGCAGAAGGGCAGTGTATAAGCGCAGACCAAATGTAATATATATTTTAATTTATATATGTATATATAGAAGGATATTGGAAGATTTTGTATGGAGAAATCGTTAAAAAGGTCCCCCGATATGTTCACCAGTTTCATGAACAATGCTAATTTACAGAAGAATGGCATTAGCCAACAAAATAAACCCACAGGAATATTAATAAAAACATCCAGCTGCTAGCATTGCAGGAAGAGTGAGTTAGCATTACTTTCTCCTCAGTGAGTACATGTATTAGTCCGGGTATTTCCATGTCCTGGGGGGGTGCGGGGGTTCGATGCGGTTGACATTAAAAACTCGCACGCAAAGCGGTCATAATCTTTATTGGCTTGGTGGGTGGTCAGTCATGCAAATAGGCTTATGCTTTTCATGCATGCAGTCAGTTCATGATAATATTACGTAACTGACGCCGGTGAAGCGTGGAGCTCCACGTAACCGCAGGACTCATTAGTCCCACCGGGTGGCGCTCTTCTCACGTTTTCCAGCCTGGTGAGGACGTTCCTGTTGCTTGACGGTTCGGTGGGGCTGCAGGAAGTGGACAAGATTGCCGTGGAAATGTGTGAAGAGCTGGGATTGCCCTACGTGGTGAGTAAAACCGACATACCTCTTGATGTTGATGCTGTATTTGTGCACAACAAGCATTTTTGCGCTTGCTAAATTGTTTACATGCGTGAAAGTTATATTTTGAAAATGCAGAATTCACCAGCTGCTCTGGACAGGAAGGAAATGCTAGTTATCGGTTCATTACAGCTATGGAAAACTCATCACTTTAAGAATGCTTAAAGATTTCGCATATTGTTAAACGTAGATAAGTAATTAATGGCATTGTGGGATCATTAAGCTGTTTCAGTATAACTATGACCATCGCGACTAAGTAATGGCTGAGGGTCTTTCTTCTTACAGTAGACAAGGCCAGGGTTATGCAGTTTGACCAAGAGCAGGAACATTGCTGAGTATTGATATGGTGCAGTCCTTCCTGTATTTCCAGGGCTTGCCAACAGGTGGCACAAGTTGACCAATTAATGTGATTTTTTACTGATTTTTACAAAGATTTTTTGTGGGGGTGGCTGTAGATGTGTGCTGTGTTCATACTTGGTTGTACTTGTAATCTTTTCGGTTTGGTGAATTAAAGCTTGGTTCTGGTTTAGACTTGGTATGCCGGAAACTCTGTGAGACCGTAACATACAGCATCTCATCTGGGGATAGAGTGTCGTATGGCATAGCTGACACTTGAAGTGATTTCCTGATCTCACTCACTATAAACTGACCTTCAGGGTGCTTTATTGCCATTAAATGTCTCCAGAGCAAACAAGGCTTTTAGACATTATCACAGTTGAACAGTTAGGAAACACTGTACAAACAGAATAACTTTGTTAGTTAGCAAAGGTAATACAGTTGACAAACACCATTAAAAAAACAGCAGTAAAAATGACCACAAAAATGAGCAAAGATTGCTTGAATTATGTTTTCCTGTGTGTGGGTCTTCACTCAGTGTCCCTCAGGTTATAGCAAGCAGAAATGTATTGTGCTGCTAAACATGAGTGACCGTCTCTTCTTTGTTTCCCCCTCCCGTGCACTCTTGCCTTCGGCGTCTTGTGCAGATTGTGCTGACGAAGATTGACAAGGGCAGTCGGGGGGTGCTGCTGAGAAACCTGCTCCAGCTGCAGGAAGTCATCCATAGGCACACAGGAGGATGTTATCCCCAGCCCTTCCTGGTCAGGTACGACGGAAGGCTCTAGAAGAAGGGATTTAAGATGCCCTTAACCAGTATTACAGTATTGTTACAACTGCATTCAAGGCTTGACTAGGTGGCTTCATGTTTTGTGAAAATTTGTTGTTTGTTTTGGCAGTATGTGCATGTTATATTCCATTACTGATTTGATTTGAATTGAATTTCATAGTGCATAAGACAAAAAAATGGTGTTACCAGGTAATAGGGTGAAAGGGGAGAGGTTGGGTGGGGAGGGGGGGTGAGGTTCTTTTATTTTATTTTATTCTAGGAGGAAAAATTAATGCCTGAGAGAAGACTGAATAGTTGTAAAAAGCATTATGTATTTGGCCTTTACATAGTGGTTTTACAAATGCTACAGTTTTACAAAACCGCTTATATAAATGCCACAGGCTTTTAGGACACAAGGTTTTTAAATCGCTTTTCAGTTCTTCATCTGCTGAGCTAGTGTGTGAAAAAGGAGTGGAGAATCAGTCCAGTCAGTAATTCATTCTGCTTATTTCTGTCACCACTAATCAGTTAGCTGGCTATAGGCCTTCAGATTAGATTAGATAAGATCAGATCGGATAAGATAAGATGGCGTTCGCACATATGATGCGATCGGCAGGGCAGCAAGCCGAATGCTCTTGCCACATTAAGATCACAGGCACTCAAAGGGCAGGTCACCGGCGGTGAGGCCAGCCAGAAGCTTGCTTCCCAGATAACCCCCTTGATAAGACAGGGACACTGACGAGCTACCACATAGCCGCGTACTAGCGATGGGTACGAGTAGTGGATTGATCGTTCTTTTTTATTGTCTCTTAAAGGCTATGCGTGTACAGCTAAACTGTGTGTTGGAACTTAGCTCAATTTATTTATGATATGTAAAAAAAGAAGAAACGCAGTAAAATAGAGGATATTTCTTCATCTAATATAAACAGAATAAAATAAATATATATTTTGAAATGCTTGTTTTGATTGCAATTATGCTTTTTGTTGGTAATTTGTTGTATAAGCTGGATAATGTACGATCGGTTGAGCAGGTGCTGAAGGAAATTGCTCATCAATTGCAATGAAAACAGTTTGTGTCAAAATATATGATTCCATCGCAATGGAAACGTTACTTAAGTATTCCAAATATCCCATACATTATCCCAATAAATGTGTCTTTCTAGTACATGAACCAGGTTACCTAACATTAGTCTGGTTTTAAGTCCAAATTGTCTCACAGCATGTTTGTTATCACAGATAGCTAGCTAGCCAACTACTTAATTATATTTAAAACAGAGGCTAAACTATTACATTGTCAAGCTATAACTAGACTAATTACTCCCTATACAGTCATTTATGGACATTAAGCTGACACTGTTGCAAGTATGATATTGTAATTTGGTTTGCTTGCTCTAACAGATTTCCACTTTATTTATCAAGTCAGACCGATGCGTACTTATTTATAACGGTGATTGAACTTTTGTAGGTGCTATGTCATAGCAGGGCATAAAATAATGCAGAAAAGTCCCAGCGAATCAGAATTGTGTATTCAGCCAAGCCATTGTACAGTACATAGATTTTGTGGACGCCCCGCATTTGTGAATAAAATTATTTGTATCATATATCTGGCACTGAGTGTCTTTATTGACATGATTAAGACTATTATGATGGAAAAGCTTGAGGATTGATTTGATTTGTGCTTTGTTATTTGCATGTGAATTTTCTATACAACAAATTGTGCCGCCCAGCCAAGATCACAATACCACATACAATGAACTGCCTCCAAGACACACACCACACACAGCCATACATGCTGAACTTCACACACACATGCTTGTACACACTCATTGAAAGGCCTTGCTAGCAAGCATGCACTCAGACACACAGCCATTCATGCACCTGTGCTCTCTCTCTCTCTCTCTCTCTCTCTTTCTGCGACAGCTCTACACAGTTCTCCGGGATTTACCTTCTTCGCTGTTTCATTGCACATGTGACCGGGAATCTTGACCTGGAGATGGCAGTCAATCAGGGAACGCCAAAGGGGGTCAGGTGACCTTCCCCTCCTGGGGAGGGGGGGTGTGACTGTACATACTGTAAGAAGAAAAAAACATTTGATTGGTTTAATAAAAGCAGTAATGCAAATATGTTTGTGTTTTTCTCCTATTTCGACAAAGTCACCCTCACCTGCTTTTACAGCAGCAATACCACAGTGTATGCACTCCTATGATGCTCTTGCCTGTGAATCTACAGCAAAGCCAGTGGCTATTTTACACCCAAAAGGCCACAAAAATACAACAGAAAAGCCATTAACTATTTTACACTCTGCAGGCCACACAGTACTACCGCAACATCAGTGACTATTTTACACCCTACTGGCCACACAGTACTACAGCAGAATCAGTGACTATTTTACACTCTACAGGCCACACAGTAGTACAGCAGAATCAGTGACTATTTTACACTCTACAGGCCACACAGTACTACAGCAACATCGGTGACTATTTTACACTCTACAGGCCACACAGTACTACAGCAACATCAGTGACTATTTTACACTCTACAGGCCACACAGTACTACAGTAACACCAGTGACTATTTTACACCCTACTGGCCACACAGTACTACAGCAGAATCAGTGACTATTTTACACTCTACAGGCCACACATTACTACAGCAACACCAGTGACTATTTTACATCCTACTGGCCAGACAGTAGTACAGCAAATCCAGTGACAAGTTTTCACTCTACAGGCCATGCAGTACTTCAGAAGAGCCAGTGTCTATAGGTTGCATAGTACTATACAGTAGGAGAGCCACTGACTGTTTTACACCCTACAGTCCAAATAGTGCTGCATGAAAGTTTAGGACTACATCCCACCATTCACACTGTTCTACAGGAGAGCTGGTGGCTATTACACCTTTCCATACAGTACTACATGAGAGCCAGTGTCTATTTTCCACTATGGATGGCACGTGGTAACAGCAGAACCAGCTGCAGTTTCATACAAAAACATAGCATTCACAATGAGAAATGGTCATCCTGCCAACAGTCTCTGCACTGCCAATGTGGCATTACAGCATATACGACACCAGTGCAGGCTGCCACAACCAGGATTCCGGCTCATCCACTCTATGCAACAGTGTCTTAACAGAATGAGCCATCCAGCAGCCCCCTTTATTTATTGATTTGCTTTCAGTTCCTCCGGTTTGTCTTCTAATATTTATTGTAATGTCTTGTAAGAATATGTGAGGTATTTCTGAATTAATTTAACTGGGGTTGTTACTCTGGATGGGCATGTACTCAGTAACTACAGTGTAGTCTTTTCTGGTGTTTTTCATTATCCTGGATTACCACAATGGCCTTGCAAGGTTCTTTTGACTGAAGTGTCTAGCAAATGATTTTTAATGTTTGTTGATCCTGGAAGAACACTCTAAAGATGTTTCCCACGATCCCATCAGCCACTGTGTGTGTGTGTTTGTGTATGAGTGTCTGTCTCTCTGTCTGTCTGTGTGTCTCTGTGTTTCTGTGTCTTCCCACCCCATTTGAATTCCTCCACTGAACTTTGAGCCATCAACCTCCAACAGGAGAACCTCAGCATGATCAGCTTTGGGCTTTGGTTAATGTAAGTGTGAGCATGGATCCCTCATTTCCTGCTTCCAGAAGAATACTCTGTCTGTTGTCAGTGATAAAGTCCACTTCATCTCATCTTCTTTTTTAACTTTTTTTATGAAGGAACTTAGAGTGACACACGCAGAACCATAACCTTGTGTGTATGTACAGGTATGTGTATGTGTGTATACACATTTCTGCATACATGCTTGCATGTGGGTGTGCGTATCCCATAGGTTACACGCATCATCATGGGCGTGATGCATGACAACTGCCTGGAACAGGACAATAAAGATTTTAGGGCGTGATAAACTTCTTTTTAAAAAGCAGATGCAATTACATTTATTGTCCCCGAGGATGAATCAATGACACTTATTTCCCTGTGTAAGTTTGTCACCAGCCTCATAAAACCATGTGTGCAGGTTAATTTTTTCTCTCAGAATTCTCCCTGTCCTCGGTCAGGTGGGTATTAAAAGGCATTGGTTCACTGAGAGGGAGCCCAGTGTGCTGCTTGTTACTGTAAGTGACAGAAGCTGGTAGACGCGAGAGTCTTCTGGAGAAGTCCTGCACATTTTGGGAACACTCCGTCGCCAACTTCCTTCAGTTGGATTCTACCTCCCAGGCTCAGACTCCCGGCTCCACCATGTCCGCCCTTGCCTCCTCCTCCGCGGTTCTCCCTCCCTCCTGCTCCTCCAACGCCACCCTGTGTTCGGGCACCTCCTGCCTGGTCCCTCCCAGCAACTTCAACGAGATCCTGAGCGTGGTCCTGAGCGCCGTGCTCACGGTCATGCTGGCCATGGTCATGTTCGCCATGGGCTGCACCGTGGACATCTACAAGCTGTGGGGCCACATCCGGAGGCCCTGGGGTATCTTCGTGGGCTTCCTGTGCCAGTTCGGCATCATGCCCTTCACCGCCTTCGCCCTGTCCCTGGCCTTCAACGTGTTGCCCATCCAGGCTGTGGCCATCCTCATCATGGGCTGCTGCCCTGGCGGGTCCAGCTCCAACATCCTGGCCTACTGGCTGGACGGGGACATGGATCTCAGGTGAGAAAGGGGCTCCCGCGCGCTCTGTGTCCGCCTGCCTGCACTCTCTTCTCCCTCCTGCCGAAAGGCAGTCTTTCCCCTGAGAGGGATGGATGCTTCCCCTTCCCCTCTCTCTTTATCGCCAGGGTTGTGTGTGCTTAGCTCAAATTTTCCAACTATGTTGAAATGTTTGGTAGAGCATGGTGTATTGGGGGTGTAGTTTGTGCGGCTATGGAGGGCTGTGAGATAAGTTTACTGTAATCCACAATGAGGGGGTAAGGGCTTTTTTGTAATGTGTTTTGGTTGATATACCTTTTTCTTTCATTGAAATTAATTGAATTCATTTTTTTTTGCGAAGGATGTCAAGTCTTCCTCTCTCTCTCTCTCTCTCTATCTTTCTTTCATTCTCTCTCTCTCACTCTCTATGGTTAATTCCCTATGTTTTGACAAATTTGACACTGTACTAAAGACTCATATTTTTGCTTATCTCATGCAGGTTATGCATATGAAAATACTGCAGTATATGTGTGATTTGCAATCTTAATTTGTGTGTGAGATTCTTTTACAGTAACAGTAAGGGTGTGTTTGTCCATATTACAGTATCAGTATGACAACCTGCTCCTCCATACTGGCCATGGGAATGATGCCTCTGTGCCTGCTCATCTACACCTCCGTCTGGACTTCTGCAGACACCATCCAGATCCCCTATGAGAGCATAGGTAAGGCTGCTATACCATCTAATCCCCTACATACTATACCATCCAGATCCCTTACCAGAGCATAGATAAAGCTGCTATACCATCCAATCCCCTACCTACTATATTATCCAATCCCCTTTCAATGCATAGATCTTTTAACTTTACCAGAGTAAAGATAAGACTTGTGCATTCTATGACCTATGGACAGGATCATATGTATTGTCTACTATCATCATACATACCCTCTTCAAAATCATAGTTAAATCACCATCTATATGCAAAATATACTTAAATTCTTCTATACCCATTATATGCCCTAATTACAAAGGAATATTGTGTGTATATGACTGCCCCTCGTTCTGTTTTTAATACGCTTTAAATGAGTCAATTTGACTCAAACCAGACACCAGTGTTTGACTATTTATGTCTTATGAAGAGATTAAATATATCCCCTATGTAGAAGACCACAGATAAACTTCCTACTGTATCAATAATATCCCCTGTGTACATGCTTCTGTTGTATCATCCATATTGCCTATGTATGAGGCAATTGATGCAATTATGCTATGTCATAATGTGGAAGTTCCAATGTAATGTAGCTTGTTTTTGGTTTAAAAATTAATATGGAGGTACAATTTCTCTAAAACAGAAAATGTGTAGACTGAGCTCAGCACACACTTCTCTGAACATCAAATCTCAGAATGCAAGCACATGATGACTTTAGAATAAGTCATTAGACCAAATAAGCATGTGTGGCTAAATGAGACATCTGCCTTTTGTGTGTAACTGGGCCTTTGGGGAGGAGTCATGCGACTGGTCTCTCCTTTTTTTACACAGGTATCACTCTGGTATCTCTCCTGATCCCTGTCGCGTTAGGGATCTACGTCAAGAATCGGTGGCCCTCAGCCGCAAAGAAGATCCTCCAGGTGAGAACTAATCAAAACACTCCTCTTCTTCTACTCAGGAAAGAAATCATAAGCATAATCACAAATGCAGAGGGATTACTCCATTAAAAAGAGTTTGTAGCAACTACCGAAAATGCTTGGCAACTGATACCAACAAGATTAAGCACTATAATGTACTATGCTTTTATTCTTACATATTATGTTCACAGTGAATTAAACTGATGAGTTTTGGCCCTCAAAGTAAAATATTTTTTTTAAGGTCTACCTTCTTGAAACGCTGTCTCTGCCTTTGACCTGACATGGCAGTATGTCACTGGCCTGTGCTGACGGCTGCTGTGCTTGACAGGTGGGCTCCATCATGGGCATTGCCCTCATCGTCATTATCGCGGTGGTGGGTGGGGTTCTGTACCAGTCCTCTTGGGTCATCTCCCCCTACCTCTGGGTCATCGGCGCCATCTACCCCGTGATAGGCTTCGGCCTGGGCTTCCTGCTGGCCCGCTTTGTAGGGCAGCCATATTACAGGTGAGCCTCCACTTGTCCGTCCGTCAATCTCTGCGGCAGGTAATCACGTCTGCTACCACGTGCCTGTAAGATAGCAAGCACAGACGCGTGCATATGCGTGCATGAGTCAGAGCACACATTTATATACAGTACACAGGTGTGTGTGTGCATGTGTTCTCTCACCCAGGTGTGTTTATGCACATTTTAGTAAAGGAACAAGGATCCTCTCTGACCCAGGTGTGTATGCATGGGCGCGCGTGTGAGTAGCAGTCTGACTGACCGAATTGTGCGCGTGTTCTCCGCATGCAGGTGTCGCACCATCGCCTTGGAGACGGGCTTCCAGAATGCGCAGCTCTGCAGCACCATCATCCAGCTGTCCTTCTCTCCTGAGGAGCTGGAGGTCATGTTCAGTTTCCCGCTCATCTACAGCATCTTCCAGCTGGTGGTTGCCGTGGGATCAGTAGGAGGTGAGGGCTGGTTGCTGCACCACTTTAACATTTAACTGCTACGTAAAATCTTTACCAGCAGTGCCTTCCCTAGCCTTTGGGGGACCCTAAGCAGGATTTGATTAGCCCACCACCAACACAACATTATAAATACTATATATTTTGTTGGTTATTGGGTCTGACCGACTCTGTTTACCTCCTTTTGTACACCTAATTCAACAGTCTATAAAACTGCAGAATTTGCCATATAACCACTGCATACAATCTTTACCATTACCTTCCGCTTTCTTACTCATTTATACTATATAACACTATACACAAGTGATCTTCTGCGACTTGTTCTGAACCGCTGAGGATATTATAAGTGCATCCTCAGACAATAGCTAAATAATCTGTGCATTTTATGAAGAGAACAAAAGGGTTTGATTCCATGGTCACGAAAAAACAACATGGCACAACAGGCTGATCTCCCCTCCCTCCTTCAGCCTACCAGTTGTACAAGAAGCACTGCCGGAAGGCGTCGCCCCTTGAAGACTGCGAAGGGGCGGAGCCCAGTGACGGAGAGGAGAAGAAGGAGCACGCTCTGGAGAACGGCGGGTTCCAGTGCGACGAGAACGGCAACTTAGACGGCAAGTTCACCCCGCTGTGAATGCGTGAAGACCACGCACGTCTCAAAAATGCACCTGATTGGAGCACAGGCACCTTATGCCCTGACCCCTGCAGGCCACTCTCATGTACTGCCATTTCAACTGACCAATAAGTGCAGGGTTTTTGTGGACATTTCTCCAAAAAAAAAAGACTTAGCTGAAATTGATGCAGAGTAACAAACAGACGCATCAACTAACTGGCATTTGTGTTCCATCCTGGTCCATGGACACTCTGGCCTTTGAGAAGACCTGACAGAGTGAAAAGTTTGAGGGAGAGCTGTTTGGTTGCCACACAAGTCCATCGCACTCACTCTTCCTTGATGTTGTGTGCTGGATTAGAGTTAGGAAGACTCTCATAAACTAGTGGGACAATGGCAAGTGGAATTTTTAAAACGGCAATTTTCATAATATATACTTGTAAAAACAAAACTAATTTATTATGTTTACATGCCGTCTGCATATAAATATAAAATAAAATTGTGATTATTACAGATAACTCTATATGTAATAACCACATAATTGTATGTCTTATTGGAGGTTTCAATTCATGAGCATTGTAATATTTGTCATATGTATATTTATTGTGTATTAATTATTAATCACAAAGTTAAATATGAAGTTTTATAGTTATTTCCATCAGTTTGATGAGTTTAAACGGTCTAAATTTTGTTCATGTTTTCCAAAATAATAAATCTATATTCATTATGTATATTTATTCAAAGCCCAATTCAATAAAGATTTTCTGTTTATACATTTCATGCATTCTGATGCTTTATTTAATTTCTTTATTTTTATTTATGCATACAAACGTACAGTAAAAAGAAAGACTGAATAAACAGAAGTACCATCAAATTAAATATGTATTCTATTGTATTCATTTTGCTTGTCTTTGGAGGTTAGGATACACTTCAAATATCACAGAATCTCTTCGTGTCAAAGTGTCCTTGAGCAAGACACCTAACCCAGCTGCTCCCAACGAGCTGATTGGTGCCTTGCACGGCTGCCTCGCCGTTGGCGTGCGAGAGTGTGTGTGAATGGGAGAATGAGAGACATTCGTTGTAAAGTGCTTTGTGCAGTTGTTGCTGGAAAATGCCCTATATAAATGCAGTCCATTTACCATGCTCATAATAAATATTGGCATTAACTGAGCCCAAATTGTGATCAGAAATACATTAATTTCTATTTCACAATTTGCTAAATGCTAATATTTACAATGGATTCTTTGGCACAGAAAAGTCATTCTATGCCTAGCATCTAGGGGCTAGTCTTAAAAGTCAAGACTGAAAGAGTATGTTCTTGCTTCAAGTCAAGACTGAAAGAGTATGTTCTTACTCAAGAGTAAGAGTGTGTTCCATGAAACCGCACTACACATACAAATAGAAACTGATATAGGGTGTCCTCATAATTATCTTACAATTTTTTCTGAATGCTTAAACACTAACAGTGATTCTTGAAGCACTGAAAACCTCTCTGAAACCATTAACACCTGCATTTATCAAGTGTGCCAAACTGCACGTTCTCTGCTTTACACTCAGTTTTCAATTTATTAACACACTTCTAGCAAAACTGTAAACACTGGTCTCTTCATTGCTACACTATTTTGCCAATTGTCTTTCCACATTGACACATGTGAAAACACTTTTAGATATTGAGTTCACTTACAAATCAGAGCTTGAGCACTACAAATAGGCCACAGGTAAACATTTGGTTTGGACAACAATGGAGGCCAATATTGGACAGAGAGGGGTGAGAACTAGAGGAGGACCAGACCCACAAAGAAGGCGAGATTTAGCCTAATTTTTTTCTGTTCTTTTTTTCTAACACAAATGTTTTTGTTTTCTTCTACTGCACTTTTGTTGTTTGAGGAGTGTTAGAACATTTTTTCCCCTTATTTGTAATGGTAGTGTGTTATGTTCGGAATACACATCCATACTTTACACATTTTGATACCTGTGTGTATGTGTTTACTACCAAGAAAAAGCTAAAGCCACAAGTGTTTTTCATTTATACTATCAGTACGTAGTTTGTGCTTTGTGTGCTTATTCAAATGATGGTTTGTGTGTACTGTTTTGACACAAAAACACAATTTTTTAAAAGAGTTTGAAGAGTTTTGCAAGAATTTTTTGCTTTTGCAAGAGACGTATAATGTTTTGCTGGTTTGGTGTAAGGTTTTGTGGTTAATGTGTAGAGTTTGGCAAAAATAGCCTATAGTTTCAAAGATAGTGCCTAAGCAATCAGAAAAAACTGTAATTTCTTTGTGGGGAATTGAGAACACAGACAGTACATGGTACTGAATGAATGCTCAGTAGCCTCACATATTGAAGAACGTATAATGGAGGCCGACATGTAGCATACCTGTACAGAATGGAATGTGGAAAAAAAGACAAAATAAAAGACACCACTATTTGTTATACAAATAATATAAAACATTTATTTGTTGTAGAAATGCTAACATTCAATAAACACATTGTACACAGAATATAACAATGTGCTTAAAACAAGGCTTTTACAATCCAATAAAATTCCAATCAGATAAAATACAATTATTTTATTATCGTTTGGACGGAATATCTGCCCATTAAAGCTCGTCTTTGACCTGTAAAACACGAACAATGAATCACACTTAAAGTCACACAGAAGAAAACGTACTTCAGATACGGAGCACAGGCAGTCACATTTCTGATCAACCTACAGATCAAATAAAAGGGTCGCAGAAATTATGCTTTGAGTTATTTTGTTCTATCAAATTTTATAAGAAGTTTCTGAAAACGTTAGCTGTTTTCGGAAATTTATAGCATAACGTATGACAGCTTGTTCAGCAAAAGAAGCAAGTGAAATAACAAAGCTGTGGCAAATCTTATCTCTGAAGTCATGCCCGACAGCCATATTCACAATTATAATATTTGGTCCAGTAGTGAAAACAAATCTGGACATAAATCTAGCAGAACAGTGTCCTGTTAACTTCTCTATCCACTGTACAGAGAGCAGATTCAGGGACTGACAAAACAGGATACTGCCACAAGGCCAGCTAATTTGGGTCAAGAGATCAGAGATAAATTCACTGTAGAACTGCATCATTTTTTGTCGTAACACCATATTGAAAATACATCATCATGATGATATAGGAATGATTTGCAATTTCAGATACTGCCATTTACTTCTTAACCATATGGCAATCTCTACAATCTGTATGTTCTTAAAAGTCCAAGTGAATCTTACAGTAAGGGTACTCTAATTTACAGTAATAGAATATACTGCAGGAAGTGTTATTTTTTTTTCTTTGAGGTGGTGACTCATTTCTGGCTGCTTTAGACAGCAGCCCCACGCCCTTCAAACGCCAGAGAAACAGCCAAGCAGCGAGCCAATTCTCATGTTTGCTCTGGTGGTCTTCCCAAAATATGATTTCCTTAAAGAGCCTCCAAAATGGAAAATCTCACATTCCTTAGAACACAAAGAATTGTGCACATTTTCCTAAACTATTCGGAGGAAATCCAGCAGATTTATGGACACAGGAGGACCGGAAACATTATTCTGTTACTTGGCACCCCGAAGAAGGCACTGCCGTGCGGTTTTTTTTGTTTTTATTGTTTTAGAAAGTTAAATGTGTGTGTGTGATGGAGTGACGCAGATGAAAATGGGCCTGTTGGTCTGTTCGTTTTGAACAACGGCAGATCAGAGACTCGTTCTCTTACCTTCCTCCTGTGGCAGAAGCAGGGGAACAGGTCGTCTTTTGGCTGCTCCACAAGTTCCATCCCCTCCCGAATCTTTACTTCACTGACCTGGAGTTTGGCATACTCCTGGACCACAGTCAAACAAAAACTATTACTATAATAATAATAATAATAATAATAATAATAATAATACTCTAGTATTTACATAGCTCTTATCCAGAATCACTAATATGTGTTACATTTACATCACAAGATATTAAGGGTAGATATTCAGGACACAATTCAGAAAGTGTATTCCCATAGGAAGCTGCAGCAAGACTGTCACCTGTAGAGCCATTATAATGCTAAGTGCAGACGTAACATAAAGAATGTTACTGTAAAGCTAACGCTACATTCCCAAAGAAAAGAACATTAAATGTTTTCCCATCCAGCAGGCACATCAATTTCAGGTTACCGAATTTAACAGAAAAGATCATCACTTCGACATATTTCACATTAGACATGGGACCTTAGGACTACTGTTGCTAATCATTAATCACGGTGGGTTCAACTTTCCCCACCACACCAACATAATCCTAAAACCTGCACGCATTTATGGACGAAACACAAAAGTGCGTTTAAACATTCATTTTTTTCTCCGGTAGTTATGAGATACAATAAAGCACTGAAAAGACATTCAGTGCAGGGGGAAAAGGAATTTATATTTACAGCCACGCACACATTTCACCACGTTCTCTGCCATTTTAACCTTTGTGCTCAGGTGTTAGTTACACATGCCCCCAGGTGCGCAGAAAGAAAAAAAAATTATTTCTGAAAAACAAATAAGAATAAGACACTCACAGCAAGCGCACTGTAAGTACAGGCCACTGTCTCGATTCAGGCTGAGACACAAACTCAAGAGTCCCACCAAAGTCTTTCTTTGGTACCCCCTTTATCATTATTATCATTTTGGTAGTGGAGAAAAAAAACAACTTTTAAAAGTGATGTAAAGATGTAACCCGTGTTGAAGACATTTCTCCAGTTGTGGAGGATAAAGTGGGCTGTGACTAGACTGAAGAGGAAGAGAAACCATGCACACATTTAGCAAAAGGAAAAATATACAGTACATTTCTAGAGCCCGACCGATGCCAGATTTTTGGGTCTGATGCCGATCCCGATTTTGGAGAGTCCTAGCCCACCGATTACCGATGTTTTGACCGATATTTTGTCAAAAAGTGCAACATTTTCAAATCAATTTGAAAAACTTACATTTTCTTAAAGTTTCTATATTTAAGAACATTTAACTAAGCAAACAAATAAAAATAGAAATAAACACACAAATAACTTTTTAGATAAAAAAATGTAAAAGATGATATTAAATATATATATATATATATATATATATATATATATATATATATATATACATATATATATATATATATTAACACCATCTTTAAGTGTGTGAAATCAAAATAACTCCACACCTTGCTTTTACTCCTTTCTTTTCCAGCCATCTATAAAAAATTAATTTAAAAAAATCAGTTTTCCAGTTTCAAACATGTATTTTTATGAATATTATTATTATTGTTGTTGTTGTTATTAATTTGTTATTATTATTTCTTAGTATCTATTCTCAGTAAATTAATTATATTTTCTTATTTTATTCCTACTACATGATCTCAAAGAGTAAGACTTTATCTACCGAGCTTCCCTGTCCATGAGAATTTGGTGGTGAAAATAACTACAATGCGCTCTGACGCGTGACTAGATGACACACTCGCTCGCAATAACGCATTAGCTATTGACACAGCCTCATTATTTCTTATTATATATTCTCAGTAAGTTAAATGAATTATATTTTCTTATTTTATTTCTACTACATGATCTCAAAGAGTAAGACATTATCTAGCAGAGCTAATGAGTGAATAAAGTGTAACGTTAGATGAAATTAAATTGACTGGATGAAATACGTGAAAAAAACTACAATGCACTTTCGTGCAGGTTACCCACGCTAACTGTTGGTTGATTCACTTCTCCAACAGCAATCCTTCTCTCATGTTATCACGACAAAGCTAGATAACATGGCTTAAAATGATCCACGTTAGTGTTTTATCTGCGTTTTTACTGTCTGGTTAGCTTGCTACGATGTTGCGTGAATAGATGACACACTCGCTTGCAATAACGCTTTGCTATTGACACAGCATCATATAGTAGCTAATATCATTATCTCAGATAAAAAAACAAATGTGTGATGCATTCAATCACCATTTTATTTTGGCTGGCTATTTATTTGAGAATACAGCGATGTCCTCTGGAAATGTAGATCCTACACTGCTTATGTGCTCACTGCCACTTCATAAAGGCTTGCTAGCTAGCTAGCTTGCTAAAGTGAACCAAATGTTAGCTAGCTCGCTCGCTTGATAATGAGGATTGATAAACATAGTGGTCGTATAAACGCATTTAATTAAACTTATTTATTTTTAAACTTATTTAAAAATCAGGACACATCGGCTGCAAAACTGCCGATCCTGATGTCGTCAAAAAAGTCAAATAATGGCCGATATATCGGTCAAACCGATATATCGGTCGGGCTCTATACATTTCACAATGAGAGCTTCCCACATTACATTACATTACAGCTTCCTCATGGTATTTATTAGCTAATGCTGTTTTTGTTCTGTTTCTCTCAGAAAGGTTGCCATCATTTTTGTTTTGCTTCTATGTTTGATATAGAGAGATCCATTAATAACACAATCTTTTCTGTTAAGATTCTCCACAGCCAAAGTTTACATATTTTACAGTGCACGGCACGATTGTGCTTTGACAGATTGCGCGACTGCTTTTTTGAAAATGCAGGATTGCAAGGTTACAAGTCATCTGAAATCATATATGCTTAATCACATGACACAAAATCACATGAAATAATTAAATTTGCGAAACGCCGTAGTAAATGACGTGGGAGCCACAGAGCGCGGTCGGCATGATAATTCTTTGGAGGGAGACAGGCAGATAAGTCGGGGGAAGGTGTCTAAGTCTGATAAAGGAGAGCTAGACCAGGCTACCGTTTAAAGGTTTGTCCAGGGAAGGTCTCTGAGGAGACAGACCTGAATAGAACGGAGTATAACATTATACAACATGAGTGACCGAGACCACACCCCTACAGTACGTTGTGTAACGGGTTTATCTCAAGGACAATGCGCCCATAAAACAGAAAATAAACAGCAGCACTAAAAATCAAGAGTACATCTTCCAAATGAGACTGTGCCACAAAAAAAGGTCTGATCAAAAAAAAAAAAAGCATAAGAATGCTCACTTCGCACAGATTCCCTAATGGAGGAAACTGGTTCATTTGAGGTGCTCCGATCTAAAAACTAAAAGAATACAAAAGAAAATGTTCATGCAATTGAAATAAAAAAACATAAATGCCCAAAGCTCACACAGTATCAAATGTGGTTCCACTGTGTTATGCTAACAAGATTTGAAAATATTTGAAAAAACAATGCCAGCTAACTGTATCTTTTTTTTTTTAAAATAACGAATCTATCATACATTATTTTTAAATGAAGTAACAACACAAGCAGGCTAATGGGTTAGAGGGACTATCTAGTGCAGGGGTTCCCCTGTGTACTGTATGCTGATTTCGTTCCAACCACAATCACAATCCCATAATTATAACAAGCTGCTCATTTTTCTTGATGAGGCGCTTTTCATGTTTCAAGGGATTATTTACCCTGTTAAGCCACATTATGACAGAAATAGCTATGCATTCCATGTTGATATTGTGCTACATTGTGCATATTGTGCTACACTGCAAACAACTACATTAAAAGGTAACTTTTTTGATCAAATAAAATATAATTAAGGTAAACCAATAGGCTCTTAATTAGACTGTTAAACGTGTTTAATTTATTTCATAATTTTTCCTTAAACAATAATTAACACAATACAGGTTTGGCTACTTGGTTTGTGTGGTGCCACATTATCATTTTCTTTGTCTTTGAATTATTCATTATCTTCCAGGTGATTAGTTTTAGTTGCCAGGTGTCCACACTTCCACCAAAAAGGAGCCTAATGAGACAGCTCAGTCTTTAATTTGAGTTTTGCCTCTTTCATGCAATTGTTTGCATATAACACAATACGCACAATATGAATTTTATTCTTTATGGAATGAAAAGGTATTTCAGACATAAATGTGGCTTAAGAGAGTAAATAATCCCTGTAAACATTAGCGCCTAATTAATAAAAAAAAATAACAGCTTGTTAAAATTCTGGGATTGCGATACGGGGGGGGGGGCCTCAGGACCGAGTGTAGGAATCCCTGATCTAGTGTAATACAGCAAGGTGGGAGGAAGGGGTCAAAGGTCGCGCACACAGAATCTGTATTTTGGCATCCGTCTGTCACACGTCCTTGAAGAAAGCCTCATAAAAAGCGGAGGTGGGAGGAAATTAGGAGATAAGATACAAGCGCTGGCTCATCAAAGGACTAACTGTAGGGCAGGCGCTGTTCCCTGCCAGGAGGGAACTGAAATCCAGGCAGCGGCATCCAAATGCTCCTCCTCTTGCCGTATGCTTCATTCACCTGACACGGGCTGCCTGCTCCGGGTTCTGTATGGTGCGCGCCTCTGTGCCAGTCGCTAAGCTGCCTAGCCATCCAGTGCATTTACCCAAGCTCCCACGCTAAATAAGCTCATTTACATTTTACAGGGTAGCACTGCCTCCTCAATGCAAGAAGGTCTTTGGTATGAATCCCGGCCTGGGCCTTTCTGTGTGGAGTTTGTTTGTTCTTCCTGTGTCCGCATGGATTTCCTACAGGTACTCCGGTTTCCTCCCACAGTCCAAAGACATGCAGGTTAGGTTAGTCTAAATTGCCCTTAGGCATGAGTGTGTGAGTGAATAATGTGTGTGCCCTGCGATGGACTGGCGCACTGTCCAGGGTGTATTCCTCCCCCTCACTCAATGTATGCTGGGATAGGCTCCAGCACCCTCTGTGACCCTGACCAGGAATAAGCGAGTATAGATAATGGATAGATGGATGGATGGATGGATTTTACAGGACACATTTTACAGTGTTCTTTATGGCAATTTTTTTTTTTCATTTTGGTACTGCAATTTATCCAAATCCCATAAAACTGACAATGGATATGGGTAGGATACATTTTTGAGTTATTCCACCATTGCTCTGAGTTTTTCACACTGCCAGACAAGACTTACCTGATAATGGGCTTAAGACAGTAAGTTAGCACAGTGTGTCGGTAACATCAGAACAGTAACATTTCCAAAGAAATAACGGAAATGATTTTCACTGGCTCTCAAAGAAATTAAACTGTATACATGTGGACTTTTGGGAAATATAAATAAAAGTTTCAAAGTAAGAATACCGTAAAAGTATACACATTGCGATACCTGAAAGCGGCAATAATTTGTATATTGGCCCATATATTGCGAAGTGCTGGAGTACCTTTTCTAATCTCGATAATATATCTCATTTATCTCATCACACTGCAGTATATTCTACTACCATAAGGGTAGTTCTAGGTTTTAGGCACTGTTCCAAGACTTTTCAAGGTCAGGCATTTGACTACATTTCAATGTCCTTTCCAAGATGGAATGATTAACCGTCTCAATTGCATAACCCATACCTGTAAATTACATCTCAGTCTCTCACACCATTTAGAAATATACTAATAACGAATGGAACATTACCTGGAAGAGCCTGAAGTAATAACAGAATATATTGTCTCCCATGAGATGTGTTCGGGCAAACTGCTGGCCAGCCTTGGCAATTTTCTTTGCCTGAAAAGAAGATGAGAGGGAACTCAGATTACTCTGATGTAATAGATATATACTAAATTGTTAGATATCCACTAAATAGATATATATTGAATATATATTCTTTTTCAAATCATTAAGGTGAACCACAAACCATATTTTCAGAAAAACCAATCAAAATAACTAATTCAATCAAAAATCAAGAACTTCTTTGGGACATTGTTTTGTCTATGACAGTTTGGCCATCAGCTATAAATTTCCGTAGAGACAGACATAGCTCAACTTTTTTTAAATATGCTAAATTAGTTGTCTTTCACATTGAAAATTCACCACAATCACTTTCATTGAAATGTGTGGAGAGACCCACACTGAAAACCTGCAAACCAGCTCTGTAATTATTAATAATTTAACTAAGCAGTGCAAGTGTTTATGTCATACCAATTTAAATCATACGTAAAACAGTGATTTGTTTTCCCCCACACTGCTACATACAAAGTTAACTACAGTTGTACAGAGAATAGTCGGTGTTAAATGTACCGGTAGCAAATTTTGACAATACTGTCAGTGCACCCTAAACACCTCTACTCTCCAAATCACTACTGACCAGAGCAGGAAGAAATACACAGTTTGCACAAGTGCTCAATTGCCTCTACCAGACAAACCATACTTACCTTATGAATGAAAGTGAAGAACAATTCATAGCAGAGACCTTTTAGTATACCAGTCAACTGAGACTCATATCAAATGAATGCCATATAAATAGTTATTGTGACACAAGCAGTTTATGTGCTAAATTCTATTTATTGATTTAAAAAAGGACAGCAGACAGTCCACCCTCTTTTCCAATTTGCTGGAAAGCAGAGAGAGTAACAGACAGGGAAGGTATGATGTGTTTGAAGGTCCTTTCGAGGAAATCGAACCTCAATCAAGCCACACACCCTGCTCCACACCCAGCACCACACGCTAATACAAATAAAATTCTAGTAGCGGGTTAATTGTTCAATTAAATTAAATCAGAACTCTATCAGCTGTGCAGAGCTGATAAATATTATTGCATTACAGTGGAAGCTAATCATTTACAATGGGGAAGCTGTGTACTATTAGCACTGGCTGCAGAAATGACTCAGGTCTATAAATACAGCTGCCAATTTCTAAATGGAAATGGATTAAACTGTGAGCAAAATAGATTAAAAAAATAATAATCAGGTCATTAAAAAAAAAGATTTCTGATAAGACAAAATATGCCCCCGCCTACACTCTCCATAATCATCCTCATCTTCCTCTACTTCCAGGAGGGAGGTGTATTTACCTCCTGATCATGCTCCTTGGCCCAGTGGATTTTGTCCAGAAGGTCGCTGAGGTCACTCTTGAAGGGGATGTAGTGTTCCCAGGGCCGGAGGTCTCTGTAGAAGTGCTCGTAGTAGAGAGAGTCCTGCTTCAGCACCACGCTATCTCCAGCCAGCAGGTACGGCAGTCTGTAGGCCGCAACAGTGCCGTCCACGTTGATCTGATATTTGAACTGAAAGGAGAAAAAAATGCTAATAGGCCCACATAAAACTCTCACAGTGCTCAACCCTGGCCCTGCCATAGCTACTGTTACTGAGCACACTAGCGATCCATTCAAATAGCAGAAAACAGTGAATTCACTTCACCTATATTTCTGTATCTAAAACTTATTTGGTCTTAAAGTGACTACAAAAACCAGCAGCCCCTGCAGTTCTCTGGGACCGCTGAGCTAAACGGAATGGCTTCACACGTCTTTTACTCTTCTTACTTGTTTTTACTGTGCCTTGCATTATATTCACTATTTGCTTGCCAGATGCGCTTATATATATATATATATATATATATATATATATATATATATATATAGCATCCTGTATTTGGAGAGACAAAGACATCTGAGCTTAAATGTGTAAGTAGCACTCCAAACAGATGGCCAACAAACAAACAGTAAACAGCCATAGCTGCTTGCAATCTGAGTGACGTGCAGCATTGCATTTTGACTGATGTAGACTTTCAGCAGAAATGACCACAAAAATTACAAAATGTCTTAAAAGGTCACAACTATTCTCAGAAATATAGAGAACAATCACCCAAGGGAAGCGGTAGTTGAGAGAGTATAATTAATTCGCCAGAGAAGTCTGCAAGCCATCTAACGAAACACCTTCTCTGGGTTTAAGAATCAAACGCTCTTTCGTAACGAGGTAGTAAAATTTTGAGCTCCAAGCTCCAAGCTTGTATGAGCAAAATTGTCCTTTAGATATTTTTTTATCTATACAGGAAATCTGAGGCTGAGACAAAAGAGATAACATCTCCATCCGCAAACATGTGAGAAATGCTTTCTGTCAACCTGAAACGAAGCACGGAGACCGAAGGTCGGAGACAGGTCTGACATGTGAGAATTCAGACCTGCACCTGAGACAGCAGAGGCCTTGTAGGCCAGCGGAAAGGAATGTGACTGTCCTGCAACTTTTTTACTACTCTGCGGAACAATGGCTATGCCTCTTTCTCGCTCCCCCCGAACATTAAAGAAGCTGTAAACTGAATTACGCAAACGTGAGACCGAGTTTAAAAAAACTTTCCTTTCGCCTTTCGCACAAATCCTTATCGAGGCTGCTCCTGGGACTTAACCAGAGTGGGTCAGAGGTGCTGTTGACTTCTTTTCCTTTAATGACTGTTAAAAGATTTTGTGAAAGCCAAACACAACACCTTAGTAAGGGCCGAGGTCACTGAGGTCTTACGGAGTCAAACCAGAAAACAAAAGGCTTTTCACAAAGGCCATGGGAACGGGTGGCGAATACTCATAACTCGGTATTCTACGGTTTCTGGAAACCGTAGAGTGCAATTTTAGAACTGAATCAATTGTAGAATGCAGTTTTAGAACTGAATCAATATTTATCCTTACATATGACTAACAAACAAATGCAAGCGTCACTTTTTTCACATACGTAGTTTGGCAAAATGTATTTGTTGGAACTGCTGAACTTGCCAAACTGTGAAGAGCAAAAAATAAATAAAACATAGCACCTGAATTAATTACGAGTCAAGTTAAGGGTAAATGTCAATGGAATCCAGGCCTCAGAGTCAGGTGAGATTAATATAGAGCAGCTGTGTTGGATACATGGCATATTTCTAACCATTTAAGAGGGGGAGGGGGGGAATCTGTTTTGTGTATCCAGAACCCGGTCCGGAAGGAGAAGTCTCCTCCTTACCTTGAAGAAGTCGAAGAAGGAAACGTGCTTGACCAGCGGGCCGTAGAGGTTCTCATCGTGTTCGAAGAAGAAGAAGTTGGTGAAGGCGGCATCCATGAGGCTGGGATGGGCACGGCCCAGCTTGACCAGCTCCAGCCTCTCCTTGCGGCTGTCCCGCCCCCTCCAGAAGGCCGTGCCGTTCTTCTCCTCCCAGGGAGGTCCCGTGTTGGCCTGCACTGACATCATGTCCAAGCTCACCCTGAAATAGAGCAACATCCTCCGTTTAGCGTGAAGTTTTAGCCCATTCGTTGAGACTGAGCTAGAACTTTATGCTAAACGAATAAGCTAAAACTTTATGCAAAACAAGTGAGCTAAAAATATTACGCTAAACTAGTGAACTAAACCTTTACGCTAAACTAGTGAACTAAACCTTTACGCTAAACTAGTGAAATAAACCTTTACGCTAAACTAGTGAACTAAACCTTTACGCTAAACTAGTGAAATAAACCTTTACGCTAAACTAGTGAACTAAACCTTTACGCTAAACTAGTGAAATAAACCTTTACGCTAAACTAGTGAACTAAACCTTTACGCTAAACTAGTGAACTAAACCTTTACGCTAAACTAGTGAACTAAAACTTCTGGTAAACTAGTGAGCTAAAGCCTTACACTAAACTAGTGAACTAAATCTTTACACTAAACTAGTGAGCTAAAACCTTACACTAAACTAGTGAGCTAAATCTTTACACTAAACTAGTGAGCTAAAACATTACACTAAACCGAGGCCATTGGTCTGTTCATGGTGAGCTTTGACATCATGTCCAAGCTGACCCAGAACAGAGAAATGGCCTCCGTTTAGTGTAAGGTATCCGTTCACTGGTTTGGATTTTTTAAAACTCTTTGCAACCATACTTTATTTAAGATACAATAATTTTAACAACAAAGTTATTAACTTTTTTCATCATTGAAGAGACTTTAATTTTCATACTAAACATGCACCCCAAAGCTCTTCACAGGTTTAACAGTAAAAGACAAAGCAAGAAACTAAAGGAACTAACATAAGACAGATTTTAAAAAATAAGTTTAATAAAATGAAGACTATAAATTGATGGTATATTCTAAAAGGGGAATTCATCAACAAAAGTATGTGGATAGTATGGACAAAAGAAAAGAAATAGGTTTGATATTTTAAACCACTAACAGATGGAGAATCTCTTAAGTGATGTGGTAATGAGTTACATAACTTTGGTATATGAAAAACAAACTTTCCTCTGTGTTTATATTTCATACTGGGTAAAACATCGGCAGAATGGACAGCTCATTTGTCTAATAAGACAGTTAGACAGTCACTAATGTATTAATGCGCTCCATTCAGTGCTTCATAAACTAAAAGAGAGAACTTTAAAAACAATTCTTAAAATTACAGGTAGCCAGCACAGAGTAACATCTCAGGCATAATAAGTAAAGTTGATCTTGAAATGAATTTGACGAAAAGGCTTAAAAAGAGGATAAATCTGGTTTCCAATGGCAACAATCTTGCTGATAAAAAAGACAAAAACCTCTCACCCTGCTCTGGAGAGAAGTCCATATTCACAGTGGACTGGGGTTTGCAATACCGTTAATAGTATTAAACAAGAATCTAGAACTGAGACAGGTCTCAGGCATCATGTTTTATCGGCTTTATTAAGTGTTCAGAAGATTAGATGCCCTTAGTGCACTCTTAATTAGGCAATTTCCGTCTGCCCTCTGCTTGCCTGCAGTAATACTGCAGATACGATCACTGAGCCAGGGTGTAAATGCGATAAGAGAACATTGTTTCTAAATGGAGAAACGATATTAAGGGTGGCCAGACAAAAATGACTGAAACCAGTGATGAGCTCCTCGGTTTGTGGACATAGATCGGGAGCTGTACGAGGGGGCAAATGAGCAGGAGAAAACTTCTGAAAGAACAACTGACACAGGCTGCTTGATGTCTCATTTGGTTAAGGCACCACGCTGTGGTGCATGGATGAGCCTCACAGCCTCGGATCAAATCTGGACCGTGCCAAAACTGACTGTGACCAGTAGGTATTTAGGGTGACACGCAATTGCCAATTGCGTCGCCCAGGGATTGGGAAGGTTCAGTTGGACAGGGTTCTGTGCTCATCGCTATCGAGTGACCTCTGTTGGTCAATTGGGCACCCATAGACTGCATTCTAAAGTCGCACATGACAGGTCTTCTGCCGGCTCTGCACTATGCAAGCCTAGCTGTAGGCCTAGACAAGGTTCGCTCCCAGATGAAACCCCTACTGCCTGCTCAGCACAAAAAAACCAGACTGCCGCTAAACAACCACCAATAAAATGACTCTGAACTGCAGTAAGGCAGGGTATTGCTGTTCGCTGCATAACTGCAGTGGCACTGTCTGATGGACAATCGCAATGACTGTGTTCCAAATGTGTGACTGTGCACACAGGAATGTTAGAGGCACAAGGGTCAGCAGTGAAAGAACATGGTGATTTAACCCCGTTTATAAAGATCTATATCTATAAAGAGTTAGTCAGGGATCATGAGGAGGTTCAGATGGCCTTGCCTGCCCATGGTCTCCAGTACGGACTCAGTGAGGTCGTACGTCGGCATGACGATGTCCCGCGTGTCATTGGAGCCACACCAGGAGAAGATGGGGTGCAGAACGTCTGGAGGCCTCCTCTTCTCCAAGGGCCAGTCCCCAAGGTTTACAAAAAACTCTACGTCTGGCACCTTGACCTGCAAAATAAATGAACCCCACTCCTGAACTTCACTCTACCAGAGAGACCGGTATCTTCACACAGCAACACCATATCCGTACCTTCCTTTGACAGAGAAAGTTTTCTGTACATTTCAACCTCCCCATCCACCTCAACTCATGGGTGATGAGCGGTCTTGTGTTAAACAGCTGCCCTGTGTCATTCAGGTTGGTGTTACAGGTGGTGGTTGAGGTGAGTTTCCTTCCTTCACTGTAGAGTGCATCTTGAGATGAAAGGCAGCATATAAATGCAATTCATCCCTTCATCCATTAAATAGAAACACCAGCACTCAGGAGCCTTGCTCACAAAATCCAGACATATAGAGCACGTCTAGGCCTGGTGGATCACTACCAGCCACATGCAGTTTACAAGACATGCTGGCCTGACAGTTTTCAAAATGAAGGAGTTGTCAGAGAAACGGGATCTGGTCTTAAAAACACTATTTGGTATTCCAAATTATGGGAAAAACAGTTACACAGTTGAACATATACTGTAACAAATCAAACTTGTTTCCTTAAGGGTACCTCTGCAATGTCCCTCCAGGGAAACCTGCAACCATATCGTTCAACACTGCTCTACAAAACTAAGCCCCTCTTTGAGTTAAAAGATAACCTACTGTACCATGATGAAGTAAACTTTAATTCAGTAACAAAGCACTGTGTCCATCCTTCCAGCCATACATGTTTAAAGCCAAGAACCACTGCTGTGGAATCAAATTCAATTTTAGTGGTGAGACACTGCCACCTGCTGTTCAAGAAGAGTAACACACAGAAAGGAAAAGTAATGTTTCTCCACCTTTGTCCAGATGTTTCAGAAATGTTTTTAATGGCCTATTCAGCTGCACATGCACAAAGTCAGCTTACTTCCAAAGCTGTGCACCTCTGAAATTGAACAATTTCAGAATTGGTTGCTTAAAGGCTGCGCAAGTAAATGTGAGCTAAATACACACACGGTGTGGCATTTGGGGTCAAACAGTCAGCACAGTCAGCCTCTGTTGTCTTAGCGACAGTAAACAATAACAGCAAGAATAACAACAGCAACAACGGTGTTGGAAGCAAGGGCAGAAGTAACATCAACAACAACAGTAATAATCAACAAGACCAAATGCAACAACCTTGGTGGCAAATATCAATAGCAGGAGGTTCAGTACGCACTTTCCTTGTGAGTGAGAGGAGGAAGGCGTCCATGAAGATCCTGAAGCCCACGTGTTCCCCGTGTGTTTTGATGTAAACCTGGAGGAGGAGACAGTGATGACAGGGAGACAAACACACAGACACCAGTCAGCCACCCAACTTTTTAACCTTGCTCTATCAAATACCTCCAAGTATTCAGTGCAGCGATAATTAAAACAATCATCATCATGAACTCATTTCGCCTAGCTGTTCACTGTTCATAGTTAGGCTTGACTGAGAGCATCGTCAGGTATAGTGCTGTAAGGTTACTATTCTAAAATAACGGTAAATGTTGATGGTTTAGGATTGGATGGTATCAGGTTACCTTTGATGGTTTAGTATAAGGTCCCATGAGGTTATCTTTGATGGTTTAGGATAGGATGGTACCTGGTTATCTTTGATAGTGTAATATAGGATGGTATCGGGCTATCTTTGATGGTTTAGTACTGGTATCAGGTCATCTTTGATGTTTTACCATATCATGGTATCAGGTTATGTTTGATGGATTAGTATAGGACTGTACCTGGTTATCTTTGATGGTGTAGTGGCAGAGGCTTTGCCTCAGTCCAAATCGGCGTGGGATGTCCTGCGCGTTGCGATCGGGGTCAACAGAAGGGAAGTACGAGAGATCTTGCTGGATTTGAGGGAAGGAGGAGGGGCAGTGCATATGCTCCAGCCATTTCTCCACACTAACTTCTGGGCAGTCACAGTTCTCATGGTACACTGGACCTGCACGCATGGGTGACAGTTAGAAAGAGAAGGAAGCTCAGCAGAGACAGAAAATTACTCACATCTTAATCATTCAGAGGGCACATTTAATCTCGTTACAAGGTATTTCTTGGTTTTTGTTCTCTGGGAAGTTTTGTTTTACTATATATACATGAAAGAATGTTAGTGGGCGGGGAAGTCCCGCTCCCTGTGATGTGTTGGTTACATATACTGTATGACTGCTACGAATTTATGCATATCTTTGAAGGTCAAATGCTTCATTACATTACATTACATTCATTTGGCAGACGCTTTTATCCAAAGCGACGTACAAAAAAGTGCATTTTCATGATCGTAGACAACTGCTGAACACGGGTTCAGTAAGGTACAATTACTTATTTTGTACAGCTATTTCGAGCCGAGAACAATGAACAATGAACTGCAATCAAATGAACAATGATCATGGGAGCAAAAATCATCAGACAAGACAATTCTTCAACTGTTTCTCATAAACAACAGCCTTATGCAATCTTCCTCATTGGGGTCGACTGATTTCATGTGAATTCGCTTGCTCAGCAAATGCAGATACTTCAGCTTCTTGAAAAGCGGAACTTCATGGCAGAAGCTGCCTCTGTGGTCACACAGCAATCAGGGCACCAGACAGAGTAAGCAGTCTTTTTTTACGCAAAAGCTGCCAGCATATTTTTATAATCCAGCTGATACTGATGCACACAAACATGCAAATAAAAACACTCACAGGTATATGCTCTCATATCCTA
This sequence comes from Anguilla anguilla, assembly GCF_013347855.1. Classification (NCBI taxonomy): domain Eukaryota; kingdom Metazoa; phylum Chordata; class Actinopteri; order Anguilliformes; family Anguillidae; genus Anguilla; species Anguilla anguilla. The sequence goes on along the minus strand of NC_049203.1, from coordinate 42,946,874 downwards.
AATCTCTAGTATCAGAACATGAGCCCATATTACAAAATGCATGGATAGTCAGGCAGGTGGTCCAGGGGTCACAGAGGATGCTATGGCAGGTATCAGTTCAGTATCTTCCTGTAACTCTTGCTCAGCAAACCCCATCGTCTTCTGGACACTTTGTTCTTAGGTAAAAAGGAAACCTGTCCCCCCTGCCACTGTTTTCTGGTTGGTTAAAAACACTTAAAATAAGAGAGGGCTCCTGTTTGAGTTCTGATCAACCTACTGTACAAAGCTGAAGTAAACATTCATTCAGTAACAAAGCACTGTGTCCAAAATTTCAGCTATACATCTTTACACCAATTCTGTCCATAAAGTATAAAAATGTGGAAAAACGCAAGTCACACATGGAACAACATTGAACAAATGGCACCATATAAACAACATGCACATATGCAGGACAATTCAGATTCTATTTAACACTGACTTTAACACTTTGACCTATGACCAAAACTAGCATACCCATAAACTACACACACCAATGCAGATTCCAAACCTACAGACTTAGGGGAGGTCACTGTCATCTCAGCTGTCTGTGTCAGTCTTTAGAGTGACTTACTGAGTGATCACATGTCCAGGAACAGCATTTAATCATTCTTCCTTTTACCTTTGAGAATGTAAGGCGACTTGGCCACGTGTGCGCCTTTGAGCAGGACCTCCACATGCAGGGACGGGTAGCTAGCATACATTCTGTAGCGGACCAGGAGGGACCCGTCCCTGCGGTCCAGGACTTGAACCCAGATCCGAGAGAACGGCTCACCTGGAGCGACGATTTTTATCTCGAAGGTGTTCTCACCTGGAGATGCTGTAAAACTGCAGAAAAGAAAAAAAATAGTGAGAGGGACGGACGGATGGATATAAATTAACACACCTACACATGACACAGCCTAAATCCTTCATCTGTTATTTTCCCTTTCCTAAGAGAGCTGATGCAACAGCCTACATATCACACGCCGAAATCTGGACCAGTCCGTTTTTACCCGTATAGTCATTACAGGTATACAGTATAAATCTACTTTGTTGATTTTGGTTCATAAATAGACAAAAGCATCTGAAAATGACAAAGCAGTCCGTGAACATAAAGAGGAACAACTAGGCCACTGGGGAATTAATGAATTAACGAGAAAATAAATAAATAAATAAACGATCGGAGACCTCAACCTCCAAACATACATTCATTGGTTTGTGACGTAGCCAAATAGCTTAGGTTTGCAAGCAGTGTACTGTCCAAGTATAGTGTATTATCCGTGTAGTATCACAGTATCAGCAGTGTATCTGTGCAGTGTATCCAACGTATCATTTTATCTCTGAGCCTGTACTGGGCAATCATAGTTTCATTGTAGCAAACTGATGCATTACGTCAAATTGTCCTTTGCGTTCACTGCATTCGACAGTGGTCTATTCTCCGCGCGTCACTCCTGATCACAGCTCCTGATCATGTGAATAGTGACGACATACTCACTTTCTCCCTCCGTTGTCTACAGCCTGTATGAAGAAGAAACGAGCCGGAAGAACAATGTTAGCCTCCAGTCCGGGTCCCCATACCAAAGTTAGGGCGGCGCTAGGCGCTGGTTTTACCGACACTACGAGCGGCGTCTGGACACACAGACCCAGACAGTACAGAAAAAACCACGACAGCACCTTCCTCAACATGTCCGCTATGGTCTGTTGCACAGGGAGAAGACGAATCAGAGCTTTTCTTTTTTGCACAAAAATATTTTTGCAAACAAGGAATCGCCCCTTAAAATGCCTCTGCCCACTGGGAACAATTAGCAGCCGTCCAAAAATTTGACATCTGGCTTCCAGGAGTAAACGGATACAGATATATCAGTCGTAAAAAATACAGACTTGAGGGAGAACCTCCCAGAATTACATGTTTAGTTTTTAGAATAGCAAAAGCTATTGCAAAAGCCACTTTATTGACACATATTCACTTATTTGCCGCCCGGTAAACATTCAACATGCACATTTCACATTCCGGTTGACAAGGAAGAAACTTCGTTGCAGGCAGCCACACAAGCAGAGACGACGGATCCGATTCGTCGCTTCTAAAATGTGCGGTATTGGACAAAGCAGGAGCAACAGAATTCCGATTGGATGAAGCTGTTGTACAGTAAAGGGTGGGAACTGGGATCATATACGAAAATCTGGGCCGCGTGTTTTATTCAACAGCCAGTAGCCTTCGGGAGGTCATGTTTTTATTTCTGAACTTTGCTTCTGGTTGGGTCTGATCTACTTGTTTTTACTGACCCCCTTGTTGCGGCCAGGCTGTAAAACTGGCTTAAATGGGGGAATTTGGCCTGTTTTGTAATATTGGAGTGGTTTTAAGCCCTTGGTAAAATGTAAACTCAACAAAACGTTTTCAAGCAAACAAAAAAATTGTTTGCATAAAAAATTTCTGATTTCAAAAATATTTTGTACTTTTATGTAAACAAGCCATATCCCAAAGCAATGCTACTAGTACTGTTGTTTTGTTTTTGTCATCTCTCATTTAGTTTCTAAAATGTTGTGTCACCTCAGGCACTAAAGTCTAAGTATGTTTAAAAATTGAGCACTGATGCAAATCCTTCCTATGATGTTTACATGGTATTTCACATTACAATCTTACAAGATTTTTTAAAAATGACACTGTCTGAACCCATATTTTGCATGCTGTAAGTTTTAAGAATTACAAACAACCTGTATTCTGTGAAAGATGAATCATCTATAGGGCCTAATACCAAAATTGTTATCAGTAACAATATTTGCACATCCAGAGCAGCGACACAATTCTTGCCAAATAACACTTAATATAATATGTTTTTTTTATTTTTTTCTCAGGTCTGCTAAGTAGCCAGATTTTGAAGTCCACCTTAAACTTAATGAGCTAGAGCTTGTGTGAACAGCCTTCATGCCATGGTCTTTGCTTCTAACCTGCACGTGTCCAATGGTGTGCGTGTGGTCAGGTTTCAGTACAGTTTGCAATGCATCCATCTGTAAACGCTGTGACCGTTTTCCTATAAATGAGAAACTGAATTCTGCGGTGTGTGGTTTCATTGCCTGCTTGCGTCTTGTGATTGTGGGCCACTTCCTGTAGGAAAACACATCTCATACTGCTTAGGCATCACTTGATGCAAAACACCACACACAGTGAAATGTCCAGTCTTAATTAAACCCTGACAGACTACATAGGAGTACAATAGGGCCCATATGTACTCTGTAAGAGTTGATTCAACTGTGAACATTTTACTGTGCATATAAAAAATATGCATACTTGTATTGTAAAATAAAATTTAAAATGACTTTCCTCTGAAACAATACACCACAATGCCACTACAATGGCTGAACCTACACTTGTGTCCATGGCAGCAACAAGGGGCTGACTCTACCACCAGAGTCTACAAAAAACTAAATAATATACAGAAGGGTGACAAATTAAAGGAAAAAAACCAACATAAAGTGTCTTAGTAAGGTGTTGGGCTACCATGAGCCATCTGGTGACTGCGAAGGCCATAGCATGATTCACATCATTTTTATACTCATAAAACCATTCAGTGACCCCTTGTGCCCTGTGTATGGGGGCATTGTTATCCTGGAAAAGACCACTCCCAGCAAGGCAGAAATATTTAATCATAGAATAAAGGCGATCACTCAGAATAACATTGTATTGATTTGCAGTTACCCTTCCCTCTAAGGGGACAAGTGGACCCAAACCATGTCAGGAAAATGCGACCCCACAGCATAACAGAGAACTGTAGGGATCAAGCATTCAGGCCTGTACCATTCTCTTGGTGTGTACCACACATGCAGTCGCCCACTTCTGGAGAATATAGTGAAGGATGACTCATCTGACCATGTCACTTTTTTCCCCATTTCTGTCGACCAGTGCCTATGTTTTTTGCACCACTGAACTCTCAAATGTGCAATTTTCAACCCTATTTACTGATGTCTTTCCCATAGATCTAAATGCAGATGTCACTTTAGTCACTGTTCCTACTGAAACACTAGCTAGTTGAGCAGCCTTTGTGACTGAAACTCCTGCCATCCATGCCTCAATAATGAACGTTCATTCAAAGTCGCTTTGATCTTTTCCAAAATCGAGGTCAACAGGGCTTTCTCAGCATTTTTATACATGCCAAAGGCAGACCATGATAAGATGTTAATTGCTTAATTGTAGCATGCAGTACACCTGTATGGAAGCATCTGCATTTGTTATGTTTCTCCACTCATTTATTCAGGTTTCTCCTTTAATTTGTCACCCATCTGTACATGTGCCATGTCAATGGTGGTTCTTCTTTGACTGGTTAACCATGTCACATGGATTATGAATGTTCCAGTAGTTGCAGCAATTGTTATATTATTGGAAATTGTTGGCTTTTTGGCAGGAAATAAGCTAACAGTGGCTGGGAATGGATGTGTTGGTGACCAAAAACTCAAGCACAGGTTGAACTATTCTCAAAGACAAGCAGGTTTCAGCAAACACTTTGTGTCCATACTTTTCTTATTGTTGTCAGTGGTAGCTGTTTTAAACTGGGCTACATCCTGTTATTTTGGGTCCTCAGTTAGGTAAAAAGGATGTAGCCTAGTATGAAGATTGTTAAATAACAAATTTCACCAATTCAGGGGTCTGATTTATAAACATGCTCTTGGATTTAAATAAAAAATTTAAATTTAAATTAAAAATAGTTTCCAGGTAATAGACCAGGTCATTCAGCCTATGTAAGCTTGTCATTTTGCCTGCTGTCTAGCAGACCTGGGTCAAATATGTATTTGTTTCAGATTCAAATACTTTTCTGTACTCTACTGATCTTGCCTGGTGTAATTAAGCCTGCCAAATATGACCAGAAGGCAGGTTTGCACTTTTTTTGAGTATTTCATTGGTTCCAATTCACCAGACAAGATCAATAAAGCATAGAAAAGTATTTTAATCCAAAACCAATACGTATTTGACCCAGGTCTGCTGTCTAGCGAGAATCCAGCACTGTCACATGTTTTTGAAGACTACAAGGGTCTCTGCTTCTACCAGGTGGCCTGGTGTGATCTTGTCATCATTATCAGTTTTCTCTTATAATGACAGTTTGACTATATGATCTACCAAAATAATGAAAAAAATGTATTTAAATTTGATAATCTTTAGCTGGCTAAATTGCCTACCCACTCTAGCAAGATTATAGAGGCAAAACAACAAAAATACACAGTCCAAATACACACAGACTGCATGCACTGTATATCTATGCGTAAAAAGTGCTGTATTTTCTACACTGTGAAACCAAAGAGTACAAAATACCCTTAAATAAAATCAGAGAATGTGCACTTTAACCACATGTGAATTGTCTTGTGGTTAAACATGTGATTACAAATCTAAAATTGTGGAGTACAGAGCCAAATCAAGAACAAATATATGTCTTTGTTCCAAACATTATGACGCTCACTGTGTGTGTGTGTGTGTGCGTGTGTGTGTGTACACAGTGCAGTCTACAAGTATCTGGACAGTGACACCATTTTGTTGTTTTGTTGTCTCTGGACTACAGTTATAGTATGTATAGGATTTCATTGGAGTCGAAATGAAACTATAAATATGAGGTCTATCTACAGTGACCCAAGATAGATTATATCAAAAACCTATTGCTACTACAACCACCACATGAAACAAATTAGACTAATGCACACAGTAGCAGGTGGCTTCTCTACACTCAGATCACCACCTACGCATTCTTTATATTTTTTATTTTTTGTTTCCATGTAGGGCTGAAATATGGAAACAATAACTGACTTCTTTAATATCACTGTCCTGACTTTCTTTTACCATCTTTTATCATCCTCCTCACAAGGTTCCCTCTCAAAAATAGACGGAAAGTTATTCACTGACATTTTCTGCATGAAGGGGAGTGGGCACTATATCCTCCTGGCAGACAATAAGAACACTTAAAAAAAACAGAGAATTACAATTGGCACTCAAACTCAGCGTTGTTGGTTTTTTAATATCTCATCCATTTTCTGAAATTGGAAAGACTGCTTTTAATTACGATGCACCCTGGACTTGGAATACGTCGCAAAAATGGTTAAAATGGGTGAACTTATGACCACAGCTACATTTAAAGGCTTGGTTCATTCTCCCGTGGCTGAGAAATGTTCTGGTTAATTGTTCCTGTCATTAATTATATCTACTGTATGTTTTCATTGTTTTAATCTAGTATATGTGAAAATCTCTGAATGGAACCTGTGAATCAAATAAGTCACAGACAAATCACAGTCAGCTGCAGAGAAGAGAGTTGAGTTTCTGCTATACCACATAGCTATACCATGGACAATATCTGTACAGATTTTATATACACAAGCAGTGCTAATTCATCCCCCTCAGTACGATGTTATTACAGCGTAATGAAATTCACAAATTTGCAGTTGATAAAGAGATGAGAGGTTTTTGAACAACTTCGTCTCTCACCTTAAAAACAAATCACACACAGTGCTCTTCTCTAGACAGGCTCATGACACTTAGTTAACACATTCACCCTCTTGCTCGCTTGCACCTATAAGAGGTTATCCTTGACCTCTGGTGCAAAAGCAGGCTTCTTGATGCGAGAGCAGTAGAGTTACTTCTGGGCGGTGGGGGCGGGGGTGTGAGGATGACAAAGACACCATCGAGCCTGTGGTATGGTGGAGAAAGAACGGTTATACACAAAGGTGTTCAGCAGAATTTCCTGCTATCAGTGCAATTTTCGCCACAGACACTGTGACAGGTGTGAAAAAATAACCTCTGTTTACTCATCAGCTCCACCCACCCCAACCTCATTTGTGTAAACACTTTTCTGTGTGCTAATCCTGTGCAACATTCAGCAAGGGTATCTGACTTTTACCTGCGCACAATCATGTAATTCACTAGTGAGCACACACACATACAAACACGCAAATACACCGGAATGCAGAAATACACACTAGTATAATGCATGTTTTTTTCTCATAAAATGTGCAGGTTCACATCAGGGCAGTTTGATCTAACAATTTAGACAGACAGAAACTGATCTAAAAATAAAGCCAGACATTTATTAATCTAAATTACAAACTAAGGCACAAACAAAAACACACAAAGTTCACACAATAGAAGATCTCTACCCAAACCACCAAAACGCAAACCACACAAAAGAAGCCCCAAAGAAGATCTCCCCTGCCTCATACTGCAGGGCTTATACTGGGCCACAGGCAGGTGGAGGCAATCAAGCAATTAAGCAATTAGGTATTACCTCCACCTGCACTACCCAGGCAAGCAGAGGCTGGGGACGTAACACGTTATTAACAACACACACTCTATCAATTCTATCATTCACAATACTACTGTCGACATTGGTGCTGGTGTTCTTTTGTAATCTAACAAACAATCTAAGATCCCCTGAAGTACCATAGCAATCAACCTAAAATTGGGGCCATACGCATAATTTGGAAGTGGGCAGCCATTTTGCTTAAATGTAAATTGTTGTCCTGTGGCCATCTTTGGAAATATCAAAATGTATTCTGCATTTTAACACAGGGACATGCTGTAGATCATGCATGCCAAATTTGGTGAGAATTGGACTAACATTGTAGATTCGTGTTTTTCAAAAAATTCAAAATGGCAGAAAATCCAATAGGGCAGAATTTAAGAGTTCTCTGAGCAAATTTTTTTCAGGATGAGGAGGAAGAAATTTTGTGCATGTATAGAGCCTATTCAAAATTAGTATTTTGCAACAAGCGCTCCCCTACAGGCCATATTTCACTATGACACAGTGAGCCTGTGCACGGTCGACCATAATATTGCTATCTATCATCCCCTGAAGTATCGTTGCAATCAACGTGAATTTGTGGCCATACAAATATTTTGTGAGTGGTCAGCCATTTTTCCTAAATGTAAATTACAGTCCTGTGGCCATCGTTTTATGTATAAAACATAACATAACAAGTATAACAATTTAACACAGCAATGGGCTGCAGATAACACATGCTGAATTTGGTGAGAATCAGGTTTTTGAAAAAATTCAAAATGGTGCGAAGAGGCGGAAGAAGAAGAATCCTAGCAAAAACAATAGGTGTCCTATGCACCCTTGGTGCTCCTAAAAATCAGAGCACCATCTGAGAGGAACCAAAGCAGATAAAAATAAGTACTTCACAGAGCTGGCGTTCTCTCTTCTTTCACATTTCAGGAATTCCACACAGTTCTCTGTTCCCCCTCTCCTTTCCTTCACAGCATAGTCATGCTTTCTGCTCTGTGCTTGGGGCTCTTCTGGGCAGGCATATGGTAGCGCAGTTTCTTCCAGAAGGGGGAAGAGAGGGGCGCGGAGCGGTCACCCCTCCAAGCTACGGCGCCTCCAGAGCGGACCAGCAGCTGGAGCGGCTCGGGCAGGGAGTCCTGCTTGCCGCGCGGGGCTCTCTCCACCAGGATCAGCCGGGTCTGCCGATCCACTAGCGCCGCGTGGAGCCCGCTCAGCAGACCCTGCTCGTCTCCGGCCCCGCCCCAAGCCGTGCCCTTCACCCAGCTCTCGTGCTCCGCCTCCAGGGTGCCTGGGAGCAGCACCAGCCTCCGACTCTGCCCAATGTGCTCCAGCACCGCTTCCGGTACCGCTGCAACAGCAGTATACAGAGAGAGACGTATGAACCAGTCTATACACACATGCTCATACAGAGTGAGATATACTACCAACTAAATGTGAACGCACACACACACACACACACACAACAATCTGCATGCACATAAAGCAACCTACACACAAAACAAACACCGTTATAAAAAAAAAATCTACACACTACACCACGGTTAAGCTCGTCTCAAATAAGCAATTACATATGGTGATGTGGGTGTTTGATAACCTTTTTCACTAAATAAATGAAATTATTTTAAAATGTGTTTTGTGTTTCCTTTGTCTAATATAACATTTTGTTTAAATATGTGAAACCATTCACATGTTGTTAAAAAATAAAAATAAAACTTAACTGCTAACAATGAAAATATGGGTAATAAACCAAAGTCACATTCCCAATGTGCACTCAGCATTACTTATTAAGGCTATAAAAATGATGAGCACCTTCCACACTGAAGTCAGATATCCATCTCCCAGAGGGAGGGTATCATTCACAAAGGAATAACCTACTTCCTTGCTCAACAGTGCCTCCTCTGGTCTGTACCATTTGCCATTTGCCTGAGCCAGTTCAGTTGCAATATATTCCAGCATGCTATGTACACAGCTAAACTCATGGATTTTAGAGCACAAATAAGTATCTCATGGCTACATGAGCTTTGGAGGAGGATGATGGAATATCAGAAATGGGACAGACTGACAGTTAATGCAACAAGTCCAAAATTGAGAGCAAAAATGGGAACAATAAAACAGCTGGAAAAAGTTTTTTTTTAAAGTAACTTTTAGTTAGCCACAAACTGTGACCAATGTTATCCAAGAGTGAGAGAGTTTTCATTTTGGTGGAGTTGATGTGTGACCCACGGGGGAGAGTTTTGTGTTGTTTGCTGTACCGTTTGTAGCACTGAAACCAGCAGGAGTAAGAAGCCGGGCCTCACCTCTGCCTGGGAGGATGTCTCGCTCGTACAGGCACAGCCGGTAGCCAAACTCAGTCTCCAGTATGCGGGGGATCAGCCTCTGCTCCTCCTCTGTCAGGGCCTCCTCGCTGGCTGCCTTATAATACATTATGTAGGCATCATACTGCTTTCCATCTGAAATATGAGAAAAATCTGGCTGAGTTTTTATTTTTTATTGTTTTTTTAATGTTCTGCAATTTCTCAGCACGTAACTGTGTTACTAAATAATATTCTGTTGAAACCCTGTTGGTTCACTGCTGGTGCAAAGCATTTGCTGTACTTAATGTAAATTATTAAAACTAAAAATGCTTGAGTTCATAGCAAATTGTATCCTCTCTGCCTTGACTTCAGCAAGTTAACAGAGTTTTTCTCATCTTGGGGGTGTTACAAGCACTTTCTACTCATCGAGCCTTACCCAGCAACGCTCTGGAACTTCAGCATTTATAAGTCCTGGAATGAGATAGAGCCTGCTAAAGCAGGAAGTCCCTTCGACAATTTCTCCAATAATGTTTGTTTGTCGTTTGTTTGAACAAAACCAAAATATTGTTGAAACAGGCACACAAAAACTCGGCTTATTTCGCTAAGACATCCATCAAGCTACAGCATGTTGTTTCTTACTACTGCAAATACATAAACAGAGCACATACACCAAATAAATGTCATTCCACCTTATTAACATGCTATGCAGTACATGCTATCACCACCACATAGTTATTTATATGCTGTGGATGTGTAATGGTGATAGCATATATTGCTGTAGGTGCACGTGCACATTAAAATATAGCCGTATAAAATATATTATATTTAACTTTTTCTGGATTAGTAAGCTACTTATGAAAGGTTAGCTTGATTCTCTGATAAGTAACAACATTATACCCCGCCGGGCTGGTTCAGACAACAAAACAGCTGACTGACACCATTATGCTGTGTACATGCTATCATCCTGGTAACATACTGGATAGTCCTTAGTTGTGTGAATCAGAAAAGCCACTAGATTGCCAGGAGAGTAAATACGGCAGTGTTCCATGTTGCATGTGTGAAAGGGGCTACTGTCTCTAAGTGACACTCCTTTGTGGACAGGGGATTGGCTGTCCTTAAGGCCCGCCCTCTCCTCTTACCGGGGAGTGACTTTCTTTAAGAACCGCCACTACTCAAACAGGGGTGTGGCTGTCCTTAAGGCCCGCCCTCTCCTCTTACCGGGGAGTGACTTTCTTTAAGAACCGCCCCTACTCAAACAGGGGATTGGCTGTCCTTAAAGCCCTCCCTCTCCTCTTACCAGGGAGTGACTTTCTTTAAGAACCGCTCCTACTCAAACAGGGGTGTGGCTGTCCTTAATGGCCACAACCTGTAAACCTTGCCTCACCTTTAACAGAGAAGGAAGCACCCCTGAGTTGTCGGAGAAACAGCACAATGTCTATTTTGAGCTTCACATAGATGACCGTAACCACTGATGCAACGACAGCAAACACTGCCACAATCCCCGACCACAGGAAAGGTGATGGAGCATCACCTAGGAAACAGACAATCAAATACAAATGAAAAATAGCCAAACTTTTCACTGCGGCTTCTCACCAATCTGTAGCCTATTTATAGAACAATAATACACTCACACAGACAGACGCACGCACGCATACACACACACACACACACACACACATACATGTACACACACACACACACAGACAAACACACGCCAATCCATGGAACAATACCAAACCAACAGATGCATGCTTTTATACACACAGGCACATATGAATGAACTCTCACCTCTCGTTGTCAGGGTGATGGACACATTAATTGAGGAAGGAATTGGTGAGTCTAATTTGCAAGTGTACTTAGTGTTGAGGTGTTCTGGGGTCACGCGTCTGAACACCAGTGATGCGATCATGTGGTATTTCCCGTCCCTCTGCGGCTCTCTATGGATGATACAAAAGGATGGTTCAGTGAAGAACGCACAAGCTGCCTTTCCACAGCCATGTAGATCCCAGATCAGTTAGCGCTTTGCAGCGCTCATTGCTCTTTCACAGCTGCGCCTGGGCATTGACACGGATTCAGGAGCACGTTCCTGGTCCCTCAGCCATGCACGTCTCGTCCTTCTAAACTGGTCTATTGGGTCAGCTGAAGCAAAGGTACTCATGGCTAAAGGTTGGCGTTATCGCAAGTAGTGTGTCATAAATGAGCACAATTAGCTGCCATGTTTTAATGGGAATATGACGTTAACACCAATGAGACATTGCATGAGAGGTATTTAGGGTGGTGGTGGCACTGCCATGGACCAACAGTAGACCATCTTAGCTTGGGAAATAATCAAAATGTAGCTTTCAGTATTTTTAAACATACGTTTGTTTACTAACCACATGGGACTCTTTCTAACCATCTGAGCTCCCTGAGCATCGTGGTGATTGGGTAAAGTTGTCATGATCTAATCTTTGACTTTGACTCTTCTCATTTTGCGGAGTGGCAGAAACATTGCAGAAACAGAAATGGGGCACTTGGATGATGTGGGAGCTGGGAGCAGGCAGGTCTGTGATGTCAGACGGAGCTTACATGGTTTCGTTGTAAAAGACAGGCTCGCTGGGTTCCTTTGATACCCACTTTGTCTCCTTCATCCAGAAAATCAATTCAAATTCTGGCTCAGAATGAAGCACCACTACACATGAGACCACAGCTGCTTTCCCTTTAAAGAGACACACACATTTCAATTATTTATTTAAGACCGGAGTTAGCCATTCCATAAAAAGTCCAATGTTTTTTTGTTTCTTTTTTAAATTCCAGGGATGTATTGCATCATGTCAATGTTGATAAATGTCACAGTTTTCACAGATTGTGGCATTTATAAAGTATCAGAGTTTTCACAGATTGAAAACTATGACAAAATGACTAGGCAGTTTGCAAATGCCCATACACACATTACCCATGTTATGATAAAAATTGCAGCAAGTTTGTTTTCCAGTTCATCTTGAATTTTCCCCTCTTTAACTCAAATGATTTCCTTTTTCTTTTTTTTGCTTTTCGTTTTGCTGTAGAAAATTCCCACAATAAATCACTATGACAACCTGATGTGCATAGTGCTATACACACCAAAAAGGCAGAGAGCCTTCCCTTACCCACATCCACCTTTATTTCGGCATTGTCCAGCGGCTGAATAATCTTAGGATCAAGCACAACACGACCCTCTGTCAGAACAAAGCATAAAGCGAAAGATTCATTTTGGTCCCTTAAATTTTTTTTCAGAATCCTCTCTGACAGGGAAAAACAGTTCTGAGAAATGATTACTCTGAATCACCCTTAAGACTGGGTGTTTGTCACGGGAATCACAGGTGTCACAAATTCTGTTATTTTTTGGCATTTCCATAATTTTTTTACAGTTTCAGTGCTTTCTGGATTTTTCGGCAGTTTTGGATGGTAACTATGAACCTTAATGCAGCCTACAGTGTGATTTGTATAGGCCGAAGCATTTTAAATGCTGGGAGAAACAATGCGTGACCATGTATACCGATTCTAGAGTGAGCTGGAATCAAGATTTCCATCCTTGTCAGTTGTTGCAATCAGACGCTTGATGGCCCCTGTGAACAGTGTTGATGTCCAAGGCTCATTTTCCCATTACTGTTACAGTGACACAGTCAGTACAGTCAATGACAACAGATGCTCCATCAAGGACTCAATTCTTGCTATGTACAACACTGTATCAAAACCATGTTTTATTTTAGTACTGTAATTTGAGAATGCTTTATTTCTAACAATGTTCTATTAGATTAAAAGGCAAAAAAGCATGCCCTTTCTTTCCAAATTAAGCAATTAAATCAACCAGGCTATATACACTATATGGCCAAAAGCATGTGGAAACTGGACATCCAACATCTCATCCAAAATTATGGGAATTAATATGGAGTTGGTCCACCCTGCTGCTATAACAACCTCCACTCTTCTGGGAAGGATTTATATTACATGTTGGAGAATTTCTGCAGGGATTTGCTTCCATTCAGCCATTAGAGCAATAGTGAGGTTGAGCACTGATTGAGCTTCCCAACTGATCCCAAAAGCTGTTGGATGGGGTTGAGGTCAGGGCTCTGTGCAGGTCAGTGAAGTTCTTCCACACCGTTCTCAACAAAACCATTTCTATATGGACCTTGCTGTGTGCTCGGAGGCACTGTTATGCTGAAACAGGAAAGGGCCTTCCCCCTGGGGAAGCACAAAATCATCTAGAATGTGATTGTATGCTGTAGCATTAAGACTTGCCTTCACTGGAACTTAGGGGCTAACCCAAATCATGAAAAACAGCCCCAGACCAAGGAGTTTCCAGACACTGTGGGGTCTGTTGATTTTTTTTTAAAAACTTTAAACACTTGTTACTGTTGCTGTAGTTGCGCATGTTATTTCAATAATTTCTCACTGCTGAGATCTACTAATGAATTCAATAAATTAACTTTTTTTTTTTGTCCATTTTTCTGTGATTTACAACAACTCTGCCTTGACACCTCTGTGATTTCAACCAATGATTTCCGTGGTAAACACCCAGCCTTAATCATCATCAATACTGCAGGGGGTGAGAGGATGCTGTGCCACAGTTAAACACAAGGGTAAATGAGCACAAATAATAAATTATGGGTGGTGCTTTAAGATGACATCCAATTGAAATAAAAACAATTCAACTTCTTATTCGTGATGCATTTCTTATCTTTTGATATCTCATATTAACAGTTGCTAGATTTTTTTTTTTTTTAACATGTCGTTTTTTAAAGAGAAACTGCTGGAGAGAAATCTTACCATTCACCTTCAGCTCCTGGGTTCTAGACATGGTGTACACCTGTGTTCCATTGCTGAAGGACCATGTGCAGGTGTAATATCCAGCGTCACTTGTCGTAAGACTTTGAAAGATAAGGCTTTCTCCGGAGCGCAGTTCCGATGAGCAGTTCTAGAAGAGGAAAACAATTCAAATCAGTGCAAGGCTGGGTCTCGTTGAGCCAGAGACATTGGAAACCTTCACTCCTTTCACTTACAATATACCAGTGTTGAGGTCTCTTTAACTTCAATTCAGGCAATTCAAGACACAAATTGAAATTCGATTAATTTTCTGACTTCCTGAGAAAATGTCACGTGCAGTTTTTGCCTTTAAAGAAATATATAGGTAAAGAAATGCATAGGTACCACAGACTCATACACACACACACATAATGTTACAATTTCCAAATCAGGAGGTTTCCTACAGAAACTATAGTGCATCTGCAGTATCATGAAAAGGTATGATGAAATTTGTCATTATGAGAAATTACTTGATCTTTATTTTCTTCAATCTCAGAGTAGTTTTAGTTTCAGTTTTAGTTTCACAGGCTCATTTGCAATAGAATGACCAAGGCTTCTGACCAGCATGTGATCCTAGGGAAACCATTTTGTTTTCCATACCTTGGAGGGGGAGTGTATCCACTCTCAACAACAATTAGTCTTTTTTTTTAGTCTTCACTGGTTGTAAAGCTTTCCATTCTTAACATTAAAGCAGATTTTTGCACATCTGCTTCATATGATACCTTCTTCCAGGTGATGCTGGAATTAAGGGAAGCACGAGATTGCCGGTGGCATTTCAGGACGAGAGACTCCCCCACGCTGCCCTGTACACTGAACAGGTTATCCTCTGTGTAGCAGTTTCCTCTGTTCACTGTCAGGTTAGACCAGGCCTGCCCAAGGATGCTGCTGCCATTACTTAAAAAGGGACAAATCATGAGACAGCATGAGATACTAGGTAAAACAAGTGGGGTTTTCGGAAGAAGTTTATGGGATGAAATCATATGCAGGGCACTGTGCATATGTGGCCTGGGATCTCAGGCCTAATTACATAATCCACTACACCGTCTGCACGCATTACCACATAACGCAATATACTGATGGCATACATCGCTGCTTAATCTTAAACTGATTTCATGCATTATCGTGATGACTTTTCACAAGCATACAGGATGTTGCTAAAGACACTGCACACACATAGTACGTACGTCAAAGCTCCCACTTGGCCCTCGTGCGCACCAGCCTGTTCGGCTTTCACAAGGCCAGAGGCATGAAGGCCAGCCAGACCTGTGCAAATCAAAGCAACACAAACAGAGGCAACAAGATACAAGCGAGTTTAGGAGCTGGAGGCACCACAGTTATCTTTGTATGGAGGCATGCCCAGTTCTGCCCTATTTTGTGTCTCGTATTTCATTTGTTAAAATCAAATATTTTCTCTGTATCTGCAAAAGAAGTGATGATGTCAGTATCTCCACCTCCTGTTACTTCAGTGTTATAGGGAGAACATGAGAAGATAATATCACCATAACAATGCAATATAAAATATGAAGATCCAATATATTGACATTCTTGATTCTTCATCAGGGAGATGTTCTGATGATATCATGAGCATTGAGACTCGCATATTCAGATATAACAATTATTTATTTATGAAACATGGCTCTGTTTTCTGAAATGCAAATGATTTTTTCCAATTTTACTGAGAAACGATTGAATTATAGCAAAATGGACCAAGTACTGCCTCTTTGGTCTCAATGGGATACATCTGATAAGAAACTGAATCTAGTAAGCGTGGATGACACGTGTTTTTCATGTATTAGAATATGTTTTTTGGAGAGCCTCCATATATTAAAAAAATATTATCCAATGCATTGCTCTTTAAGTTCCATTATATGATTAGTACATACTTTCGTTTTGTCATGGAACAACTGCATTATAAATACACTGGACATGGAGATGAATCCAATAATTCATCCAATCCAATATTACCTTGGGAGCCGGAGAGAAAGATGACGAAAAACAGGAGTTTCATCTTCTCTTCTAAAAATTGATCGAATGATATAAGTAAGAAAGCGATGACGAAAAAGACCACACAGAAGTATCAACACATGAACAGCAATACTCTTGTTTCAAGCTGCATTGTCGACCAATTTTAAATCAATAGGAAAAACACGAACAGAATTAGTATGTTATCAATAACATCTGTACTACAGTCTCTTAATTTGTGAAATGTGCGAATGATAGTGAATCAGACAAATTACGTTCACATTATTGAACATCATCAGTTACACCGTACATTAATGAGTTAACTAGATTGTTATTTTTATTTATTTTTTAATCATTATTTTTTTACAGCAGTTATCTACAATTTGCGACTTGATTGTGCGAAGATTTATTGTAAGAAGGTGCCGTCATTTTTCAGCATTGCCTTGTGTTGCGCTACAATGATTACCAGTGCGTGCAGTGATCGATTAATAATATTTCGTAGACTACCTTGTAACAGTTTTCAGATAGGTCCGTTTACTCTTCCAGAAATCAGACTTGTTTTGCGTTTTTTCTTCTTCTTAGCTTTCTGTGTCTGTGGTTAATTGATGCCTGGTAATTGCCGATAGGTACCATACCCTATACTATCCATACTAATACAGATTCACGAACAATTAAACAGAAAACTTTAATTTAGCGCTATATGCAGCCAGTCATTAAAATTATAATCCATAGTGACAGCTAACGGATCATGAAACAACGGAAACTCCCACGGAACTCCCTCTTGACACTTTTTTTAGACAGAAAAAAAAGAAAAGAAAAATGCAACTGCAAGGCAGTATGGGATTCCCCCTATCTCGTGTTAACTCAAACGACATATAGGTAATTACGCTATGACAAAAAAAAAAAAATTGCATAACGAGACATTTACATATTTAAAACTAGATAGCCGGCTGACAACCTAGTAACTGCCCTACCTCCTGGCGAGAACTTCAACGAATATTCGTAAATAACACGCCTGTATTTGGGAGGGGAAATAGAAAGAAGTTTCGGTCTGTTCTTCTCTTTTCCACAGAAAGAATGAAGGGTAAGGTTTTTCGGTTGTGAAATTGGGTCAGTTTTTTCACGCTCTTTTAGCCCCTTAAGAAAAAAAAAAACCTGAATGCTGCCAATTATTATGCACACCCTGTACACCACTGGTTATCAACCCTAGTCCTGTATATCTAACGTCCTCTAGGTCTTCACTCCA
The DNA here is from genome assembly GCF_013347855.1 of Anguilla anguilla. Lineage (NCBI taxonomy): Eukaryota > Metazoa > Chordata > Actinopteri > Anguilliformes > Anguillidae > Anguilla > Anguilla anguilla. The sequence continues at coordinate 42,929,295 of NC_049203.1, read as the reverse complement.
ACCCCAATAAAGCACATCTCAATTAACAGCTAAAGATCTGCATTGAGCTGATAATTAGTCGTCAGGTATGCCAAATTGGGGTTGAAATGAAAATCTACAGGATGGTACATTTTCAGGAAGAGGGTTACCATTTCTGTACACACTCTTGACTGCTTTAATTTCAAGCAGACTTCCTGACCATTTTGCAAGACCTTTCTTGTCAATTCCGGTCGAGTTCAGACAGGAATGTTCTCCCCTCCCAAGTGGTTGTTGTCAGAAGCCAATTCTTTTGATTAAAACTTGATTGAATATCACTAGGTCTACTTGAGGTTATCACAGCATCTGTACACAAAACATACACACAGAATCTAGTGTGAACATCAATCAATGTTTATTTTGCATCAACATATTCTGTTTTTTTCTGTAACTTCTACTACACTACTAGGATATTAAGAAGAAAACAAAGTGGCAGGATTCAGTTAAAGGAGACAAACTTTGCGGCCACTTTTGATTAAAAAATAATAAAGAAAAAAAGAAAAACGAGACAATGATTCAATAACAAAACTACAGAGTGAAATACAGTATTTCAGGGACTCCCACAGAACTGAAACATCAGTTACAGTACCACCCATAAACAGGTACAATAGCCACAGACAATTCTCAGAACTGTATTTGTTCCCCGGGATGTACATATTAATATGAAAATTGAAAGTGTACAAACAAAACACCCAGTCAATATTATTGTAATTTATAGCCATTAAGGACAGTCACACTGACGGGCTGAACACAAATCTCTTTGAATTGGGCACACAACAAGAATTCCCTGCAACCCCATTTTGTTGTACACACAATGTCCACACAGTTACCAACTATCCATGACCAGACCTGGACACTGTGGAGAGCACACACTGGGCTCTAGGTAGGAAATGGATCAGTTTCAACTTGGCATCATTTAGTGAATGGCATTATTGGCATTTTTGAAGACCTTGTGCTGGTGCTAATGAAGGAATTCAGACAGGTATATGTAAAAGCCATGGATGTCTTTTCAGCATGAAAACCAGAGGAAGATGGATTCATTGCTGGAATCTGAGTAGTTTTTAAAACCAATTTCACTCAGTTTAATATCTGTGCTTACACCATTCGTACACAGTGATCCGCTGTATTATTTAATCCAAAATGCCTCTGATCAGCGCTTCAACATGTTGTTGTTATGCACTACCACTGAGATACTCAACATATACATTACATAACAACATAGCACATTTTTAGGACAAATACTCACAGAAAGGTTGTCACCAAGAACTATGGGGCAGGGATTGTTATTGCAGACTACTACTAAAGTATCTAAGGCAAAAGCATGTAAAACAAATATAACCTGAAGGATAAAATGCATTTGGAGTAAGGTGCAGAAAATGTTGATTGAAGATGCATCAGTATGAAAGAGAGACACACATGATTGCCATTGCACTCTGTAAGACCAGTCAGTTTACTACAGGATTTCTATTTACATGTATGTTAAAAATATCCAAAAACCACAAGATGTTTCATGACTATACCTTGATAGTGGATCAGTTCAGTCTCTGTCATCTCTTCCCTAAGGTGACCAGCAACTGACCAAGGTTTTTTTAGTTTTTAATTAAATATACTTTATATAGAAATAAATGTTGATAACACCATAAACTATAAAAGAGTCTAACGAGGACGTCTTTATGAAATGGAAATGCATGGCTCTCTCACAGTGACAGTCTGACGTATAGCAATATAGACGTATAGATCTGTCATTTACGTTTGATTGCTTTGATTGCTTTGGCAGAGCCTATAGCTCATATTTGAATTGCGTCCGGGGAATCAAAATACTGTAGCAATGACAAAATGTGCAAATATAGATGTGCGTGTATGTGTGTGCGCGTGTATGTATGTATAAGCAAAACCAAAACAAGCTAAACAGAACTGTGACAAACATCCATTAAAGGCCACCTATCTATTCCATAGAAAATGTATTAGGTCAAGCACATGAGCTTTACTACTTTACAATCAGAGTTCACCCATCCAGGTTATGGCACATGAAATACGGATATGCATATGGACCTAAACAAACAAAACAGGAATTTATTCATGTCTTCCAACCTCGGTTCCATAACCAGACACATACACTCGAAACAGCTTTCATTCCATGTACAGTATATACGTATAATTTGGGATGTCTAAGGAGTAATACTGAATCCAAAAGTAGTCGCAGCCAATAAAAAGCTAAATATCTGGTTAAACTGAACTGCAAACTAGACTGCGCACCAATGAATAACCAGTGACCGCACCTGAAAAATAGATTTGCTTGAGTGAACGTGTATCAGAGTTAGGCTGGCACATGACGGATCTTGTTTTTTTCTTGCAAAGAAGATTTAGTGTTTAGAGTAGCATTGTTTAAAAAGCAAATAGCTTTATTCTAAAATATCACTTGTCTGTAAAAGGAAGAGAAAAAAAAAATCATAAAAGCCCAGAATATTTTGGCCTTGTAGCAATTTGGGGTATATTTCTTTTTTGTTTCTTTTTACTTTTTTTTTTTTTTTTGTACTTTTTAAACGATCTCAAAAAATAGAAAGTTTTTTTTTTTAAGTTAGTTTCTAAATTGACTTAAATTAATAAATAAACTTTTTTTCTTTCAAATGTCGTAACATGCTGCTTCTAGTATGGCAGTTTTTTTGTTTGATTATTCACCTTTCTTGTTTCATGCAATTTGGCTTATTTTCATCCTTTGTTACAGTAGCCACTGAGACGTGACGGGTGAGAGGATCCTAAAACGGAAATGAACCACGATCCAGGGGGTAATAGAGAGAGGGGGTAATACCGAGGAACCTCACTTTACAAACCCCCCCACCCCCACCCCCCATTTGGTCAGGTACCGTCCCTCCATAGTCTACAGAATCCATCCACCATGCTGTTCAGCTCCGACAACCAATGGGAATTGTCCTCTCCAGCGGTTGCCAGGAAGAACAGAAACACAAAGCCAGTGCTAGTGCCATGTCTCTCCCCGTTTCATTCGTCCATTTCCCTCAGGGAAGAGAAATTATTCTTCCTCCAGGATTTTAGAACTGATACCACTTCTTATCCTTGCATTTCAGCATCAGCTGTGGGAAGTAAAGACAGGCATGAACTAAACGTCCTAATATCAGTACTTCTAATACAATATAATATGGCTCTATTCACAATTTCATCACCAAAACTGTACATACAACAGCATTCTTCATGATGGAAATCAAAGATGATCTGGACAAATACTGTATAGACAGGCTACAGAAATACAGAATATACTGTACAGCACATTTCTTTCTTTTTTGTTATTTATTATTTTTGTTTCTCTTTTTTCACATCACATCTTAAGGTTACATTTGCATATTATTTGGTGCTAAAAACGTACTGTTCCACGGCTCAGCTACTAATGACGTGATCGGATCAGTCACATACTGTAAGGCCATTTGGTGTCAGATAAAAGGCAGGCAGGATTCACCGTTCCCCTGCTGTACCGTACCTCATGGGCGTGTTTGGAGAACATGTCCGCGCTGGACATCATCAGCGCCGTGCGTTCCTCCAGCTCGCCCAGCCTCTGGCCTCGCTCGTCCAGAGCGACGCGGGCCCTGGCCAGGTCGCTCACCACCCCCCCGGCCGCCGCCTTCATTCCCTCCACCCCGCCCTGACCCGGGATGTGCTGGGCCAGGCTGCGCGACCCCTTCCCTGCTGCGGCCTCTCCGACTGAGAGAGAGAGAGAGAGAGAGAAAGAGAGATGGGTGGAACGAGAGAGAGAGAGAGGAGTGGAACGAGAGAGAGAGAGAGAGGGGTGGAACGAGAGAGAGAGAGATTGGTGGAACGAGAGAGAGAGAGAGAGATGGGTGGAACGAGCGAGAGAGAGAGAGAAAGATGGGTGGAACGAGAGAGAGAGAGAGAGAAAGATGGGTGGAACGAGAGAGAGAGAGAGAGGGGTGGAACGACAGAGACAGAGAGATGGGTGGAACGAGAGAGAGAGAGAGAGAGAGAGAGATGGGTGGAATGAGAGAGAGAGAGAAACAGCAAGAGGAGAGAGGAGAGAGAGAGGGGGAGGGAGAGAGAGAGCAAGAGGAGAGAGGAGAGAGAGAGAGCAATAGAGGAACAGCAAGAGGAGAAAGGAGAGAGAGAGAACAAGAGCAAGAGAGAGAGGGCAGGAGAGAAACAGCAAGAGGAGGGAATGAATTTGGTTTTATTTTTGCCTCTGGAAAATGCATTTCCTGAGGATTTATATTCATTTGCCACACAGGGAATGAAACTCTCCCACGTGCCGGGCATTCTACGTTGGGGGTGGGGGGGGGGGGGGGTGGATTAGGGCACCTTCTTGTGGGGTCCCTTATTTGATTCTCTCATTTCTTTCCCGTTCATGTACTTATTTCTTTATTCTTCATTCATTATATCTTTATTGTTTATTTTTGATAGTTGTTTATATTATAAAATGTTTTTCATGTTATAATGGTTTTTCGTGTTACTTGGAAGCAGCAGCTGATTACACAGTTAACACATCTCACCTGGGTTCTCACCGGGTTGTGCTGTTTAAGCTGCAGACATTAAAAACCAGCAGACCCCATGTCTCTCCAGACCCCATGTCTCTCAAGGCTGAGCACCACCATAATGGATGGACAATCAGGGGTGCACAATGATGGTCAATCTGTTTTAGGATTTCAGGCAAACTTGCTGCTTATTATTTTATCAGCCCAATCAATTATTTCATCTGCCATTTTTGATAAGGTGCGCTACAGTTGCAGATTGCGCTTAGGAAAAATAATCTACATTTGTCAAACGTAGGAGTGAACCAGCACTGCCGTATACAGGTGTTTATACAATTAAAACAGAATAATTTGAACAAAAGGCAGGCCACACTGCAGACCTCCCGAAATTGAGTTGTGCAGCCCTGCTCCTTATCATTAGTGGTGATGGCAGCGATTAATTCCCACTCATGTGACTTACACAGCTCCTCCCTGTCGAAGGTTTGTGTGTTTCCCCCGAAGAAGCCCTTCAAGAAGCCTCTGTTCTGGGCCTCGGGGGTCTCCACCGGAGTGAACAGCTCCCCCAGCATATCCTGCCATTGACCAATCAAATAAAAAAAATCAATTAATCATCTAACCGATAAATCAATCTGTCCATGCATCCATTCACATCCATCTATACATCCCTTTAATCCATCTGCTCATCTGTACATCTGGACCGCTAATCAATCTAAAACAACCATTCAATCAACCAACCAATCAGTCAATTGTTTGTGATTAAACTGATTGCTCCAAGCTAAGGATGCACCCAAAATTTTTCAGTCAACTGATGTGTGGCTGCTGTCTTGTTTTGATGTGCATTTGAAATGAATGAATGCATGGAAATCACAATCTTAAGCATATGATTCTGTCTACTGCTGATAACGCCTTACACTTTGAATTCCATTCCAGTTTTAAATTTAGACAGTGAAGTTCATGAAACATCAGCGTGTTCAGCCGTTTTTGTTCACTGAAGCTTCAGAAAAACAATCATGCCTATATTAATTATAATATTATAAAATAACCGTGTTCAGTCATATCTATGATGCGCTGACAATCTCTGTGTTTGCGCACATTTGGCAAATCCGTGCTCCTCTGCCTGTACTTCTTTGTCTAAACTGTGTTTGGGATGTTTCTGGATGTGACACTCTTTTAAATGTGGGGAGGGGAGGGTGTGGCCTATGGGGTGGGATCAGGTTTCAGCAGAGCGTTTTATTGCTAGCTACTGCAATGGCGGAGATGAAGTACAGTGAAGCGGACAAGCTGACAGGGCTCGTTCAAAAACCAGAGACAACCTTGGAATTGCTTTTCCTCAATAGCCGAAGTAGAGTAAGGGGGCTGGGTTGCAGACAGAGGAGGAGACTTCGTTGATTGTAAACACAAGACCACAGCAAGGCTAAAAATAAATCCTGCATAGTATGCCTTTAAAAGTCATTAAAGTTTCCTCATACATCCCAGTTTGTTATAATTAGAGGAGATAGTTTGTATATGCATCCTGGGATGTTGTTTGATTAATTGCTACGTTGCTTTGTGATTTTTTGTTAATTACCAGTATCAGGGTTTCTCAATCCTGGTCCTGGAGAACCACACGATCTACTTGTTTTTATTGCTACTCAGCACTTAATTATTGATTAAAGTGATTAATTACACAGTTAACTCAGCTTTTTGGGTCTAAATTAGTTGTTGATTTTAAGGCGAAAACAAAAGCAATCCAAGTGTGTGGCTCTCCGGGATCAGGGCTGGGGACTCTAGTGTGTGTGTGTGTGTGTGTGTGTGCGTGCACACCCAGGTGAATGCTGCTTTACTGATAGGCATAGGCATTAGTTTACTTGTCTTTCTTATAGACAATTATGGCAAAGAGAGGGACTTTTGGTGACTTAGCTCAGCATAGCTCTGACAGCATAGGAAAGCCATGAATTTAGGATTATTGCCTAAAATTAACAGCACGAGTGTGATGTACAGCACCCTTACCACGGGTGATTTGCATAAGCTCACAATGCTAATTGCACATTATCCTTTCATCCAGCAATTGATTTCGGCACCAGGGTAACACAAAACACTGTGGGGCAGCACCCTGAGACGAGTGATTACAAACCAAGTTCTCAATTCACTCGCTGTTAGCCTCACTGCTGTGTTTTGGAGTCTGTGTTTCCAAAGTTATTGGCTGATATGATGATGATCCAGGCAGCAATATTTCCCTAAAACATGCTGAATAGCTGGGATCACGGGGAGAACAGCAAACAAATAAAAAAATACAGACAGTTGCTTGCACATTAACAAGTTCCAGGGGTATTAATTAGGATTTATGAGGGGAAAATAAATACCTGCATGCTGTATTATATGCCCCGAAAACAAACTCAATGGTGCCAAAAATGTTTTGAAAAACACATTCTCTCTGTCTCTCTGAAACACACAAACACACATTCATGCACACATACACACACACACTCTGGCACGTACGCACGCACACACACACACACACGCATACACACGCGCGCAGGCACACACACGCACACACACCTGCAGGCTGTCACACATCTCCTGGCTGTACGTGATGCGCTGGATCTCAGTGGGGGAGCTCAGGTAGAGGGCCTGGCCCCCGTCGGTGAAGCAGAAGGTCCGGGCGATGCGCATGTCCGTCAGCGGAAGGTAGTTGACGTCCAGCAGGGGGCGCAGGCTGGGCAGGCTGCAGCGACATCAAGAAACCAGCCAATGGGAGATCGCACACAGCTGTCTGCAGAAACCCTGTCCACATCTCTTCACATCAAGGGTGTCAAATAAGGTCCTGGAGGGCTGCAGCGCTTTTGTCATTTCCTTTCCATCAGCAACCAATAAGGGCCATGAAAATAAGGTGTGTGGACTCTTTATAAAATCAGTGGCTTAATTTAAGCACCTAAGTGCTTGGAACAGTCTACATCAACAGACACTGCAGGCCTACAGGATTGTGGTGTGACACCCCTGGTTACGTAATTGATGAAAATATGTCACTAATGAAAAATGGAGCCTGTGTATTCATTATAACACTTCGAGGGAGAATGTATGAAATAAAAAATATCCCAGTTTAATTCTTCTAACAATGACGTGGTAAACAATGAGGGGAAGTTTTTTCCCTTTGTGACTCATTACACACTTACTTTTGAAAGTGCCTACTACTGAGGATGACAGTATGGTGACCTGTTAGAGTTTTGGAAATAAGAGCTTACATTCATATAGCCTTTAAGAATAAGTGTGCTGATCTAAGATCAGTTTCACCAGTAGATTATTAATAATAATAATAATAATAATAATAATAGATAAGGATAGGGTGAAACCTATATACTGAATACGAGCCCTCATTGGGCACCCGAGAATCATAATGTGGCTGTTGGCTCAGAAGCGGGCAAGGCAGGGCAGCATGGGTCAATAGGGATTGGTAGGTAGGGGTCAGTGATCTTTGGTGAGGGTGGGCAGGGGTCAGTAACTGGTGGTAGAGGTCAGTAGTCGTTGATAAGGGTGGGTAGGAGTCAGTAACTGATGGTAGAGGTCAGTAGTCGTTGATATGGGTGGATAGGGTCAGTAACTGATGATAGGTGCAGTGATTGCTGGTAAGGGTGTGTAGAGGTCAGTAACTGATGACAGGTGCAGTGATTGCTGGTAAGGGTGTGTAGAGGTCAGTAACTGATGACAGGTGCAGTGATTGCTGGTAAGGGTGTGTAGAGGTCAGTAACTGATGACAGGTGCAGTGATTGCTGGTAAGGGTGTGTAGAGGTCAGTAACTGACGATCGGGTTCTGTTATTGCTGGTGAGGGTGTGTAGGGGTCAGTAACTGACAGTCGGGTTCTGTGATTGCTGGTAAGTGTGTGCAGAGGTCAGTAACTGACGGTCGGGTTCAGTGAGTATTGGTAAGGTTGTGTAGAGGTCAGTAACTGACAGTCGGGTTCAGTGAGTATTGGTAAGGGTGTGTAGAAGTCAGTAACTGACAGTAGGGTTCAGTGATTGCTGGTAAGGTTGTGTAGAAGTCAGTAACTGACAGTGGAGGTCAGTAATCATTGATAAGGGTGGGTATGATCAGTAGTGGACAGTAGGGATCAGTGACATTGGTAAGGTTGTGTAGAAGTCAGTAACTGACAGTGGAGGTCAGTAATCATTGATAAGGGTGGGTATGATCAGTAGTGGACAGTAGGGGTCAGTGACATTGGTAAGGGAGTGTAGAGTTCAGTAACTGACAGTAGGGTTCAGTGATTGCTGGTAAGGTTGGGTAGAAGTCAGTAACTGACAGTGGAGGTCAGTAATCATTGATAAGGGTGGGTATGATCAGTGATGGACAGTAGGGGTCAGTGACATCGGTAAGGGAGTGTAGAGTTCAGTAACTGACAGTAGGGTTCAGTGAGTATTGGTAAGGTTGCGTAGAAGTCAGTAACTGACAGTGGATGTCAGTAATCATTGATAAGGGTGGGTATGATCAGTAGTGGACAGTAGGGGTCAGTGACATCGGTAAGGGAGTGTAGAGTTCAGTAACTGACAGTGGAGGTCAGTAATCATTGATAAGGGTGGGTATGATCAGTGACATTGGTAAGGGAGTGTAGAGTTCAGTAACTGACAGTAGGGTTCAGTCCCTACCTGAGCATCATGATGTGCCCGTTGGCGCAGAAGCAGGCCAGGCCGACGCTGCCGCAGACGGACACCACGTCGGCCCGCAGGACGAAGGACGACTCGGTGATGTTGTGGGCGAACAGGCAGGTCTGCGCCGGCATGAGGAAGACCTTGGCCTGCCGCTCCGAGCACACCACCGCCAGGTGGCCCTCCCTGGCCACGTCCTGGGACGAGCCGGGCGAGAAGTTCACCAGCTTGCGCTTCCGGGGCCTGTCGTGGTCCTCGTGAGCGTGGGGGTCCCGCCACGCCTCGTAGGGGCTCGGGATCAGAGCGCCCCCGCAGTCCAGCGACCCGAACCTCAAAACCGACCCCTTCAGCATCAGCACTGAACCTGGGCGCCACAGGACGGAGGAGAGAGAGAGAGAGAGAGAGAGAGAGAGAGGGCAGGGAGGAGAAAGAGATGGAGAGGAAAGAGGGAGACAGAAGAAATGAGAGATAGGGAAGAGGGGGGAGAGAGGGACCAGAGGAGAGTAAAAGAAAAGGAGCACAGTAATAAGAGGGTAAGAGATGGCAGAGAGGAGAAGATAAAGGGAGAGAGAGAAGAAAGGGAAAAGGGCAGAAAGCAGAAGAAAGGATAGAAATGGAGCAGAGAAGGGAAGAGGGGAGAGGGCGGAGGAGACAGGAGAGGACACAGAGAAGGAAGGGCAGAAGATAGAGAGGAGAAACGAAACAGCCATAAGATAACGTTCTGAACGTCACTGCAGACCCATCCACGGTCCGTTCGTTGATCCACCGAAACTGTCGGTCACGGGCGTGTCGGGCGGGGCTCACCGCTCGGCGCCACGGTCACCGGCTCGTCCAGCCGGTCCTCGTCGTCGGCGGGGACGCAGAGGGCGAGGATGAGGACCACGCCCAGGCTGGTGCCCACCCACAGGCAGGGGGTGGGCGCGGCGTCCGTCTTGCAGGCGAAGGACTCCATGAAGTGCAGCGTGGTCACGGCCTCCTTGGTCTCGCGGTCGATGCTGGAGACGCTGGAGCTGCGCGAGTGGCTGAAGGAGTTCTCGCGGCTCTCTGCGGGGGGCGCCGGTGAGCGGCACGGAGTGGCGAAGGCCCCACAAACCCAAGAGCAGAGGAAGCAAAACACACCCCGGTTAGACATCATTAACCTGCCCACGTGCTCCAGTCCTGGGGTGTCCAATAGTATCTGAAAAGGTCCTGTGCGGGCGCACGTTTTTGTTTTATGCCCAGCATTACGACACCTGATTCTATTTATCAAGGTCTTGATTGAAGACCATGATTAGTTAATTAGTAGTTCATTTGTAGAGTCGGGTTTCTTAGTGCTGGGCTAAAACAAAAACCTGCACCCACACCCTCCCTTTTCGGATAAGACTGGACACCCCTGCTCTAGTCTCTAATCCAGGGCTGCCCAATCCCGTTCCTGGAGATCTACTGTCCTGTAGGTTTTCATTTCAACCCTAATTTGGCATGTGTGGTTCTACTAATTAGCGGCTCCACAAAATCTCTAGCTGTTGAATGAGGTGTGTTTTATTAGGGTTGGAGTGCAAACCTACAGGACGGTAGATATCCAGGAGCAGGGTTTGGCAGCCCTGCTCTAATCTCACTAAGCTCTAACAGGAGTGGGCAAGTCCAGTTCTGGAGGGCCAATCAGTATGTAAGTTTCAACCAATTGCTCTGGTTAAATGAGCTAATTGGCTGCAGAATGCAACATTGGTTCACTTGTAGATTAGATAACAGTAAAACATTTCATATAGGGACACAAGAAGTCATTTATGCGCTGATCAAGAAATGTATCTAAAATGTCAGATGGTGTAAATGTTTGGGCTAATTGTGTAATTGAGGCCAGAAGTTGACATGAAAACCATAAATGGATATGCCCCTTGTTGCCCACCTCTGCTCTACAACTACCGAGCTGCACAACACACACCAGGAACAAAGGCACCAGTTTCCACTGAAACAAACAGAAGCGTCCAGACCAGGGTGATCACATGACAGGAGAGAAATCAATACACTTAAAACAACGTGTAAGAAAGGAACCTTGACACATTTATTTCAGTTTCTTTCATTGCTCCCTTAAGTTTTCCCAAATCAGGACAGGGGAAACTTACAGAAAAGTAAGTTAAACATTGAATTTCATGCATAGACACACAGACACAGAAACCCACACGAGTAACCATGAGCTAAACCCACATATTAAAGAAACGCACAGCCCTTTACTCAAATCATCCTTTAAATGTTTAGACGTTACATTCCTCACATAATTAAATCTTCCAAGTCCAAGACATACACTTTTGCACTGCTTGATTATGTCTCATTGCAGATCCGGGAAAGGGAAACTAAAATGATGTTAGTTAGGCCCCATGAGTTACAAAATGGGTGGAGCTACCGTATTCTCACTGATGCGGACCGATGATTGTGTTTTGCTGCGGAGACCAAATTTGATTTGATTGGTTCAAGTGAGTCAGCTGCTAAACTAACCAAATGGTAAATGGAAATAGCCATTCAACAGCAGGGTTGTCCGAAGTGCTTCTGTAGGACTGGCAGTGAAGCTTTGCATCCGAAGCTAACAACATACCAACATCCTGAATACTGCAACTGTGCTAATTTAAAGACATTGCTAATCCAAATGAAGTGAAAATAAACGTTTCAAGGTTGCCAATTTTAACCAACTGGCCGGAGTGATGTTTCTTGTTTTTGCAGCTGGGGTGGGGGGATACTGAGTTTGTGGGCGTACTGGTGATTAAGATCATGGATTGTGGGGGGGGGGGGGGGGGGGGGGGAATCATAGACATTTTTTTAGTCTTTATTTGCAGTGAAATGTAAAGCATGTTGGCATACCTGCACTAAATACTGCTAAATACTCAGCACCCCTACCCTAATGTTGTTGGCAATAACAAAAAAACTAACACTGCCAAAATGTGTATATACTTCCAACTAATGTATATAATACATACAACCATCGAACATTGAAACAAACATCCTGAGAGACCTACTGAACACGTATACCCATGTAGTACAGACAATATTATTTTAGCAATATATACAGAATATATCTGTATATATCTATTTATTATTTGTTTTCGGCCAGGTGAAGGAAGTCAGCCGGCACTGGACAAGAACAAACTCAAGGGCTGGGACACCAGCGGACAAACGGGCAGGGAAGGGGGACAGGGCGACCAAAACAAAGCCCCAGGCCACGCCCGGCAACGCCCTTACCTTTCTCGCCCCAGGAGTAGGCGGTGGTGGGGGTGTGGTGCTCTTCGTGAGAGTACATACTGACTCCATGTAGCTGATGTAGCATTGCCCGTCTGGAAGCAAACCCTACACTTCCCCCCGCCCCAACCAAACATACACATGCACGCACGCCACACACACATACGGACAGGCAAGCAGGCAGCGCCAAACGATCACAGAGAGGGAAAGAGAAGATACAGCTGAACAGGAAGTGCAAAGCCAGAAAGCCACACTCACTTCCTGATTATACACAGCCAACTACATGGCCTTCAACTTTCAGAAATCAGTTTTTTTTTTTTTTTTTTTGTCACCATACATTGATTAATGCTATTGGAATTAAAAAGGAAAAACCACAATCAAGACTGCCACACACTAACAACCGTCTCAGACAACTGGAATAAGGTTACAATAATCAGAAGTCACAAAAACTGCGTCCATTTGGATGAGCAAAAAGTTTTGAAAAAGCTAATTTAACAGAACATATCAACCATGGAAAAAATATAGGGAACGCACAAAACCCACTTCTCCTTTGGTTGATAAACAAGATATGAATATCCCCCAGGTATATAAAGACAGTTTCATTTTACTGCCTCATCTTGGTAGCAACATGTGAACATAGGAAAAACATAATGGCTTTTTTTTTTAGTTGACTGGAGCTGAGGGACCCATTTCGGGACTTCAGTTTCGATGTTCTTGCGCGGGTGCTGCTTGGTTGCGTTTAACTGTCAGAGCACACTGACAGGAAATGGAACATTTTTGGGGAGGGTGGCAACCGCAGGAGTGAAAAAAAAAAATTACACAAGAAATCTGCTGTTTATCGCAGATGACGCACGACACAGTAATCTACTAAATCTGTAGTTACCTACAACCTGTCATCAGGAGGACGGAGACATTGTAGGAGGCACAGAGGTGTAAAACACACATTCAAAAAGGTGAGCAACCCCATATTAAACCTTATGTATCCCTCACCCTTAAAAGCTTAAGAGCTGATCAGGATAAAAATGGTGTTGCTGGCTGCAGACAAGTCTCTTGAAGAGTGCCGCCTAGCGGCTTGTTCGTTCGTCATGATCCACTAAATTGCTGATTTAAATATGCGATGAGCCCTCATTTGATCATTTTGTAGGTGGTACCGCCTACACCGCTAGGAGGCTGAGGACATAACCTTTCATTTTGGGTGTGACCTCACTGCGGCATGGCATGGGGCCTCACTAATTCCGTTTTCAGCCAACTTACCGTAGAGCGTACGTGCATGTCTGCATGTGTGTGTGTGTGTGTGTGTGTCGGTGTTGAGGTGACACCAGTAAACTGTGACAGAATGAAACCTACCACAAACGTATCCCAAAATGGAGGGAGGCATTTACAGGCATTCACACTGACATTTTTAGCACTGATGCGGGTATTGGCATAGTATGAAATAGTATTGTCAGCCATGGTCAAATGCAGCCCACTACAGAAATACTATAGACATCTTCACCCTTTGATCATTATTCAGATGCATCAAAAATGGTCCATTTCTGTATTTGCAGTGTCAGAATATATCCCACTAGTGACACAACTATAACTAATTAAAGATGCCATTGACTTTGTTTACACACAAGTACAATACATCCATTCATACATTATTGATTTACAAATAGAACAGGGAAAATGCTTGTCCTGTATACACTTTTAAAATTAAATTCTACCCATGAGCTAATTATTGGTTTTGAGATGGAAGTTGATCCACATATTTTTTTATGGATGTCTCCATATCATAAAATTAAAAAATAAATATAATAGAAATAAATTGCTTTATGAACATGAGAAATGTATAGGCCCAGGCAGAAAAAAAATAAATAAATAACACTTTTCTAATCTAACTGCAGGAGAAAAATGACATAACCCTTAGGCTATTAATTAAAATTAAAACATAGAAACATCCAAGGCATGTCAAAGGAAGAATTGAAAAAGAAAATGCTTGAAGGCTACATATTTCTAGGCTGGTCTCGTGTTCCACCATTGATTCAGAGGGGCCAGCCAGTGGTTAATCTCACTCCGAAATCCACCGGCTGGCAAGCAATTGACGCAGCCAGACTGCACGCACCTTATCCATCAGTAGAGGTCGCTGGTGCACAATGAGACATGAGCAAACTTTCGCGATGCTGTGGTTACTTTGCTCGAATTCCCTCCGCAATCGGTACTAGCGCTGTCAGGATCTGATACCAGACAGTAAGGTGCAAGCACACGCTTGCGTCTTAATAAGACGAGACACCAGAAGTACGAGGCACCAACACCACCCCGTAAAGCTTAAACGTAATCAGGAGCTGACAACACGAGGAAAGCAGCAGTGGACTGTAGTAAAATGCAGACTGGAGCGCCTGCACTGCCTTACTTTTTTGTTTACTTTAACTTTTTTTACTTGCACTTTGGCCCTGTCGTTCCGTTAAGGTGGTCAAACTTTTCGCCTATATTTTAGATTCCCTGGGCGAGTCCAACTCAGCTCTGTTAAAAACGACCAAAAAGGCCTGCCTAAACCCAAATGAATCACAGGCAAACAGACCCATTTCTAGGCGACCACCAAGCACAACCCTGTGTTCCTGACACGTGCACTTTCAGTGTGTCCGACAGTCCCATGGCACTCACAAGCAAGCGTCCCTCCCTGAGCTGGGAACAAACCAACCAAGGAACAGCCCGTGAAACCATTCGCCGGTGGTGGGCCGTCAATAACAGGGATGAGGGAAAGGGAGAGTGCGAAAATCCTACAAAACGACTTATGTTATTGTTAATTAAGGAGAACATGTCGGAGCTGATCGGGATGTGTAATTGAGTTGTCTGACTGCAGCAGGGGGGGTTGTCAGACCCATATCACTGTCAGAGCGAGTTTGCAAGAACAGATTCGAGAAGATGAGGGTGCTAATGTCCTCTCTGGTCTCTGACAGATATCCATCGATGTCACACGATAAGAATGCAGGCATCAGTGATCATGACTAGATAACGAGGTTTTAACGTGCTTTAAATGACTCTACTATTAACGAGGCTTTAAACAAAAGGGAAGATAAGGCGGAACCGCTTGGGTGCCCAATTAAGGAGTTTATAAGATTTACAAAAATCGGTTTCTGGTAAATAGTGAGACACTGTGCCGTGCGGGGCAAAAGCAAACGCTTTTTAAATGGGTAGCCTACAGCAACTGCAGCAGTCGGAGGGTTTGGTGCTCGTTCATGGAATAAATTGTAGTCGGTAAAAATGCATCATACCCAGTCTCGCTGCGAACGCTCCTTCCCACTCTCTCCTGCGCAATGAGCTCATTTACACCGCAGGTCTTGATGTCCTGTTCCAATGTTTTGTCTATATATCCTATTTTTTGACCGCCTGTTCACGTCTACTTTTAAAAGTGACTCATATTCGATACCCGTGCTCACACGGTTCATGCTTGAAACAGCCCGCATGCGGACCCAAGTGTTTGGTTACCGATACGAAAGTTCGAACAACCACGCCGCCTCGGCCGTATCGCCATCTACAATGGTTACAAAACGGGACGAAAATAATAATTGAAGCCGTTTCTTTTCGAAGCGTATTAGGTCCGCAATGAACATCCCCTGTATTTAGGCCTGTAATATACCTCTTCGCCCCACATATAAGGCCGTAACCTTGGTATTCGCCACTGGACTGAGCCGTCGTCCTCCATTTAACTTCTTTTAACATTTACCATTACTACCAGGAGGCCGGTTGTGCATGTGATATAGATTAAGTGTTATTCAATTGAGAAAAAACGTACGAATATATCGCATTATGAATGACGTGCGAATGGCAATGACCGGGCTATTCCGATATATGCGTTTAGACGAGTTGCATTGGCAGATATCCGATTCCTATCGAATTTATTTCCACATGTGAATGTGACCTAAAACGGATCTGAAAATAGTCGGTTTCGTCCGCTTTTTCCTGTTTATGCGTACATAGTACATATCCGATTTGTGCCACCCAGCTGTGAGCAAAAAATCGAAATTGGGTCACTTTTACCAGGCAGAGAAAGCAGGGTGTGATTATGTCTGCTACGACAGAGCATTTAACCGTGTCGTTTAAAACTGCCATGATGCTTGGCTTTTTTATGGAGTCTAAATCAATGGGATTAAAACACAGTCATGTCCCACTCATACCAGAAAATCCTCACACAATTTAGTCTTGAATAAATCACTTAAGAACTGAAAGCTGTTAAACCAAGGGCCAGACTTCCTGCAGCCATTAAATTTTGTGGCAAAGATCACCTTTTAACGAGAGGAGACTCACAGCTGCAAGAAAATACACTTCTACCCAGCACATGGTTGAACTCGGCTTTCTTCAGTATTGTTTATCTTCTGTAGACCACGCAGCGTCCGCACGTGAGACAACAGTGACCTTCCTGTAAATGGGTGAGGTTTTGTGGATAGTCATAAGACTGCATCAACCACAGGCTGCCATGCTCATAAACACAAGTACCCTTTATAAAAACTCCCTGTTTCTCAACCTACAATCTGTGAGGATCTTTGACAGACATGTTTTCTAATGCAACTTGCTAGGATGCAGTCGTTGAAGCTGGTGAAAAAAAAAACATTCCTAAAGTAAAAAAAAAGCTAATTAAAAAAGTTGTACTAGTCACTCTGAAAAAGAGTGACTGCAAAGCAAATGCAATAGATGCAAATAACTAAATATGTCTTTTATATGACTGTATGGCAATCAGTCTCACTGATTTTCCACAGCAGAAAAATGGACAGAATCACTGCCATGAGTGTAGAAGGGAAAAGCTGAAGTTACAGATCCTGCAGTTCTATTCTATGCAGAGGGATGGCCGCTATGTTTAAACACCCCACGCAGTAGAGACTGGGGCTTCTACACATCGTTATGTGGACTGAGACACAAAGATGTGATTGTACCTGATTACTCGGCAGAATACTGATTTTCACACTTTAAAATGTCCCCGAGTCCCTGGTATTTGTGTCTTGATTGCTGAGAACTCTTTATCAGCTGTAAAAGCGTGCCGAGACTTTGATGCACCGTATGCACTTATGATGTACCCACGATGACTGCCTCTGGGCTGAGGGCTTAACGTCTGTATAGATCTATATCTTGATCTGGAAAAATCACACCCCTGACAACGCAGCCAGGTGAAGGAGCACGACAGCATCGCAGCAGCGCGTCCAGGTGAACTTGCCAGGGGGGGGGGGACGGAAATAGAGCGGGTACAGCCACGCCCCTCGGTCTCCTGGAGACGCAGGCGGGGTGCCGAACAGCGAGGCGAGGTGATGTCACAGCAATGACACCTGGTCTAGAAAAGGTGAGAAGTATGGTAGCGTGGAAGTGATGTGTGATATACTCTCATTTGTTCTTATCCTGCGGTTTGCGTGCTCACCTACTAGCCCAAAGCATGACACAGCATAGATTTCAGAGGGATAACGGCTAAGTGCAGTGAGAATAAATCGCTTTACTGCAATTCAAGGATGGATGAGATAGCTCAGCTCTGTCATATACACCAGCACTGATCCAAACATAAAGAGGTTGTCTTTTTTTGGAAAAATAAATAAATAAATAGTCACCGACTGGAGGAGACAGAGAGCTATCTTAGCTTTGGGGAAAATAAAAAAGTTGGTTATGTTTAAGAGCCCGAAGTTACCAACTTTTACACTGTCCAGCCCCACCACCCCCACCCTTCCCCCTCAGGGACCTCCCTCTTTCCCCCTCCAATCCCATTAAGCAGTGGGGTAATAGCCAGGGCTAATATAAACAGGGGCAAGACAGAGGTAAAGCCACCGTTCTGGTACGAAAGAGGAGCTCAACCAATCACAGGGTACTTTGGTAACAACCAGAGGTGGAAAGTCAAGGGGTCAGAAAGTTCTGCCATGTGTTTCTTCTACCCGTTTCACTAATTAGTTCTACCTCCTGGCTGAAGAGTTGTGCTAATTTGGCAAATCCAGCTAACTGGCACAAAATACTGGGGATGACTTTTACTTCCTGAACAAAGATTTTCCACCCCAGGTATCAACCAAACAATGCGGACAGTGATTGGTGGTCACTCTCCGGCTGTGCATCTTTACTCACTGTGGAAGTATAGTCTGAAAGAACTGACCGTTGTATGATTGGTGGAACTGTTTTCTACCAGCAAGGTGACATCACAACAGTCTGCTTCCTGTTTTATTAAACCTGGTAATGAACGGTGAAGCGCACGCACCTTCTGTGTGGGAAACGGGCAAGGAGATCTCCATGCAGGCAGCGGATTGGGCCTTCCGGAAGGGCGGTCGGCCAGGCCCCCGTCGGCTCAACCTGGTCCCCTCGGGACCTGGGGGGCGTGGTCTCCCAGCAGCACAAGGCTGGGAGGTGGGACTAGTGCAGTGTCCGTTTACATGATCTGCAATGACGGCACCGCATTAGTACAGGACAAAATAATGCACAGCAGTCATTTTGAGAACAAAGCCAGGAGGACAGGAAAGGATGGGATGAATAGAAACTCCAATCGAAGCCACAAGAAAGAGAGAGAAAAAAGGGAAAGGACAATCGTAGGAAAGAGAGAAAGAAAGAAAGAAAGAAAGAAAGGAAGAAACAGTGACCACAACTACTATCAAAAATAAAGAATAAAGAAATACATAGATGAATGGAAGGAGAGTGAGAGAATCAAATGAATGAACCCCCCAAAGAGGTGCCCCAACAGCCAGCCCCCCCCCCCCCCCCACCCCCCACCAACGTAGAATGCCCAGCAGGTGGGAGAGTTTCATTCCCTGTGTGACAAATGAATATAAATCCAGAGGAAATGCATTTTTCAGAGGGAAAAAATAAAATCAAATTCATCTGACAGTTGACAGTCTCTCTCGCTCATTCGCTCTTTCTCCCTCTCTCTCTTTATCACAGAATGTGCACATTTTGAATTATTTATCTTGGAACAGCTTGAACCCTCGAGCCAAAGCATTCAAGGTCCAGAAAAAAAAGAAAAAAAAGAAATAGAAATTCAAAAGCAGGTCTGTTTTTCTTATGTATACAGCATGTTCAATCTTTTATTAGTGCTTGAAAGAGGAAATCAACATTTTTAACAGCATGTCATGCATAGCAGAGACTCAAGAGGATGAGACTTTCTTACTGCTGTAGTATTCCTGTTTGCACGACTGCACGTTTGTGTGTGTGTGTGCGCGTATGTGTGTGCCTACCTGCCCGTCTCTGTGCGGATGTGTGGTGTCGTGCTATATCTCAACAGCATTCGCCTTTGATGCTATTGAGATACAGCACGGTGTGCCGAAACCTTCTCCATTGTGTTTCACAGATTTATTATATTTTATATTTTTTTATGTTTTTGAAAAAGAACAGTGGTCCCCCCCTCTGCCAAGTTCTTGACGGCTAACCAGCCCCTGCAGGCTGTCTGGAGGCATTGTGTCATTCATCTGTACAGATTCTAACAGGACTGTGAGCTCAGGTACCCTGCTACTACCTGGGAGAAGCAAAGAAGGGTTAACGAGAGGACGGCAGTCGTAAGTTTTTATTGCTATTATTTCTCCCTTTTTAGAATGCGGAAGCAGATTCGAAGGCCCGTTCGACCGCTCGTTCAAACGCCAATGCGGGTGCGATTTCTGAAGCGACCGAGCGAACTGTCAAATGATGCAACCTTGGGCGGCGTGAGTTTCTCAGAGAGGTCAAAGCTTAATGGATTTGGCTTTTTTGCACCTGCTAATAACATCCAAAAAGAACAAAACGGGTGGAGAGAGCACGTGCGTGCATAATTCGTAATTTATCTGTAGGCTTTCGACAGCCCAGCACACAGTGTCCCGCACTTAGGCTCTCCTGATAGCACAACGCTGTCAGCATCACATAATGCAGGCGGTGCTGACCTCCCACAGTAAGTGCTGTCCCCGTGCTCACCGCAGTAATCGCTAACACTCATTAGACCCTCGGGGCTACCTCTCACGACTGATGGGATGATAATTAGGCACACATAATTTGTGCCCTCTGACAGGGGCCAAAAACGAGATACGCGATTGGCTAATAGTTTCACCTTCACCATAAAAACTTGAAAAACTCATGAAACTCACAGAAACAAAAGAAAAACGTGTTAAAAGCACAAAAATAGAGGTGAGTATGTGAGCCAGATTTAATTGTGGGTTGTTGTATTAATCCTAGAATTTCCGCACTGAGAGGATATGACAGTAGGCAGCATAAATTGAAAATTTTGACTCACTGTGAAATCTCTTCTCACTGGATGACAGATACTTTCATGGCTTGGAATTTAGATGGAATTGAATGCATTGTAAACATGTCAGTTTCGATACAATGGTCTTGAGGAGACCAGTGATGCATTTTTAAAAATAATTCTTGGATCATTCTTTTGATTCAATCCAAACTATCCAAACTTGTCTTTTAATGTTTATGCACTGCTGATATATAGTAGATAAAACTGTATATTCATACTTACTCTCTTACTTTCACACACACACACACACACACACACACACACACACACACACACACACACACACACACACACACACACACCACACACACACACCACACACACACACACACACACACACACACACACACACGCCTGCACGCACACACACACTTTCAGATGAATTTGATTTATGCAGTCCCCTACAGGAACCATTCTCCCACCACCTACAGCTTACTGCTGCACACTTACCGGCCTGTCAAAAATCACATACTATCTCTACCATACATTTCATTCAGATATCACACTTCCAGGCTTTAATTCCCAGCAAGAAATAGCGTAAAACCGCATACATGACTTACCAAAAACAAAGCCATATTTATGGCAAAAGCCAGAGAGAAGAAAGGGGTGGAGTCAAGCACAATGATGTAATGAGATAGATTTGAGTCAGAGACTGAATGGACCAATCACAATGAGCGGAGGGAGGCCCTTCAAGAGAGCACCTCACCAAGGATCATGAGACATGAGATAAGAGCGACCTTTGGAAACACTTGCAAAATGTGCTGAACACCATTTTTTAAAATAACAAAAAGAAATGTTTTAAAAAGTCACGGAAGAGGGAGGCCAACAGACTTAAATGGACAGCTCTGAGAGGAGCTTTAAGAGAAAATGCCTTTGTGGTGCAAAGCGAAGAACATTAAAATATCTGTCATCAGTAAACAGGACAGAGAGAAAGTGAAGAAAAACAAAATGAAAATTTTTTAAAAGGAACTGTTGGCTTTCGCCTACCGTACCAAGATCAGTCTTAAGATCTGTGGGCAGACTTAGCTTTCTGCCTGGTCCCCTAACTGAAAAAAAGAAACAGGAAAGAAAGTCGCTGTTAATCCATTAAAGAAAAGAACAAAAAAAACAGAACTGTAACCAAAAAAATGAGAAATAACCTTGAAAGCATACATAAGAAAAGAAATGAATAACCATATTTGGGAAAAAAAAAAACAAATTAAACGTGCAAGAGTGCAAAAATGCAACATTGCAGGCAGGTGCTGGAACACGCATGCTCAGACGCATTCCACAAGCGACAACCCCCCCCACCCACCCACCCACCACCCCATCCCCCAACCCCCCCGGTCTGGCAGCCACTGATATACAGCGCTACCGGTATAGAGCATGACTCCATATTTACTGCATATTCTCGCCGCTGCTGGTGACGCACGGCATTTCAGCGCTCTCACTTTAAATCCCGCTCGTTCAGCGCACCAGTGCGTCCATAACACTGACCGCTCGCTTTAATTCATGGCCTGTCACCCATGTTTATGGCCACTTTCACCGTGATGAAGACTGAACCTGAGAGCTGGAGACCCACGGGTCCAGCGGAAACAGAGGCAGGGGGAGCCAGCGGGGGTTTTTCGAGGGGCTGGCGGGGGGGGGGGGTGGGGGGGGGGTGTGGCCGGGGGGTAGTCAATGATTAGGTGATTTCAGCACAGGAGTTAAAGCCCCGAAGACTGCATACAGGAGAAGAAAAAAAAAACTCAATATAGAATGGTTATGCCACAATGTTCAAAATAAAACGAAGAAAATAAAATTTAACATTTTGCAAGCATTTTGCAGTACATACAAACTGCAAAGGTTAATAAAATGCTGGAAATGATCCTTTCACATTTTAGATTGAATGTGTGGACTGCATTAGATTAATATAAAATATTGCACACTCAGGCATTAGGTCAGTACATTCATTGTGCATGTATCTGTCTATGTGTTTTCCATAAACTAAATGTGAGATGACTGACTTTATAGAAAAGCAAAGTAATATTCCTTGCTGAATTACAGATGCTGGTAGATTGCATACTGTGACAGCTTGTACATACAGTACTGGCCACACATGGTGACCCAACATGAGGACATAACCTTAGTGATTCAATCTTTTAGGTCCTCAACTGTATGTGTGCACAAAGTACAAGGAAAATACTACACTGACTAAACTGTTCTGGTTCACTCTCACTCTGAAAGAACAAAGCAAATCTCTCTCGCTTCAGACCAGTGGGGCGATGGGTGTCAACATACTGCCCTCTGCATTTGTGAAGCCTTGGGGTGACATTTTACCCAGAAAACATTTGTTGTCAGCATGTGTAGCTGTTCACAGGCTTGAGTTCATCTTTGGAATAAAAAGTCTGTGGTGTGACGCAGTCCTCTTGCGAATGACCCTATTTGAGAGTGCTCCAGACGTGTACTTGACCATTGAAACAGCCTCTAAGACAGCAGAGATTCAGCATAAACGACTTAAATTCTGGAGTCAGACCGTGGACCCGAATGACACAGAGCACTGGAGCTACCTCACAGAACCCTAGTGCTGCAGTCATGATTTATGCCTTGCCAACTGATTACAAGCAAAGCTATACCAAATAAGAGATTATGTTGGTGATTCGTTTGAAAAATAGCTGAATCTGACAAGGCCGTTTGCCCATGTCGAATGAGACTGACCTTAAAAACAGGGGAAAAAAAAGATTAATAATGATGCCTTCTAGGAAATTCTTAGTTTTAAGTACGAAGTTTTCATAAATAAAGACAGTATCCCTACACATTCTATGAAAAGGCGAAGTATTACAAAAATGTTCCTACTATGCAGTTTCTCACAAAAACAAGACATAAAAGTGCTGCGTTTCTTATTTCAGTAAACATCCCTGCTGATAATCGGAATGAGATTTAGTCAGAATGAAATGTGCTTCCCGTAAAAAAAAGAGGAAGAGAGGCGAGGGAAACCGCCAGCACGTGTGCTGCGAAATTGAATTCCGGATCGATAAAAAGTGTGTCGGGCGTTTTGGGGCGCAGAACATGGCGTTTTTTTTAACGAGGAAAGCTGAGTTTGCATCCTCTCGCTGAGCATTACGCCGCTGGATTCAGGAGCTCCTGAGCCACGAGGGTTTGGGATGGGCAAAAACACACTTCATAACACTAACAACATTTTTAACGTTTTCTGCAGTCCTTCACCAATAAATGTAACTACAGTCAAAATGGCGGAGACGTAGCAAACCAACCTGTATTGCATATGAAATTGTGTACATATGTGCACACACTGCATATATTTCGGATACATGATATTCTGTATTCTTGCTGGTTAGCCTTGAAAGGGAAACATCTTGGGACAACCAGGGCCCCACAGTGCAACCGTCTGTTTTCTGTATTTATTCAAATGGGATACCTCAGAGTTACTGTAGTTTAGTCTGCAGAACTAGCCTGGGAGGCAAACACACTTTTAACGTAAACTATGAATGCAGTCATCCACACTGAACTCAGTGTCAAGTATTAAATATTTTGCGGAGAAATATAAACAAGCAAACCAGCCTCTACAGCGCAAGCTGTTGCTATTATTAAAGGAATGAGATGTGGTGAGAATCGGTCTGGTGAGAGGAAAAAAAAAACAGCCATCACATTTTACGATGAGAGAAAAGGGTGCGAGTTTACCCCACTCACAGAGTACACGGACGAATATCCCACAAAACAGCGAGGCACACCCCTCCTCCCCTCTCCCCACTTCCCTTCCCCCCACACAACATTGTTAATAGGCAACATTCACGCGATATTACTGTAAATCATTTCCACAAAATGGGGGGGATGTCATCACAACATCACTGCAAGAGCTTCGGGATCAGGCGTCAGGGCTGACGTGCGTAAAATGGATGGGGGGGGGGGGGGGAGGAGCGACGGCCCGGACCACCAGAGATGACCGCATGCACCAGGGCCCTCAGAGACACCGTCGCCCCCTGCAGGCCGGATGACGACGATGCCGCTCCCCCTCCCCCGCTTGGCTCCGGCCTGGCCTCGCGCGCTTACCGTTGTCCAGCAAGTGAAAGACGGGGCTGTAGTGGCTGGCCTTCACATTGGCCGCAGGCTCGTGCATGCCCCGGGGGTCATTGTGAAGGGAGGAAGGGTGCAGAACTGAAATTAAAAAAAAAAAAAAAAACATAAACAAGACAAAATAAAAACGAAGCCAAAGAACCGACGGGGGAGACTGCCGCTTCCGTGACGGTCTGGGGAGTGAGATAAAAGAAGGCAAGGACAAAGAAACGGCGGCACAGTGTCAATGTCAATGGAAAAAGGCCAGAGCGCCACAGCAGCCTACCGCCCGTGTCGTGCGCTAACACCAGCATTAAGCCTTATTAAGCGTCCCTCAGGCTCGATCCCGGGCTAGGCTGCAGAGCTACGCTCATTGTGTTTTCGTTGGCTCGCGTGTTAATGACTTGTTTCCATGGGTTGTTAGGACATAAGGCACAGGACATAAAGTCACCGGTGCTATTAATATACAATTGATAGTAAAGCATAATGGAACTAAGACTACAACCTCTTTTGATACTGCATAAGGTATTATGCTTACCCTTATAAACTTGTATTAGTGTATATGTATGGCTAATGTGTGTATGTTGTTACGTCTTCTGTGATGGATATGAACACATATAAATGCATTATATAATGCTACATAGCTCCTGACATAAGGGGAAGTGTTACTCGGCTACCTCAGAACCCATTAAAACAACAGCAGCTGCCGAAGAATTACACACACCTCTTCTTTAGATAAGACAAAGTATAACAAAAAAGGTATGTGCTTCAGCGCTTAAGAATATTATCATTTTTCATTTGTCCGTGCAAGTCTCAAACTTTTCTACCAACTTTTTTCTTAGTTTGGCAGTATATGGGTCAAGCATGATAGCACCATTACGTTTTGGCATGAGGCAGATGCTCTTAATGCAGCCACCATTTTATTTTTTATGTGCAATCCATTTAAGACGCTTGATATTTAATGAAGCAATTCAGTTTAAGTACCCGGTTCAGAGGTATGATGGGAATGACCTGGGAATGGAGCCCATAACCTTACGATCCCAGCTCCCGAAGCACTACACTGTCCTTCTGCTCTTGCGTCCTTAGATCCACACAGCAGCCGCACGCTATTTTCAAAAGGAACGCTTTTTTCCTCCCACTTCTAACACAGGTAGCATCAAAGAGAAAAACACCATGTTCACATTTTCCCCGCAAGCCTTCACCCCTGGCGATCTCGAATGCCCCCGTGGTTTAAAGTTGCAAGATGTTTTGCTCGGGAGCAGGGAACAGGAACGCGAAGATCGATTAGCGAATGATTTCCTTCGCTAGGTCTGAAGAAAATAGCCTTGTTTTACTTATTTCATTATTTATATTTTTTTCCCCGGCCCCGCAGCCTCAGGATTTCTCAAGGGGGTGAATCCACACGCCGCTATCTCAGATTATTATAGACAGAGAGCATGCTATAATGAACAGGGTCGCCAACAATAGTCCAGAGACAGAAACATCAATATCCAAGGGAGCGGATTGAAGAGCCCGGCCAATTAGGAGAAAGTAATGCATAAGCAAAGGAAGCCTCGTGGAGCTGTGAAAGGTACGGCGTGTGGCCTGTCTATTAAAAGTGAAGAGGCAAGGACAGCGAGGTCCACAGGCTCGCTAACAAGCCTCCCCGAGTCACACCCATGCCGGGCGCCAGGCAGGCGCTGACAGGGCTGTGCTCCGTAATGACCAGAGACAGACAGCGCAAAACACACCGAGAGCGCACAAACACACACACACACGCACACACGCACATATGCACACACAATCACACACGCACGCACACGGACACACACGCACGCACATACACACACACAATCACGCACACACACACACACGCAATCACACACACACACACAATCACACATGCACGCACACGGACACACACGCACGCGCATACACACACACACAATCACAATCACATGCACATGTGCACCAGCGTGCACACACACACACACACGCACGCACGCACGTCACACATGTATGCGTGCACACACATATGCACATACACACACTGCCATGCAGCCGCCTGGAAGTGACTGTCTCTGTTCCTTCTTTCTTCAGTGAACACAGTTTTCCCAGTACAGAAAGTGCTGGGATTTACAGGGGTTTGAGCAGGACAGGAAGCTCTCGTGGGCTAATCGTCTATCGCACTGTCATACAGTCAGCGGAAGAGGCAGACGCAGGTTGGAGGCTGAACACAGGTGCAGGGTTGGTTAAGGTAGAAGGTGGGAGGTTAGACACAGCGATGTAGAACGTTTATGTTGGTTAAGGTAGAAGGTGAAAGGTTGGACACAGCGATGTAGAACATTAATGTTTGTTAAGGTAGGTTAGAGGTTGGACGCAGTGATGTAGGAAGTTAATGTTGGTTAAGGTAAAAGGTGGGAGGTTGGACACAGCGATGTAGGACGTTAATGTTGGTTAAGGTAGAAGGTGAAAGGTTGGACACAGCGATGTAGGACGTTAATGTTGGTTAAGGTAAAAGGTGGGAGGTTGGACACAGCAATGTAGGACGTTAATGTTGGTTAAGGTAAAAGGTGGGAGGTTGGACACAGAGATGTAGGAAACTTTGGTTGGTAAAGGTTGGAGGTAGAGCAGACAGGAGAAAGACAAGAGGAGACAGGTTAAGAGGTTGGAGAGTGTTGTGGGGAAAACTGTAGTTAGCACACCACAATACATTACCATAAAGATCAACAGTAATAGATTGATCAGTACAGATTGATTTGGTAATATGAAATTACAGAATAAAGAGCATTAAAAATATCAGCTGGAGAAGATCCACAGGGCTCAGTCAGAACGAGAACAGGCCTGAGAATACTGTCTGCCTGGATCTAAGTCTGAAAAGCATGAATTATTAATGTACTAATCCCATTTCCAAAAGAGTACAGCATGCCGTACCACGAGGAGAACAGCATTACACTACATTCACTATCCAATAATCCCATGGAAGGACCTCAGCCTACAGGCTAAATATTTCATTACTCTTCCATAAACTCTCAAAGTTTCTGAAAAAAACGAAAACTAAAAAAACGGTGAAAGGACCTAGTATTTGAAAATGTGTAGCTCCCTGCTGTATTCCGGGACATTAAAAAAAAGAAATCTGAGTAAGAAAAAGGCTGCTGAGAAACTGTTCTGTGTTTTGACCTCTGTCTCCACCCCTTCCCCCCTCCCCTATTAGACCCACAATGCATTTCAACTGAAGCCTCTCTCTGATGACAGGTTTAAGAGTTCAGGTTTCGGCTCCAGTTTCAGGTTTCCATTTCGGCTCCGTGCGGTAGAACGGTTGCAGCGCTGGTTAAACCACTTCCCTCCACAATGCAAGTAAGGCTTCTTTTCCGCCTCTCCGTGCTTCTGTGAGAACTCGCGGACCCTGCGGCTCACCTCGCCACTAGGAGCGCGACCAAAGCGCATCAAACAACGAGATACGGCAGCCGGCCTTTCCGAAGGCCCTCTCCCGCGACTCGCCAACGGGTTTGAGCACCTCTAACGGACCGAGAATATCTCACAAGGATGGGGGGGACGAGAAGAAAGACGCACACCGCGGACTCCTTCAGAGGTGTGAAGATCTCCCTCGCTGGCTATATCTCCATTACGCTAACTGCGCGTGAAGACGCGCGGATGCACAAGGGCCACGCCAGATTCTCCAGAGGAGAATTCAGGGGTTTGAAGGTCCCTGAATTAAACGAGAACGACAACTTCTCCATTGAGTCGACGCTAATGGAAACTCAGCCGTCAAAAAACGAGCCTCGACTCCGTCTCCAAGGAGACATCAACCAAAGATGCGACGAAATAACCGTCGCAGGCTGGAGATGCTCAACGACTCTTACCGCCTTCTTGTTTACACGCAACTGATTACAATGCACCGTAACATAATTAGATTACTAAAAGGACACAAACAAAAGCAGTTGGAGCACCGGCACAGTGCGCATCACGTCCCGCTGGATCAGTGGCTCTCGGTTAAAGGCACACCGCATCCATCCTGCAAGCCCTGCCGTGTCCGCCTCTGTCACACACACATCTGTGCACCGTGCTTTTAGCAAACCCCGGGCCTTAACTGTGAGCACTACAGGCCTGCTGTAAGTGGAGCTCGATCTTCATTTGGGACAGCCCACCAGGAAAGAGAGTTTTGAATCTTCAGCACAGTGTGTGTGTTTGTGTGTGTGTGTGTGTGTGTGTGTGTGTGTGTGTGTGTGTGATTACGCATAGGCACCTGTACACCCACGCACACCCACACGCATACACACAGACATGCGCACACACACCGCCACACGCACAGACACACACACACATAATCCAGTAGCTGTTTGACACAAATCCCCAATCAGGGCTACAAACAAATGTGTTTCAGATCATTCCCAAACAAACCAAACTCCCCGTCATATCTGTTGTGTACCCCGCTTTCCTGACAGGATTACACTGAGCTGACTGAGGCAAACACAGAGCAGCTGTCTGCTTTTTAGTCCTCCACACGCGCAGCGAACGTCTGTCACGAATACCCACCCAGCTTTGCAAACCAA
This sequence comes from Anguilla anguilla, assembly GCF_013347855.1. Lineage (NCBI taxonomy): Eukaryota > Metazoa > Chordata > Actinopteri > Anguilliformes > Anguillidae > Anguilla > Anguilla anguilla. The sequence goes on along the minus strand of NC_049203.1, from coordinate 42,900,205 downwards.
ACACAGACACGTCTATATTTACAGTCACACTCCGGCTTAAATCTGCACACCGGCCTCAAAGCCCTGAAGGGGACTGGATTGTCCCGGTGTCCTCCAAGTCCGTCAGTATTCCCTTCACTGCGTGGAGTTTCAGCTCTCCCTCAGCATTGCCCCTCCCAGAACACTACATACAGCGAAACCGCCAAGTTCCCATCAGGTCCTGCCAAACATTCCGCCAACCCCCACGCGCGTGACACATCTTCGCCCAAACACCCTCCATGAACACCCTCCTCATCCCCATGCATCCATGTGGCCTCTCATCTTGCTACAACTCCAGATATTAAGCTGACATCATGCTTAGTACTACGAAAGCTGCTTCTGCCATGAAAACGACATTCTGAGGAAAACATCACAGCATAATTCATTTTAAAAAGACAAGCTCTGTCTTTATGTCACCCTGAGTCATCGGAGAGTACTGTGAGGTACAGGTGAGCGTTCATCGCTGTATGTCTAATGTCTAATCTGGCCAAACCCCCATGTGAAACAGACCGTATGGCGCTTGCTTGCAGTGGGCTATGACAGCCAATGAGCGAGGCTGCTGCTGGGAGAGGCCTTGGCAGCGGGAAAGGTCACGGCGGGGTCGCGGTACCTGAGGTGGGCGACCTGCTCCGCTCCAGGTCCAGGGACACCTGGTTGTCTGAGAGTTCCGTCAGGCCTGGAGCAGCCAATCAGCAGTGTGAGGTATATCCACCAAACACAGCCAATCAGCATAGAGAGAGAGGAAGGGAGAACAAGGTCCAGTTAGCCCAGATCAAACACACCAGAGGGGTATTTCACAAAGTGGGATTACTGAGTTACCTGGATAACTGCTTTGAGTAAAACCTGGAACAGCTCTTTTTACTTCAGTCCATGTTCCACATTGGGAGCGTTCCGGGTTTTACTCCAGTGCAGTTATCCAGGTAACTCAGGAATCCTGCTTTGTGAAACAGGGCCCCAAGCGAACAGAAAGTAAGAACAGGAGACATGCCACAAACTCCACTCCAGTACTACACGGTTCTCACCAGTAGGAGGCACCCCTGCTCAAACAGTACCGCATATGTGTGCGGTTAACTTCAAAATTTGCTAATATTTACTTTCATATGAAGTATCCCATTTCATTTGATTATCTGTTTTTAGATAGCTGGATGTTCACAGGATAGCAGTTCAGCTTATGCATCCTCTGTCAGCAGTGCTACAGGAGGTCCCCACCCAAGAACTCGTAACTGCAATCTTCTAGTTAAAGCTCAGGCCCTCTAACCGCAGCACCACACTGCTGTACTCCAAGAAAAGGGGCTGCCTATTCCTGGTCCAGAAACTGGAGTGGAGGTAAAAGGATCACATTTACATCGTGTGCATTCTAAAGCTCATGGGTGCAGTCAGGCTCCAAAGGTCAGAAACTCAGAAACTAGAGCTTGGATTTGAAACTTTAGACAAGTTTGTTTTTACTAACGTTGAGAGATCAAGTGGAATCTGTGGAGGCTGATCTAATCTCGCCCTCCCTTGTCATTCGCTTTGCCGTATCTACAGACTTTTTTTCCACAGCTGTTCCATAAACCAGGAGCTCAAAGCCCAAATCCATAAATTATCAATCACTGTAACAGAAAAGTAAGAGTGATACAGAAGGTTTTGAATGTTTCATATAGAAACTTAAATAATTGATTTTATATTCTTCAAACAGCCTAAAAAGTAAATACTCTCATATAGAGAGCAGAAGTTTTACATGCAAATAGTAAAAGATTCATTTTGAAATATTAAAATGGAAAAAAAAAACTGCTTCAGAGCACTGTTGGGCTACTGCATGGTACATTTCAAATGATTCAAATGTGTCATGTGTGATACTTGACAATGTACACAGCACATAATGCTGCATAAACAGTCCATTTGTGACTGAGATAAAACCGCTGTACTGAAAACACATGATTATCCCTGAATTTGGTTGGTTCTGAGGACCCAGAGTGTGACAAAACCCAGCAATAGGAAAACACATTGACAGAGTGACCAGGACAAAGGGTTATTGGGATATTAGAATGGCAAGAATATTGGCTGCCTTATCTATAAATGTCCCCGGTTTTTTGAGAGCTGCGATTGACATAGGGCTCCATTTCAGATAGGCTGTATTCTACTTTATGGCATATTCTGTTACAATGGACGGCTTTCTTGGTCTTAAACTGTCAACTGGGCTTTTACTGGAGTTTTTCATTCCAGTGACCCCCCCCTCTTGTCCCAGTCTTCCTTTCAGTGCATTCTCCCATCCTGCCCTCGGTAACTCCACCCAATTACTCTTGGTGGAGTTAAAGATCCTTTCAATCTGTCAATTCCATCCTATCCTGCCCACAAAACCCCACCCCCCGACCCTACCCAAACACACCCCAAATCAAGGCCACACTTACTCTGGTAAGAAGTACGGATCCTTTTCTTTGAATCTGAATAAAAGTTAGACAGGCCTCGCATGCAAAAGTTGTCTGCCAGATACCATGCCCGTGCATCAGCAGGCAGAACGGCACCAGAAATGTGTGGGGAGGAGGGGGTGAGGGAGGGGAGGAGAGAGAGAGAGAGAAAAGAACAAGGCCCAAGTGAAAAGGAGAGTGACCAGCAAGCCAGCATCCAATTGGTGTCGGGGAGAGAGAGCAAGGACCTGTGATCCTTCCACATCCTTGCTAGCTCTTTGCTGTCTCAACGGCACTCACACATTGGCTGTTGGATTTGCAGCCACATGGAACAAATTTAAGGTGAGTTAACAGAAACAGTGCATTGTACAGTAATAAACAAACCAGCAGTACGCTAAAAAAAAAAAAAAAAAGATCTGTGTAAGGCTGTAGCAATCATTTATCAGCAACATTTAAATGACTTCCAGATACTGGGTCATCATGGCCTATGACTCAGTGACCTAATCACAGTACAGACTAATTTACAGTAAAACTCTTATTCTGATTGACGCCCTTCACAATTATAATGGCAAATTATCCAGAACATTTGCCTCAATTATAATGGCAAATGTTCTGAATAAATTCAGGAAGCCAGTAAGGTTTATAACATTCCGTTTGGCTGCGAGTGCAGCACCTTCAGTGCTGTACTCAATATGGGGTAATAAAACCACAATGCTTTTCAGTGACTTACACAATCGAGATTCATGACAATGTAAAAACAACTAAAAAGAGGCTTACAAAGTGACTTACACAGCACTAAGGAGAAAGAACAACTGGAGTTCGACTAAATGTGTCCTTATTGCCTTATGTGCGAGAATTAAATATTTACATGTTGTCAAATATTTACTTTTCTTTACTGACTTTATTGTGCCCTGAGGAAAATTTAGGCTGGAAAGCAAGGAGATGTGGATGGAAAATCACAAGCAATTGCATTTTGAAAAATAAAATAAAACACCCAGTTTTTTCAAGCAGGACAGTTATTTAGAAACTGTTCTATTTTTCAAAAGTAATTTAACATAATTTCATAAATTGTCTAGCAGCACTACAAGAGGTTGGGTTTTGACGAAACCTCATTGCACTACTGTGCCATAAAAATATCAGTATCGTAAACAGTTTAAATCAATACTTATAAACTGAAGCAACACATTATATCCCTCCCTGACAATACAGAAGTCACACAGTCTCATTTCATGAATTTCAATCTTAATGCTAAATCATGTCGTAAACATCAAATCCCAGATCTCAGTTTGACATTAATGATATTGTAGATATTTACCTGTATGTCAGCCTAGCAGCAAATTCTAGCAGAAAAAATACCCACATTCTCTGATGCGATAATTACAGTCAATATTACTGCTGACATAGAACACAGTGAGCTTGCTTACAGATAGATATGTGACAATAACAACATCGATAATAGCAGATCAATGGATACGACATGACCAGAAACTAGACACTTATAGAATAGAGCACAGAATTTTTTCTTCACATTCTGTGAAAGTACAGCGGTTAACCATAAGGGATAAGCTGTCCTCTGCCAAATCTCACCTAAACATATACTGTGAACCTGGAGCTATGATCAAGCAAGTGCAAAGCTAATCTCAAACGGGGGCTCGTATAATCCCTGGTGAAGAGAGGGGATATTGCTGAAGGCTACCTGCAAGTTCAACAGCCTAACAGACACCTTTCGTAAGATCACTCTCTCAACAGAGATAATATAATGCTATCTCATCAAGATAACATTCTCTCAAATCAGCGCTATCTTGATGAGATAAAATTATATTATGTCCGTTGGGAGAGTGATTTTCTGAAATCCTGCCAGTCGATGGATTAGCTGTGACACTGGAAAAGACTGTGTGAGTGCAGGTACAGGGGTATTGGTGGTGTGGGGGGGGGGGGGGGGGGGGCAGCTATCCTGGGCAGGGCTTCAGATCTACAGCAGAGGTACAGCGAAGCAGGACCAACACAGAGTAACAGATGGAGAGGTCATGCAGAATGACCCCAACAGAGTGCAGCACGAAGCATGCAACCTGAGTGTGTGTGTATGTGTGTGTGTGTGTGGGTGTGTGTGTGCGCGTGTGTGTGTGTGTGTGTAGTACAGTGTGTAAATCAACTGTGTGTGTGTGTGTAGATCAACAGTATGTGTGTGTGTATGTGTGTCTGTGTGTATCTCAACTGTGTGTGTGTGTGGCTCAACTTTGTGCATGTGTGTGTATTAGATTGTGTAGATCAACTGTGTGTGTATGTGAGTGTGTAGTAGTAGTAGAGTGTGTACATCCAAATGTTTTATTGTTTCTGTGCGTGTGGGTGCGTGTGTGAAGCAGTGTGTAAATTAAATCATGCCACTGTTCGTGTGTGTGTGTACGTGCATGTGTGTGTGAGTATATGTGAATGTGTTTGAAAGTGCAGGCATGTGAGTGTCAGAGTGTTGTAGAGTGTGAGCATACAGCGTCTCTGCTCTCCGTACCTGCAGTAAGCGGTCTGCTCCTGCGGGGGGAGCGTGTGAGGCGCTGGTAAGGGTCATTGGAGCCGTACAGTTCCAGCGTGCTCATGCACAGCAGGATGCTTTTCTGCAGGTAATCTACCACCACCAGCCCGTTGCAGTTCCCCAGAGCCAACCTGCACACAACACACAGACATATAAACACATACACATGCACATAAAAATACAGACAGTCGCTTGCACATTAACAAGTTCCAAAGGTATTAATTAGGATTCATGAGGCAAAAAGCAACACCTGCATGCTGTATTATACGCTCCTAAAACTAATTTAATGGTGCATAAAAATGTCTTGAAAACACACATTCTCTCTGCCTCTCTGTCTGTCTGAAACACATAAACACACACACACACACACGCACATGCACGCAAACATACAGATACCACACACACAAACACAAACACACAAATTCATATTCAAACAAATTCTAACACATACCTTTACATTCTAAATTTTAAAAAATTATTTTGTATTTTGTTGCTTCATGACAGTCTGTAAAACAATGGATCCCGGCCAGACTCAATCTACACAGTGTTTTGCATGCGCTATTCAATGACACTGCTCATCAATGGCATTAAGCCAACATAATTTGGTCACGCTGAGATCAAAGTTTTATTCAGTGTAATTCAGCGCTATCTGCTCACTTCCAGCCATTTTAATCACACTGAAATGACTAGTTTAGGACTGGGCGGTATATATCAAAGGTGGACATGACAATGGTTCTATATTGTAAAAAAGAAAAAGAACACTAATGTAGGTCAAACAAGAGGGGGTATTTTTTTTAAACTTACTATGCATAAAAAGTATCTACACTTATGAAATGACGATGCAATGAATGTTATGAAATTAAATCTGTTGAAAAATAAATAGTTCAACAATAAAAAGGTGTTGTTGAGCCAGCAGACCGGCGAAGGGGTAGCGTGAGAGTGAAACAGAGATGAGGAAAGACACAGAAAGGGAGAATGACAAAGAGAAAAGGAAGGGATAGAATGAAAGAGAGTTAAGAGGCTGAAGTACGAGAGGTAGAGCGACAAAGAGGGAAAGTATTGGCTTGAAAGAGGAGGAGCTTGTATATAAAGGGGCGGTTCTAGGCATCGGTGACAAGGGCGGTTGCCTAGGGCGCCATCCGTCTGGGGGCGGGTGCCAAACGAAGGGACAAAAATAAATAAACGCACACACTGCAACCATGACAGCTGCCTTTTTCTGTTTTAGTCCCCCTCCTTATGTAGGCCTTCACAAGTCAGCTATACAGAACATTTTCAAGGTGATACAGAGGAGAACGGTGCCCAGAACTGATTAAGCAATGAAACACGGCCTTTAACCTAACAGTGAGTGAATTGTGAGAGATAGATCCATCGGGCTGAAGAGTTTATAGTGCTGGGTGACCAGGCTGCCAGTGTGGGAGAGTGTATGTGCAGGGTACATCGGACCTATGACACTTTCTCTTCTCATGCTATTAGCGAGTTTGGGAGAGGGCATGGCTCACAGTCCGTAGGCAGAGTTGAGGTCCAGGCTGGTGATCTGCTGGGGAGGCTCCCCGTCCACCCACTGCAGCTGCACCACCAGCTCAGCCTGGTAGCCCGGTGGCATCCTCACAGGCCTGTTCTTCACCCTGAGAGAGAATTAAAGGGAGCGTCACTAAGAGATACTGTGTCTTTCTGGCCTGGGGCGGGGGGGGTGGGGGTGGAGGGCGGGGGGGGGGGGGGTTGAGCGGAAGTGGAGTGGTAAGAAAGCACAGGAAGTTGGTGAAAAATCCATCTTTTATTCTTGGTTACTGAAAAAAATCTAATTCAACTCATAAAGTCACTAAGAAAGTGGAAAAAAAAAAAACAACAGGAAAGAAAAAAAAACAGAGAAAAACAAAAAAAACAAAACAAAACTGAAGATGCTACGACTCTGTCTCAAATGACCAGTCATTGGTCTCAATTATCTGCTTCCAGCCAGGACAACAAAGCAGTGCTAATTTCAGCCTAATGGGGGTGTTTACTCCCCTGCAGTCTAAACCCGACTGCTAAGTGGACTGGTTGGTTGCTTGTGCTTTTTTATTGGCGGATGGCAACCATTTAATGGAGCATTACCACCACCTGCTGAACTGAAGTGGATCAGAATCTAAATCCTATCTATTAATCCTGGTTCGTTCAAACAGATAAAAAGACTATTAAAAACTACATTTCCTGGCTAAATCCTTTAGCTAGAACATCTGCTGAGTTACTGCACTTTTTATACATTGTCTCCTCAATTTAGGGGAACAAAAGTAATGAGTTACTTTGCATCATTAGTTGATGCACAAGAAAGTTAACTGAAGGTCTAGAGTTGATTCTAGGTGTGGAATTTGCATTTGGAGACTCTCAACATAAGGACAAAATAAGTTTAAATGCCAGTAAAGCAGGTCATCATGAAATGTCAGGATAAATTGATCAGAGACACAGCCAAAACAGTGGGCGTGTAAAATCAACTACTTTGTTAGGAAGCAAGAATGCTCTGGTGACCCCAGCAATATCAAGCAACCTGGCAGACCATGGAAGGCCAAAGAATACTTTCAATTGTGAAGAAAACCCCCTTTTCAACTGTCGAACATATCAAGACCACTCTCCATGGTGTGTGCAAAGATGTGTCAAAGACTACCATAAAGAAAAGACTACACCAGCATAACCTTAGAGGTTATGTGAATTTGGTTCTAATTGAGATGTTTAAAAAACAATTTGTTTATTTAATATGTGGAGAGTCTGAGAAAGGTAAGTGAACATGGATGGAAGTTTAAATGCTTCAAAAAGCATGTCTTTGAGTGAACAGGTGAAGCAGTATCAAAAATGAATACCGTACACTTGCTCAGCAGATGTATAGCAATACAGACAAAACAATTATCCACTAAACTGTCAACCTTCAGTGAAGGCACAGAGAAACTCACAATGTATTACAACCAGACCAACTCAAAAATAAACCATGTTTCTATAAATCAGCTCAGAGATTTCCCAAGTCTGTTAGGATTTTTGATCCCAAGCAAGTGTACAGACTCAATGTGTCAACCCTCCCACTAAACTCAATTCCAGGTTTTGACAAAAACTGTAGATCGAAGCTGGGAAATTATAAATGATTTGCACAAGAAAGCAACATTGCACATGTCACTACTCAGTAAAATGTCCAGTGTTAATTCAACTCAACAGATAACATTTGGTCCCACATTCCAGAGTGGGTCCAAATGTTATCAGTTAAGATTTAAATTAACACTGTTAGAGTTTAATTAGCATTTAATTTAATTAGCACCTGTGTAGGTGAATTCTGGGATACAGCTGAAGAAATATTTCCAAACCTTATGGGCAAATTTCACCAAGAATCATGAATCAGTGACAGGAGACAGTTAAACTAATGGCCATGATAAAATATAATCACAGAGTTTTTATTTGAACTTTGTACATGACATTCACCAGTTTTATTTAATGTATCTTTTTTAATATACCACTGCAAACTTGTCTTATTACTAATATGATTTATTTTTATTAAACATTTTTGTGCAAGTTACATATTATACAGTGCCTCTCATTTTAAATGTAGGCTGTTCCCATTGCTTCTAACAAAAACTAACATGCCTCTGCCAGTAAAACATTTTAAAATACTGCATCATATCTGTGGTAGTAAGGAATCAAACTGAATTTACTGTGAGTGTCGCTTGTAAACATCGCTTTCAATCATTACCTGTGCCTAAGCAGTATCAATTACTTTATTAACTTAGATGATTGAGGTGTTGCAGATTGGATAATTGTTTGAGAAGTGGCTTGATAAAGAGGCTATTGCAACCTCCAGGTTGGCGGAGGACTGAAGTACCATGCAAGAAAAATGGGGAGAAACTGGTGGTCATACTCATGATCCAAATCATGCTACTTCAGCTGTAAAATATATAAGAAGGTTTAATGGTTTTTACTTGTTTAACACAAATGTTCATTATTTCATCATTTTTGTTTTATGTTGATATTACATTTATTTATCAGTTTATTAAGTTGTGCAAATACTGTATATAAGCAGACAGGTAGGCCCTCTTCCTGAGAATGAAATCCCCAATATCTAACATAGGCAACAGCATAAAAATATCAGGAAAAATAAACATCGCTAAATGTCAGAACTAACTGCACCCTTATTAATCAAAACAAAATGAAACTAAACATAATTTTAACAATTATGCTAATGATAATGCCAGTGTACCCCACTCACATACTGTGCCCCGGTCCTAGCATAGTCTAAATGAACGTGACAGCCTGAATGGGTGCTGCCTAGCCCTGTCCCATATACTATACTTTGGAAGCTAAGCGACCAAAGTGAAGGCGGACTTGCTTCTATTGGCAAATCCAAAATCTTTACATTGACCAAAAAAGTATCAGAGCATGAAAATGAAACAGAGTTACCTTATGCTGTGCTGAAATAACATGGAATATTCTCACACTGTTGCAATGGACCAATGCACTCAACTTTCAAACCAAACACGCAGTGCCATAAGACAAAGACAAACAAGCATTGAAATGTATGCAAAATATGTAATACAAATCAGAGCAAGACACACTAAACATTGCAATTGTAGCAAATGTCCCTGCTGAAGTAATTACCTTTTTTACCGTTTTATTTATTAATTTATAATAATAATAACAATTATTGTTATTGTTATTAGTATTATTATTGTTTAATTATTATTATGTGTGTACAGTTATGCTTATGCAATCCTATACCAAGTGTTTGTCTTTCCACAACAAATGTATTGAATAAAGAGAGGAGAGAGCAAGCAAAGAGGCACTTAATTTAAAACATTTTGAATCATTTTTTCTAAGTAATACAAAAGCGCAGACAGGCAGTACACTGAGAAGGAGCGAAATGAGAGGACTGCTTTATTATATATTAGGTTGCAGTTGAAGGACACAGTATCCCTCCTACATAACACGTCCTCCACAAGTCAAAATTATTTATCATTGGGCGGAATTGGAAGAAAGAAAAAAAAAACCCTGCAGAAATTCTGGTTTCCATCACAACATAAAAGAATGAGATGGGAGACAGAGAGAATGCAAATAACAAAAATCATACAAATAACATCAGCAATACAAAAGTCTGTAGAATAGAAATGGGTTTTTATTCAGGTGCAGAACACTGCATTTGAAACATTCTAATGTATTTGATCTTGGGTTTGGAGTCTGGGGAGTCCAGAGACTGCACCTGACATGAGGCAGTTGACCTACCATTGGGAACTCAAAGATAAAGGAGAGAAGATAGATGAAAAAAGAATAAAGGATGTAAAGGAATGGCAGAAAATGCTGATTCAAGAGAATAGACTGTGTGCTGTGTGTGCTGTGTGCTGATTTATTCTTGTATAAGGAAACCATACCAGCTTAAGGTAATAGTCTAAGGGCTTGAATGTTTCTTTGCTGAATCTTTTAAGCTCCACTGAGTCCATACTGAGACATATGACAAGATCATGTGTGACACAAACACACATGCACACACACACAGTGACACGCACACACTCACAGTCATGCAGAGGAAGACACACTGAGCTTGCCGTGACGCTCACCTGAGGCAAGGGACGCTGTCGCGCACACTCTCGCTACCCGGGCTGCCGGGGGGGTGCTGGGGCTGGGGCGAGTGCGAGCTTGAGTCTGAGAATCCAGGGTTGGTGTCACCTTCTGAGGGTGTGATGATGTCATCTACCTCACACTGCAGCCGGACCTCCAGGGACTGCAACCAACAAAAGACATTACAACTCCCTTTACTCACAGTCAGAAACAGCAACCAACAAAAGACATTACAACTCCCTTTACTCACAGTCAGAAACAGCAACCAACAAAAGACATTACAACTCCCTTTACTCACAGTCAGAAACAGCAACCAACAAAAGACATTACAACTCCCTTTACTCACAGTCAGAAACAGCAACCAACAAAAGACATTACAACTCCCTTTACTCACAGTCAGAAACAGCAACCAACAAAAGACATTACAACTCCCTTTACTCACAGTCAGAAACAGCAACCAACAAAAGACATTACAACTCCCTTTACTCACAGTCAGAAACAGCAACCAATAAAAGACATTACAACTCCCTTTACTCACAGTCAGAAACAGCAACCAATAAAAGACATTACAACTCCCTTTACTCACAGTCAGAAACAGCAACCAACAAAAGACATTACAACTCCCTTTACTCACAGTCAGAAACAGCAACCAACAAAAGACATTACAACTCCCTTTACTCACAGTCAGAAACAGCAACCAACAAAAGACATTACAACTCCCTTTACTCACAGTCAGAAACAGCAACCAACAAAAGACATTACAACTCCCTTTACTCACAGTCAGAAACAGCAACCAACAAAGGACATTACAACTCCCTTTACTCACAGTCAGAAACAGCAACCAACAAAGGACATTACAACTCCCTTTACTCACAGTCAGAAACAGCAACCAACAAAAGACATTACAACTCCCTTTACTCACAGTCAGAAACAGCAACCAACAAAAGACATTACAACTCCCTTTACTCACAGTCAGAAACAGCAACCAACAAAAGACATTACAACTCCCTTTACTCACAGTCAGAAACAGCAACCAACAAAAGACATTTCAACTCCCTTTACTCACAGTCAGAAACAGTAACCAACAAAAGACATTACAACTCCCTTTACTCACAGTCAGAAACAGCAACCAACAAAAGACATTGCAACTCCCTTTACTCACAGTCAGAAACAGTAACCAACAAAAAACATTACAACACCCTTTACTCACAGTCAGGGTCTGCATCCAACAAAGGACATTGCAACTCCCTTTACTCACAGTCAGGGACTGCATCCAACAAAGGACATTACAACTCCCTTTACTCACAGCCAGGGACTGCAACTCACAAAAGACATTCTGACTAACTTTACTCACAGTCATGGTCTGCAACCCACAAGACATCACAACTCCCTTTACTCACAGTAAGGGACTGCAACCAACAAGACATCACAAGACATCACAACTCCCTTTACTCACAGTCAGGGTCTGCAACCAACAAAATACATTACAACTCCTTTTACTCACAGTCAGGGACTGCAACCAACAAAAGACATCCAGACTAACTTTACTCACAACAACAAAACAACTAATTAACCAACAAAAACACCCAGATTAATTTTACTCATAGTCAAAACATTTGGTGAAATAGGGCAAATTAACACTGATGTGATGAACTTCTGTCCCGCTGTATGTCCAATAAGCACTGGAAATGATTATAAATTTGATTTGAACCTGCAGCCCTTTCGGCTGTGCCCCTAGGTGCTGAAGATCCACTCACTGTGATCTCCGTGGTGGCGTCGTGCCTGCTGAAGCGGTACAGGATGACGTGGGCGGAGATTCCCACCACGCAGAAGAGCCGGCTCTGCGGGCACCAGCTGATCATCTGCACCGCGTACGGGTCCTCGTCCACCAGCTCCACCCCCCGCCCCTCCCCCGCCTTCGGCTTCTCAAACACCTTGGAGGTCTTCAGCTTGTACAGCATCTGGAGGGTAACTGACGGGGATGGGGGTCAGGATGGGGTGTGGAAAGGGGGCAGGAAGGAGAGAGAGGTGGGAAGTAAAAAAAGCAAGATGAAGAAAAGGGTAAGAAGTCGGCAGGAAATTGAAAGAGGAGGGAAGTGGTAATGGGAAGCATTTGAAAGGGACAGGAGTATAAATGTGCAGCAAGTGGAAATTGGCAGGAAGTTGGCATGAATAGGAAGTAGAAAGGGTGCAGCACACATTTGTGCATAAAGAAATGGTTCTGAAATGTGGGCTGAAATGAGCCAGGTAAATAATCTGCACCAAGAGCCACATGATAGTGGAACATTGGTGAACTAGAACAGTTTTTTAGACTTTTATTGCTGTCACAGCATTTTGTGCTATCCACAAACACGAATGTGGTGTAAACAATACATTAATTTCACAGCTTACAGTGCATTTAATCTCCACATGTGAATCACCAGATGGGTAACGCGACACACTTGTGACACTGAATGAGTCAGTACTGCACAAAATAATGCGAGATGAATATATGAAAATAATGTGTGCTTGCTGATACAGGGGAGGCATGCGACTGAGAGGTGCAGCACAGAAGGAACTTCGGCAGAGGAACTTACTGGCGGTAGCGTCCCAAAACTTAATCGACCCGTCCGCGTGCCTGCAGGGGGACAACGGCAGAGGAGGGAAATTTAGCGCCGTTTCAATACCGTAATTAAATGGTGCCGATACGATCTGATTTGTTTACCTATAAAAACTCGCTCTGGGGAACTTTAGCTACGTTTGCGCAGTTAAAATCAGCGTGTGCGCACGCCCCTGCCCAGACCTGCGCCGACCGGATTTAATCCAAATCGGTTCCCACAGTGGAGAGCATTAACGTCGAAACTCTGCTTAAACAGCTGCGTTCAGCGTACATTCACTCAGCAGGAGAGGCAGAACAGTACCTTCACTTAACACTGTCCAATACACTCTGCATCAGGGACACTCAAACCTGGCCCTCGGGGTCGGTAGCACGGCTGCTTCTCTTTCCTACCCGATAGTTAATTGATCGATTAACGCCACCGATCAGGCGGAGATTTGCCTCATCTGCTGTCCCAGGTTTAAACAAGTTCCTGATTAGAGGGGAGGAATGAAAACCAGCAGTACTACTGGCCTAGAGGGCAGGATTTGAGTATTTCTGCGCAACACAATACATTCTCAATGTTACATCAGCGCCCTGTTTCACGAAGCAGAATTACTCAGTTAGCTGGATAACTGCTCTGAACCCTCCCAAATCTGGAACATGGACTGAAGTACAAACAGCCGTTGCAGGTTTTACTCCATGCAGTTATCCAGTTACCTCAGTAATCCTGCTTCATGAAATGTTAGAGTTCTTTTATTTACTCTGATAAATTATATTTGATCTCTCATAGACTCATATAAACTCTAATAGATTCAGTTTATCAATTTTCACATCACTAGCATGGTATAATTACAGTGCCCTCTCATGCAAACTCACACAATATATGAAACCATTCAGAAAGTCATGAAGAGGCACCAGGTAAATTTCGGGAACTTCCTGAGCGCAGAACAGGAGTTCAGACAGTCATGACCAAGGCAGTAATTTGCGTTTCCGCCAAACGGTCAGAGAGACCCAAACCGCACGGTGCCGCCCCGGCGCAGCTGGCACAGCCTCTCCGCGTTTGGTCGGCAGAACCTCAAAATGGAGGGTACGCCCGTCCCCCCTCCCCAGCCGCGCACCCTCACCCTGTGATGATGATCTCCGGGTAGGTCTGCGCCCCCAGCGTCCACGTTCCCCCGCTCACCGGCCACTCCTGACCACGGAGAGAGAGAGAGAGAGAGAGAAAGGCCAGAGCATTCATTAGGCGACACATTTCTGCTGAGGGGAAATGGAGCTGCTCAGTGCTCAGTCAGTGCTTCCTGATGATGCAGATGTCAAAAAACTGAACTCCAGCAAAACCATTTCACTTTAAATGGATTTTTATTCCCAATTCCCTCTTGTTATTACTTTTTTTTAGTTACAAATGAAACAGTATTAATTACAAATTTTTGAATTCATATTCGTAGACCCGTGTCATTGCGGCAGCCTGCTCTGTCAGTTGCAGAGACCCTCTGGAGCTCACAGGGATGCCAGCTGAGCTGTGCGGTCCCGGAGCTGGAGGTGTACGCTACATGAGCAGCTGCTAGCGGCAAACAGCTGGTGTCTGACTGAGTGGAGTCAGTTTGGCTTAACGAGATAGAAACAATGCCACCAGCTGAAGCCCTCCATCCCCTGAGCACAGCACGCACAGCTTGGTTGATGAATAATATTTACTAATTGATTGATTATTGAGTGACTGACTGATTGATTGGATGATTGGTTGATTTGGTTCATTGATAGGTTGATTGGTTAATTGGTAATTTGAGTGATTGGTTGATTGGTTAATTGGTCAATTGATTGGTTGTTTGATTGGTTGGTTGGTTGGTTGATTGATTGACTGATTGGTTGGTTGATTGGTTCACTGTTTAATTGGTTGATTGATTGGTTGGTTGGTCGGTTAGTTAGTTGGTTGATTGATTGGTTGATTGATTTATTGGTCAGAGCCCTAGCGTACAGGTGGGCCCCTCCCTTACCTTGTGACTGTAGCCCTGCTTTTTGTGTTTGGCACCCATGGAGTAGAGGACAGGTATGAGGTCGGGTGGGCAGTCTGCAAAGTAGGCCGTGCAGGTGACTGGCGAATCGTGGATGTCCATGGGGTAGGGGTTCTCAAAGATGGGGAAGCTGCAGGGCACAAATGAATACGAGTCACCTTTTCACTGCCTTAGCATCACAGGCACATGGAATAGCATAACAAAAATATGCAATATGACATTTAGTAATACATTTAACACATACACTTCTGTGAGGACGTGCATTAAACAAGTCAAACTACCTAGCACTGGCCAAGACTCAGGGCTGTCCACCACATGGCTTCAAAAAAAACTTATTGGAGGCTTGCTAGATATACCATGCTTATAATATTATTTAAACATCCACTGCCATTAAACATAAAAAAGGAAAATTATTCAGAATAAATGCCAGCAACTTTTTAAATATTTGCTCTCATATCATCACCAGTTATATCCACATAAGATGTTATATCCGCACTCTTTATAAATGAAATGCGCTATTTAAAAGGCAGATGTGAACCTTCTGTTTTACAGTATGTGCTTTCGTACCCTATGCCTTATTGTAATGCAGCGCGGCAGAGGGCCTGAGCTCGTGTCCGGACCGCTTCGTTAAGTATGAGTCGAGCGTACGCTTTATTGAGCAGTTTCTCCGGGTGATCATTCGAGGGCGAAGGAAAGTGGGCCGTTATGGCGGAGCGTTAATTGCGAGCGTGGGACGCGGGCGATCGATGGCGCTCGGACCCATAACTCGCCACGGCCGGGCTTTTTTCTTGGCCCTTCCCTCCCGAGACTGGCGAGAGAGGAGGCAGCGGGCGAGCCCACCCCGGGTGTTTAACCTCTCCCGTCAGGGGGGATTTGTGCGGCGGACGAACCGCCGGGGTACGAAGCGGCGGAGCTGTCACGCGCGTCCTCGCAGACGCATGACAGCGGGAGAAACGCCACAGGCAACGCGCGGCTGAGAGTCAGCGACATAGTGTGTGTGTGTGTGTGTGCGTGTGTGTGTGTGCATTGGCGAGTGTGTGTGCATGTGTGTGCTTGCATGTGTGTGTGTGTGTGTGTGTGTGTGTGTGTGTGTGTGTGTGTGTGTGTGAGCGTGTGTGTGAGCGTGTGTGAGCGTGTGTGTGTGTGTGTGTGTGCACATGTGTGTGAGCGTGTGTGTGTGTGGGTGCGTGTGTGTGTGAGCGTGTGTGTGTGTGCGTGTTTATGTGTGTGTGTGCACGTGTGTGTGTGTGCATTCGCGCGTGTGTGTGTGTGTGCATGTGTGTGCTTGCATGTATGTGTGTGTGCGTGTGTGTGTGTATATGTGCGTGTGTGCGTGTGCACTCTTCTGAGATTTTGTGTGCCTCATTGTGTGCGTATGAGATTGTACAGTATGTGTTCGCACGCTTGTGACCTTGTGTATGTGCGCACACTGTATGTGTTTGTGTGCTTGTGTATTTGGGATTGTATGTTACAGCGCCTTCTTTTCTGAGCGAGGAAAAGAAAAAGAAGCAGCCGCTAGGGTGTGACGCCTCTCCCGCCCTCCCTGTCGCCCCACGCCGTGGTGACATGTCGCTGACGCTGACATTTCCGTCTCCATTTCTCAGGGCGCGCGGAGACGCTTGCCATCGCGCCGGCGGCCCCCCGTCGCCCGCCGGTGGCTGGGAAACCGCGCCATCCGCACGCCAGCGTGAGCCCTGCCCCCCGTCGGCCTGCCAGGGCTCATCCGAGCCCCGGGTGACGATCGCGCAGCTGGGCGGCTAACGCCATCGCTCATCCTGCCCCCCGCTACCGTCCTCTCGTCTGCCTTTCCCCCCGTCGCACCCGCGCCCCTCGCTCGCCCGGGCTGCAGGACCGGGCGCGGCCTCGCTCACCTGCTCTGGGTCAGGTCCAGCACGATGAGGTCCTTCTCCAGCAGAACCGCCACGGCGTACGGCTCCTGGACCTCTGCGGGGCGGACAGAAACAGAGGCGCTTTAGCCTAGCCGCGTTAGCCGCCGATATCAATTAGTCTTCATGGACGACCCGCCTGTCCGTCCAGCACTGAAACACACGCATATTTATATTCCCGTTTCCTCAAATTAATTTCTATAATTGGATATTTATTTAATCTACACGTTAATTATAAATTACAGCTTGTTCACATGGAATTGATTCCTCTCAGTAAAATTGAAAAGAATGGTATGCATGTACTCTGATTTAAGTGTCACATAAATGGGTTCAAACTCAATTTTCCTCCATCTCCACACTTCAGAATTTTTAAAGTCATAAAAGATGCACAGAGAAACCAAGGGGGGTCCTTGATTCAGACTAACAGTACAGCTTCATGCAAGAAACGTTGCAAAGCTGTCCTTTTTCATCTTAGGAACTTTACAAAAGTAAAAGCCTCTGCTTTGCAGTCTGAAATGAATACACACTCGTTTCAAGTCATTTAAAAAAAAAACAAATGTGTTTTGATAGGCCTTACAAAGCACAATATGGGAAGATTGCTTGTTCAAAATGCTGCTGCAAAAGGTATTGACACTCATATTAGTCCAGGACATCTCTGTACTGGCTGCCTGTTTGTTTTAGAATTGATCTCAATATCCTTTTAGCTGTTTTTGAAATCTTAAATGGTTTGGCACAAAAGGTTATAGCTGAGCTTGGGCAGGGTATTAGTCCCAAAAATGCTCTTAGATCTACAGAGACTCTACTTCTCAGTGGCCAAAAATGATCTGCGAAAGAACGAACAAAGCTTCGTGTTGCTTTTATGTTCCTAGGCAGTGGAATAGACTGCCTCTTCAGATCAGAGAGGTACCAACCATAGCTAATTTTAAGATGAACTTGAAATTGCATCGTTTTAAGTTAGCTTTGCACTGATCTAGGCTGCTTTTATTGCTCTCACTTTAATCTTGTTTTTATTTGATCCTGAGTCCATCAGTGGTTTCATTTTGAGTGTTTTGACATTTAATTTTAAACAATTTAAGAAAACAATTTTTTGTTCTGTCATGCATCTGAGAAGGTCTTAGGACCGCAAATGAGTAGTATGAAATTTCTAATACAGACACAACATTGACAATATGTATGTATATGTTCCAAGGGACCAGTCAGCCAATCATAAGAAATTACTTTACTGCATTACCCAAATGCGGTTCACAAAGAAGATCTGTTTCCATGTAGAAGAGCTAGGTTTTTTTTTTTCTGTTGAATGTCTGTCATCAAGGTGAGTCAGCTTTAAAGCATATGGTGGCAGTCATTACAGTGCTCCATGCCGTGCTGCAATCCATAGAACAGTACGTGCGCTTTGAAACCATGTACCTCAAGAACCTCTTTCTTCCTTATGATTTTTCAGGGTACAGTTTTCTCTCTCCATGCCTGTTAGGGGCATTTATTCTGCTCTCTTCATAATCCTGCCGTGCTCCTTATCAGCACAAGGTTATTATTATTATTATTATTATTATTATTATTATTATTGTTGTTGTTGTTTTTGTTTTTTGTCATGATGATGATGATTATTATTATTATTATTCATAATGTTTACATGCTTTCAATATTTACTTCACTATTCTTTATCAACCTTGCAATACATTCAACAGTCAGTTGGTTTCATTAACACAAATAAAAAATAGGAGTGAGAGGGAGTGGCTTATGATTCTCTCTTCCTCTTTCCTCCCTATTTTTATATATCCCATTCCTTCTCTGAGATAAAACGACCAGCTCCCTCTCTCTTTCTTTCCCCCTCCCCCCACCCTCCCATCTCCCTCACCGTTGGGGTATGGCGTCTCACAGAGGACCATAAAGTCCACAATGGGGTGGTCCATCTCCAGCACTGTGATGGCCTTGCCGTGCATGATGGTCAAGGTGGGCCTCCTGGCCGCCTTGTCATACGACAGCCCGCCGGAGAAGATGACAAAGGGCTCACTGCTGAAGCACAGACATGTAGTTAAAGGACACGTTTTTGACCACATTTTTGAAACACAGACATCTCTGTCCTCATCACAATGCAAGCTCATTTTTATTGTTATCTCACAGCACAGACATGTCCTCATATCTCTGTGTCACAACATAGACTCATCTTTATCTCACAGTGCAGACATGTCTTTACCACTGTCTGACAACACAAGCTCTTCTTTATCGCTATCTCATAGCACAACTCAGATATGTCTTTACCACTGTCTCATAGCACAACACAGACTCATCTTTATCACTATGTCACAGCACAGACATGTCTTTACAACTGTCTGACAACACAAGCTCTTTATCGCTATCTCATAGCACAACTCAGATATGTCTTTACCACTGTCTCATAGCACAACATAGTCTCATCTTTATCACTATGTCACAGCGCAGACATGTCTTTACAACTGTCTGACAACACAAGCTCTTCTTTATCGCTATCTCATAGCACTACACAAACTCTTCTTTATCACCATCTCATAGCACAACTCAGACATGTCTTTACCACTATCTCATAGCACAACATAGACTCATCTTTATCACTATGTCACAGCGCAGACATGTCTTTACCACTGTCTGACAACACAAGCTTTTCTTCATCGCTATCTCATAGCACTACACAGACATGTCTTTACAACTGTCCCGCTCTCCCGTCCTTTCCTGTAAATTTGAAAACACACAAAGCGCTAGGCAAGGTTCCAGGCAAGGAGCTACTGCATGAACCATAGCAGTAAAACATTCAGCAGGGTAAACAGCCCCTGTATGTGAAAAAAAAAAAAAAAAAAAAAAACGCCAGCTAAGCAGCCACCGACGTCTCACAGGTGTGTAAATTCTGAAACACAAAGGCAACTTCCAAAGCACTTTATTAATATTTACAGTCCAATATCTGAAAGTGCAACGCTGCTCTGTGGAGTGAGTCAGAGCTAATCCACGCCAGCATACCAGGCACATGCTATAAATGTGTGTGATATATGAAAGACCCTCCGGGCAAGAGCTGCTCCCGTATGGGAACGCATCCATCTCTCCACTCACGAGGCTCTCAATATTCCCCTTGGCCTCCTTTGAAATAATGACTTTATAAAACTTCATGTTAAATAAATAAATCAACAGTCAAGGCGTAATCCTAAATCCATTGCAATTGAAGAGCATAAAAGATGATGTCGTCGCTCATTCTAAACAGCTCCGAGAACAAAGCCCCACCGTCACATGGCTTCTTAAAAGTTTCCAATCCTTCTGAGCGATGAGGGCGCCTTCCGCAAATCCTGCTCTTTTCCATTTTTTATTTAGAGAAGGGATTTTTTATATTCAGTCAGTCTGTGTCTATTTCACTTTCATAAAATACGACACTATTTTTCACGTAGGAGTAAGGAGTACACATTTCTAATGTCACAGAATCACCATCTGCTGGGGAGAAATAAAGATACTCCACAACATTAATTGTATATGTGCATGCTGTCTGACACTCAAATGCATTCTTAAATACGATGCAGTAAAAGACTGAAACACAGATCACATCAACAAAGGGGAATTGGCTCTGACCAATCGAGACCAGAGTCACCCCATCTGCACCCAATGATATGAGACCTGTAATCTGTCTCTACCCAATCCCATGACATGTGGTAGCCTGTGTCCAGCATATAGTATGAGCCCAAATTCATTACATTACAGACATTTGGCAGATGCTCTTATCCAGAGTGACTTACATTGCATCCATTTATACAGATGGATACATACTGAAGCATTGCAGGTTAAGTACCTTGCTCAAGGGTACAACGGCAGTGTCCTACCTGGGAATCAAACCTGTGACCTTCAGGTCACCAGGCCAGCTCCTTACCCATTATACTACACTGCCGCCCCGACCTGGTCCACCTAGTCCCCCAGTTTTTAGAGAACACTGAGGCCCTGCAGTCACAGAGGAGCGACGGCTAACGCTCACCTGCTCCTCATGGTTTTGTACTCCACCTTCAGGATGGGCTTGCAAGACTCCGGCTTCTTCCCGTCCCTCTGAGTCTTACCTGCGCCAACCCAACAAAAAAAAAACAGAGCGTCACGCTCGAGCCTCGCGGGACGATGGGAGTTCAGCACCCGGTCAGGAGCGCGCTCAGTGGGTAGCACGCCCGCTCGGCGCGAGAGCGCCTCACGCCGAGAACGTCAGCGCAGCTTTCAGGCGCCGCACCGCGGGGAAGGGGTTTCGGTGACAGGGGGGCGCGGAGATGGCGGCTCAGGCGGGTGGCGACCCGCTGGACCTCGTCGCTGTCAGCGTGCCGCTCGCCATTTGTCAGTGCGCGTCGAAGCTACGTGCACAGATCTGACGGATCTGTTTCCCAATCGCGGGTATAAGTGAGCGTCACAAAAAAGAGAGGAGGACACAGAGAAGAGAGGTGGGAAGGGGTGAGAGAGAGAAAAAAGGGGGCAGAGTGAGTGATAGAGAGAGAGGGAAATGAAGAATGAGGGAGAGATAGAGAGAGGGGGAAATAGAGAGAGAGGGAGAGAAAGAGAAAGGGGGAAATTGAGAGAGAGGGAGAGATAGAGAGAGAGGGGAAACAAGTATACACTGAGAAGCACAGCAGGAACAGAAGCAGAAATGTGTTCAGGGAAATGATTTCAGTGTTTTTCCCAGCGCTGTGTAGAACACCTCGGCCACATTTGCATGATTTATTCACGCTTGTGAAGCATATTGGATTTCATTTAATTGAGACACCAAGCGAGCGAAAATCAGAGGAAAGGGAGACGGTTCTGTTGTCACGTCCACCGGTTCGTGTTTGTACGCGAAACGATGTCATGGTAACATCTTTCACAACAAGAAAACAGTACCCACCCATCCCAGGCCGGAGTGTGACCTAAGGCCCTCCGGATTTTATCTGCTCAAACACTGCCTCCCCAACCCCACCCTGACCACCCCAACCCCCCCCCCCCCCCCCCCCCCCCCCCCCAAATGCTAACGCAGCCCAGTGTGGGGCAGCCCTGTTCTCTTTTATCAGCGACACACAGCGAACCACGCGGCTGCATTGTGAGTCCCCTCCTTTACAGGTTCACCTCTGCTCTTCTCCATTCATCTGTTCTTCAGACGAGTAGAACAGCCGGGGTGCAGATATCACACGTTTCGGACGCCGCCCCCTCGCCGGTTCACAAAGGCCAGACTGTCTGCCGGCCTTCGGGTCACTTACGTAACCCACCCACCTGGCCCAGCCAATCGGGTTTGGAGAATTACGCCTTAGAAGCCTTTCAGTCTCCGACCTCATGAAAACCTCTCCAGAAAAGACAGGCGGCTCTGCCAGGCAGACGCGCCGCCTCATTGTTTAGACAGGGGAAGATTATTATGAAGCATCGGGTTTGTTTTGGTTAAAATATGCATGAATCACGCCTCGGTGTCCCTAAAAGAGCACGGTGTGTAAACATCAGATCGGGCTTTCATTCCATTACTTGTGTGAGTGAGCAAGTGCGCGCAGTCTGCCGCTGCGCTGTCAGGCGGGCGAGTCTGAAAAGACAATTGCCGCTCGGAGCGGACATTTTCATATTTTATGGGCATAGTCGAGGATGCAGCGTGTTTCAAAACAAACACTGAAGTACTGCGAGCCTAATCCGTCATTTTAACTGAAGTCACTTATGGCATCTCCTCATTTCTCATTTCTATGTGTCAGTTCTGTGGAGAAAAGCAGAGAAATGCCCTATTGGACTGTAGCTCTACCAGTCTGGGGCTGAGTAACCATACCGGAGGACAGGAGGCCAGGGTGGGGGGATTCAGAGGGTGAATGGACTGTGGTCTGACCATGGCCCTGTAGATTCGCAGGCTGAGTGGCTTTATGGGACTGAGACCCTGAAGCTCTGGGACTGAGCATTTCTACTGGACTGTGACTGTAGGTCTCGGGTTAAGCAGCTCTGTTACAGTGTGACTGTAGGCCTGGGCTGAGTAGCTCTATTGCACCGTGACTGTAGGTCTGAGCTGAGTTACTCTATTGCACTGTGACTGTAGGTCTGAGCTGAGTTACTCTATTGCACTGTGACTGTAGGTCTGAGCTGAGTTACTCAATTGCACTGTGACTGTAGGTCTGAGCTGAGTTACTCTATTGCACTGTGACTGTAGGCCTGAGCTGAGTTACTCTATTGCACCGTGACTGTAGGTCTGAGCTGAGTTACTCTATTGCACCGTGACTGTAGGTCTGAGTTGAGTATCTCTATTGCCCTGTGACTGTAGGTTTGAGCTGAGTAGCTCTATTGCACCGTGACTGTAGGTCTGAGCTGAGTTACTCTATTGCACCATGACTGTAGGTCTGAGCTGAGTATCTCTATTGCCCTGTGACTGTAGGTTTGAGCTGAGTAGCTCTATTGCCCTGTGACTGTAGGTCTGAGCTGAGTTACTCTATTGCACTGTGACTGTAGGTCTGAGCTGAGTTACTCTATTGCACTGTGACTGTAGGTCTGAGCTGAGTATCTCTATTGCCCTGTGACTGTAGGTTTGAGCTGAGTAGCTCTATTGCCCTGTGACTGTAGGTCTGAGCTGAGTTACTCTATTGCACCGTGACTGTAGGTCTGAGCTGAGTTACTCTATTGAACTGTGACTGTAGGTCTGAGCTGAGCATCTCTATTGCACTGTGACTGTAGGTCTGAGCTGAGTATCTCTATTGCACTGTGACTGTAGGTCTGAGTTGAGTTACTCTATTGCACTGTGACTGTAGGTCTGAGCTGAGTATCTCTATTGCCCTGTGACTGTAGGTTTGAGCTGAGTAGCTCTATTGCCCTGTGACTGTAGGTCTGAGCTGAGTATCTCTATTGCACTGTGACTGTAGGTCTGAGCTGAGTTACTCTATTGCACTGTGACTGTAGGTCTGAGCTGAGTATCTCTATTGCCCTGTGACTGTAGGTTTGAGCTGAGTAGCTCTATTGCCCTGTGACTGTAGGTCTGAGCTGAGTTACTCTATTGCACCGTGACTGTAGGTCTGAGCTGAGTTACTCTATTGAACTGTGACTGTAGGTCTGAGCTGAGCATCTCTATTGCACTGTGACTGTAGGTCTGAGCTGAGTATCTCTATTGCACTGAGCCTGTAGGTCTGAGCTGAGTATCTCTATTGCACTGTGACTGTAGGTCTGAGCTGAGTTACTCTATTGCACTGTGACTGTAGGTCTGAGCTGAGTTACTCTATTGCACTGTGACTGTAGGTCTGAGCTGAGTTACTCTATTGAACTGTGACTGTAGGTCTGAGCTGAGTATCTCTATTGCACTGTGACTGTAGGTCTGAGCTGAGTTACTCTATTGCACTGTGACTGTAGGTCTGAGCTGAGTATCTCTATTGAACTGTGACTGTAGGCCTGGGCTGATTATCTCTATTGCACTGTGACTGTAGATCTGAGCTGAGTAACTCTATTGCACTGTGACTGTAGGTCTTGGCTGAGAAGCTCTATTGCACTGTGACTGTAGGTCTGAGTTGAGTAGCTCTATTGCACTGAGCCTGTAGGTCTGAGCTGAGTTACTCTATCACACTGTGACTGTAGGTCTGAGCTGAGTATCTCTATTGCACTGAGCCTGTAGGTCTGAGCTGAGTATCTCTATTGCACTGTGACTGTAGGTCTGAGCTGAGTAGCTTTATTGCACTGTGACTGTAGGTCTGAGCTGAGTTACTCTATCGCACTGTGACTGTAGGTCTGAGCTGAGTAACTCTATTGCACTGTGACTGTAGGCCTGAGCTGAGTTACTCTATTGCACTGTGACTGTAGGTCTGAGCTGAGTTACTCTATTGCACTGTGACTGTAGGTCTGAGCTGAGTAGCTCTATTGCCCTGTGACTGTATGTCTGAGGTTGAGTAGCTCTATTGGACTCTGACTGTAGGTCTGGTCTGAGTAGCTTTATTGCACTGTTACTATAGATCTGGATTGAGCAGCCATATGAACAGTGACTGCAGGTCTGGATTGAGCAGCCATATGAACAGTGACTGCAGGTCTGGATTGAGCAGCCATATGAACAGTGACTGCAGGTCTGGGTTGAGCAGCCATATTGAACAGTGACCGCAGAGTGGGAGCAGAGTGGGCGGCTCAGGGTGGGAGAGGCTCACCGTGGGGGTAGGTGACCTGCACGGGCCTGGCAGTGTTGCGCATGTTCCAGGTGGTCAGGCTGCCGTCCGAGTGGCTGCACATGAAGTGCTTCCCTTCGTGGTGCCAGCTGACCGAGTGGATGGCCTGCAGTGGGCACAGAGCAGACGTTCCCATGACAACCCGCCGCCTCCAAGCTTGCCATCCTGCGCGAGTATTTATTTTACTCATTCATAAGGAAATGTGAATGATCAGGAACAGTAACGTGCTGGGTTAGTGTTCGTACCCCCAATTTATCATTTGGTTTATTTATACTGTCATCCCCAATGAAAACCTTCATGAAACTTCTGACAATATAGAAGAACATATAAAAAAACAATAGCGTCAGACTACAATATAACATTGCAGTCACATTTCAAGCAACTCAACTTCAACTCAATTTCAGTCTTCCTGACAGGAGGGGAACAAATTATTTGATGATGTAATCAGGCTTCACATATTATATGTCCAAATCCTGAAAAAGGCTTATTTAAAACCATCTAATACAATCAGCACACTTTTCTGGAGTCTCCATCTCCACTCAATCAAGGATACACTATACCTGCGAGGAAAGGATTGGATGTGCGAGAGGCCTGGAGTCCTCACACTTTTATTTGCGACTTACAAGCGATGGATTTTTTGTGAAGCGCGTTTTGACAAGACATTGCCATCCGCTATTGAAAATCCTTGAAAATCGCTCTCGCGAAACGAGGCCCAGGTCGACATAAAAATCAATTGTGCATTTCTCTTTCTTCCCAAATTGAGTTAGAAATAAAGAATTAAATGAAAAGCATTTCATTTTTTCACCCCTTGAGTCTCATGTAATTCTAATGGCAATTGAGGTAAAAAAAAAAAAAAGGAAAAAAAGACAGCATGAGAGCTGTAAACCTGAAGAATCTTTAAATGTTGTTTATTGATATTACAAAGATAACAGTTGTCCTGGTTATTAAGAATGTCCACGTAATGGGCCTCATTCACGAAACATGCGTACAATCACATTTGATCATAAACTGTGTGTAGTAGCATGCTAGCGTTCAAGATAGAGCCGCTCAGTCACGCTTCAATACATTATATTTATATACATAATATTGGATCGGTCAAGAGCTTGTGGCTATGACTGTGATTCTCTTTCGTCATCTCGTTTCGAGATCCACCTATGGGGAATGACACCCGGTCATGACTCCTCAGAAGCATCCAATTGCACCAAGTCTGGTTCTGACAGACAGTAGCGCGTCCAATGCTTCAGGAGGAGCTCCTATAAGAACATATAGGAAGCTGCAGCACTACTACCCATCAGTTGACATTCGCTTCTCGCGATCATCCAAACTGAGCTCACAGCCTCGACCTTGCATCTCACAAGAACTCACTCACTTATCGCTGAACCGTCCGTAGGAGGACATATCATCGGATCGGCTTCTGCCGGACGTGAAAGGTTCGAGAGTTCCAAACTCACCTCATCGTAGTAGATTCTGAAATCGGCCTTCTTCAGCCGGAGATCCCACTGCACCACCGTGCCGCTCTCGAAGCCAATCAGCAGCTGTGTAGGAAGAATGATGAACAGACAGCCAGTAAATATATAAATCACACATGAAGATAAGGAATAGTGCGTCACTTTTTACTGAAATCATTTCTGAATAAGTGATGAAAAACAAAAAAAGATAGCATTCTTTTCTCAAATATCATTCTTTATATTGTACAATCACATGTTGCGTAATGCACGAACGTATATCCTTCAAAAGAAAACCATAGGAAATAAACTGGAAATTGAATTCTAATAATGATGAAATGAGAGAGCTGTGCTTCTCCAGAGGCTAACCTGACAAGGTGAGGGTTTATCACCCGTAAAAGAGTGCCCCCTCCTGGGATAAGCTCTCCATATCTCTCAGATATGTGATCACAGGGATTTATGGGAGGATAGCTGTCGGCATAGCACTGGAATTGTGCCATCTGTTTCCAGTGGGGGTTTTATCCCTGGGTGTAAATTGCTCTGGATTAGTGTTCAGGGGTGGTGGGCGGTTGTTATTGTTCAGGAGCAGGATTGGGAGAGATGTTCATATGAGATGGGGGGGGGGGGGGGGGGGGGTGGTGGATTGGGCTCTGCAAGGAAGCAGCCCTTGGGGTAAGTCAGCAAAAATCCTAAAGCCGCCCAGGTTCAATTTTGAATGAATGTGATTAACACATGTAATGTTTTATTGTGCGCTTCCAAATACAGCAGCAGCAGATTTAGGGGAAAACAAGAATTTAAATTGAAGATGGATTACAGAATTTAACAGCATTATGAGGCACGACTGTCACATAATATATCTTCACAGCATAAAAAGGAAATGTGTGTGTGTGTGTGTGTGCGCATATGTGTAAGTGGGTCTGTGTTTAGGGAGTGTTTTTGCATGCATGCGTATGTGGGTGGGTGTGTATGCCTGTCTGTGTATCCGTATAAATGTGTGTGTCTCTTTATGGTATTTTTCATGTGTGTGTCTGTGCATGTCTCAGTGACTCTTTACAATTGTTTGTCTGTCTTCGCAGTGTGTTTTTGCATGCATGTGTATATATGGGTAGGTGCATGTCTGTGCGTGTCTCTCTGTGTATTTGTATGATTGTGCGTCTGTGTGTGTATGCGTGTGTAGTGGGGACGTGACGAATCGGAACCACAGTGAAATATATTTAAACGGCTCCCTGTACACATGCTGGAAAAGCGGAGATCACAGGGGGATCAGCGTGTGAACAGGTGAGCTGATCTGACAAACGAGCTGTCAGGTGTGGAGAATCTTTCTTGGCTCTGACGTGTTAACATCCCACAGGAGTGTTACATGAGGATGGCTGTCACATTACAGCATGTCACAGCACCTCTGCCTGTCTGTGCGCTGGACTGTGGGACACACATTTCTGCGCGCACACACACACACACACGCACACATAGAAACTTACACACTCATACATACATGCACACACACACACACACCCACACACACACAAACACACATAGGAACCTACACACTCACACACACACATAGAAACCTACACACTCATACATACATGCACACACACTCCCTCACACACACACACACACACACACAAACACACATAGGAACCTACACACTCATACACACACATAGAAACTTACACAATCATACACACACAAACACACACACATAGAAACTTGCACACACACACACACACACGCACACAATCTGCTATGACAACTAAAAAAATTCCACTATAAGCCACTCTCAAATGTGCCTGTAAAAGCAGATTTGCCGTAATTTGCACACCCCCAGATGCGACGGGCATTCACACAGGTGGACATAAACGAAGCCCATTACACGCGCCTGCAGCGAGCACAGGGCACGGTCTCCGTTCTGCCGAGCGCCGCGCAGCGCGAAATTCCCCACAGTCCGGCGAGCTCCTTCAGAGAAGATGGCCCTCCCAGCCCGAGAGCCTTTACTGACTGAGCCTTAAGTCTCAGGAGCAGTAGCCTGCGTTTTAACAGTTTTCCTCTGATTAACGAGCGTGCCCATTTAAATCAAGCTCCCCCATTAAGCAGCTCGGTCCTTTTATGTACTCGATCACGTCTAATGTGATGGCGTTAGCACTTCAAATGAAATCGTTTGAATGACGCCAAAAAGAGTCCCTTAAAAGTTATTCTCTTATCTTCACAACGATTGTATAATGTATGACGGCCTCCTCGTTGCGACTGATTGAATGCGAAGTGGCCATATTAACATAACCCTGCCGCATTAGGCCCCAGCATGGAGTGAAAAGGAATTAGCCGTCGGTGAGTGGTCCTCACCACGGATTTGGAAGCTCGCTGGCCGTGAAAAAGGGATTTGGGACGATTACCGGTTCAAAGGAGAGCTCTCTGCCACCACGAGTGGGGCTCGCCGCCCCCCCCCCCCCCCCCCCCCCCCCCTCGACCCCGCCTCAACTCACCCTCCCCTCGTCTTTCGGGCTGTCGCTCAAATGGACCACCGGACCGGGGTGAGTTTTGGTCGATCTGTGGGAAAAAAAAGAGAAAAGACAGGAATAACAACCTAGGGTTTGATGTTGTTGTTTTTTTATCCATCAAAGATTTCAGAAGTCCGAAAGTCCCCAATTACTGCGCCTGAGATCCTCTCCTGTCACTCAGCTCATATTTATTTCTGAAAGGAAAAGTTTTCTTTACCCTTTCTGAAACCTGAGGTCACATGTAAGCAAGTCCCAGCTTTGTCTAGACTGTGGCAACCCGCAGAGGCAACCCCCGGACTCTGAGACTGCATCAAGGTGCTGCTGGCCACCCCTTGTGTTGCAGTACAACGTGACCTTTACCGAGACTGTTATCGCAACCAATTCCCAGGCTCTGAGGTTTATCTTCAAAAGTCTCTGCGCTTGTTTAGCTCTGTATGTGTCTAAGATGTTATCTGTTCACTGAAAGGAGACCTCGACACACACACACACACACACACAAACGCAGAAGCTTGCTTTCTCCGGAAAGCAACCTGACCGTGAATTTTGTCAGTGATGGAAAATAACAAAAATTGACTTACAAAAGTGGACAAAACCGTGAATCGCCTGCTCACAACGGGCAACCGAGGACACCTGACTTTTAACAGGTTCTGGGATCCATGGCAACAGAGTCCCACAAGGTCGGGCAACTCGCCGTGCCATCGCTGCCGTCGGTGATGCATGAAAGTACCCCCCACCCACCCACAGACATTGTCCCAATCTAATGGATTTCTCAGGGTTTTATAGAATATTGAGTCTCACAGCACATGTTGCATGACTCAGGACACGCTACAGTGCTGTCCTGCCATGCTCATCCTGACTGCACCACTACCCCTTAGATTCAAATGGCCCCATTTTGGCAGTCTTGCAATTGTACCCCAGAAACAATTAGCATGATAACAGAGTGACGTGAAACTCACCTGATTCAGAAACCAGACATTTAAAAGAGCTAGATTCACCCCATCCCTATTTATTTAGTATCTGCTTTTTTGCAATAACATTTTGAATACCTAGTCTATGGGCACATATGGGAATTACATTGCATAGTCTCCCTTTAATTAGTTTATCAATGTTTGTTTAAAGTACATAATTTAACAATGTATTAATCATGTTTTATTCTACTGTAGCTCCATAAAACCTTTATATATTTGTAGTAAAAATTTATACCACCGGTTGTGTCAGTTTGCTACTGCCCTTGAAACAGTGTAAAGAATTTCTAATATTTCATTTTAAATAGTTAATTATAAAAAATAATATAAATAAAACAATAAATTCATACAAATAAATACATTTAAAAAAAAATATTATGTTTTCCCCAATATAGTTTTGATAACTCGCATCATAACGCATTTCGCTTGGTTGTAGCAGTAGTAAGCATTAAGTCAATTCCATAAATGTAACCTGAGGCATCAGCTGTGGTCAGAATTATCATTTCTCCTTAAACTGCAGAACAGAAAACTTACTTTAACTTTGGTGAAAAAAGGTTTGCAAATACAAACCGCCAGCCTAAACCCAGAAGCCTTATTGTGGCTTGTAATTACTGTATGAGAGCCTGGGTTTTCAACTAACTTTAAAGAGCCCCTGCCATAATGGTCCAGGGATATTTATTTTAAAAATATAACCCTTTTTAACTTTTGATAGCGACACCCAGGATGCCTTTCTGTCTTGGTGGGGGTCCATGGATAAGAAAAGGGTGAAATCCCCTGCCACAGAGTGTATGTTTGAAGAAGAAGCTCCCTGAAAATCCTGAAACTCCAATGGAGGTTTGTCCTATGGACAGAGGGAAACAATCATCCACACTACACATTACAGTGAGTTATTTTGAGAATATGAGGAATAACTTCATACATCAAAATGTTCAGGATAAAATGCCTACAGCGCAGGAGTACATCTTTTATATCACAAACTGCAGACTTGGCGTCTGTGCGATCTTGTGCATTCCCAGGATACATTGCATGAGAGGCCGATCAGGAAGTGATACGATCAGTCTTCAATCTCGCCCATTGAAAATAGCAGCGTCCCGTCATCCATTTATACACTGCCAATGGGCTGAACAGTAGCTTCCTCTTCATCATCATCGCCTTGTCCTCCCGGTGTGCTAGTGCTGATTACCCTGTAGCACCACTATGGTGTGGTACTGCCATTGCATGTTCAAATGATAGTATTTCATTTTGTGCAATGTTTTTAAATAGGCTTTTTTATTGCCAATGCTAGTCATATTTTTTGCCAAGGTGGCATGGAAAATAATCAAAGTGGTCACCTTGGAATTCTCCATGCAGAAAAAAACTTTGATTCTGTGGGCCTCGATACATGTTAAAATGCTTTGGCTCATATTAGACATTTTCATGATGCGTTGGAGGGCATATTCAATTTTTTGAAGGAGCCAAAAGTACCTTCCCCACCTTTCCAGTTTCCCCATGTTACATCATTTCCCATGCCTCCTACCTCCCAATTTTCAAAATGAGAAATATAACATTACACACAGTCATTCGGGTTGAACTCACTATTGACAAACTATTGACAGGTCTAGGTGGGCATGTGTCTAAAATTGTGGCATGTGTAAAATTTCCAAATCTTGCATAGGAGGACACTACCAGAAACAGCATTCCCATTCCCGAAATCTATAGTCAGAGATGGACAGCATTCCAAATGCACGCATTTAAAATATGCATTTGCCAGTATGCAAAGCAGCCTAAGCCTCCACAATATTGAATGTAGTTTATAGATTTATAGTTTACATTATTTATATTGGAGGTACTTTTTATTTTGGTGTATTTTTAACCTATTCCTGCCATTCATGACAGACACGCGCACACACGTGTAACAAGCAGCAGAATCCCATGTGAGCCGGCTGCTGAGGCGGACGCAAACACCCGGAGGGTGAACGCGGGAATGCGATTGGTTCGCTCTACTTTGGGACCTGGATTTTCAGCTCAGTGGATTAATCCTATCGGTCATCGTAAGGATGTGCACACGCATGAACATGTACACTGTAAATCCGCGCTGGTACACAATAATCTGAGCACAGATGATGAAGGTCACTATTTTCATCACTGGTGACAGGGTTGCTCTCCACCCTGTGTAGAGTGATCAGTCATATCAATAGCTTCAGTCAATCGAAAGCTCAATTGAAAGTCTCGCAAACAGTTTCCGAAATTCATCTGTTCGACTTATTTTTGGGTCAGAAAATCGTTGTGCCTTAGGGAAATAAATCAAGGGAAATTAATCAATATGATGATATAAGTATGACAGTTATTTTCACTTAACTTAGGAAATAAAGCATTTACCAGATACTACTGTATCTATATATGACCTGAAAGGAAACCTGATTTCAGCTTACACAGAAAATCCAGTGCTCATATTTTATATAGTGTATATTGTATGCATATTTGTATATTGTATGTGTATTTGTTGTTCAGTCAGTCCACTCTGTGAACTCTTCTGATCCCATTCTTTAATATTAAAAGCACATAAACACCCTCAAACATGAACACACCACCACAGACCCCTAACTGTTTAGCAAGCGCAGTGACATTTCAAATAAAATTCACCAAATGATTACACGGGGACAATTATGTGGTCTACTGACCCAACTGCTTGCTCATTAACTATGAGAAACATTCCTTCACTTCTGTATTAAAAAAGCACTGAAATTATTCAAGACTTTGCTGGGAAACTACAGCCTTCCACACGGAGCCTCTCCTGTCCCTGCTAGCAGCAGTGCTGGGTATGGGTAATCGCTCTCTCTCTCAAAGGTTAGGGTGTGTTTGGTATGTGCCCCGGGGGAATCGTGGCTCCGACGCGGGGGGACGGGGGGGGAACCCTTCGTGGGGAAAGGTCATTGATTTCAGGAGCACTGAGCGCAGCGCTCGGTTCTGCCCAAAGCACCCCCACTGTGGCTAGGACGCTGCTATCAGTCAGTGGACTCCTGAAAGGCCCTCCAGAATTCTCAAAGCAGGCAGCAAGGACATGTTAAATAACACATTCCAAATTGGTATGAGAGTTCTCAACTCCCAAAAAACATTCGAACCACCCCGAAGAGAAATGAGTCTTCTCCATGTGAAGGCATCTCAAAGGTATTCACGCTTATCAGCTGAGGGGTTACTCAAAGAAGATGAATGTTCTGTACATTATACATATATTTTTAAGGTTCTGAAATCTAAAACACACCATATTTTGTGAGAGAACACCTCTGTTCCATTCAGTAAAATCCGTAATACATTTTGCATAATTACCATGAAGGATGAAGCAATTAGCTTCCAAATCCCCAAAGGCAGTGACATGCTGGGATCAGTTTGTTCTGTTGTTGTGCATGTAGAGTGCTCTTCTTTATTTATTTATTTTATAAGATCGCCTCCCATTCTCATTTCATTTTTTGAAATAAATAAAATATAAATATATACATTTGTAATATTGTGCTCACTGTAGTTATTGACTATATTGTAAATAGTACATATAGTAAAGAGCAACATGTCTTATATATGTGTGAAATGAGTTGCACCTATAGTCAGCATTGGATAGAAGTGATAAATGTTACAGATTTTATTGGTGGGGGCCCTTCGGCAGCTTCGCAGCCATTTAAGGGGCCTGGAGATGACACTATTTGGGAAGGCCTGCCACTTGCAGACAAGTGGGCCAATTTGAATGGGCCTGTCTCCTCTCCACCTACCCCACAGGTAAAAATATTTAACCTCCAGACATTTACATATTAAAACCCGTGGAAATATAATAGCCCTGAAAGTGCAGCTTCACAAAGACCCAAGGATCTCGGTCGTCGGAAGCAGGCGCCTTTTACTTTACAGGTTGAAGGGAGCCAATGGAGAGAAATGCACCGTAAATATAGCTGATTGTGATGAACATAGTAGTATAGTTATCTAATTTATGGTTTGATTACAGAGGCAGACCAGAGCACTGTCTGACGTTTTTGCCTTTCCAAGAATGAGCCTGCAGGCTGCTGATAATTACACTGTTAAACATGAGTAATGTTGCCACAATGCTGAATTGCAATTGCATGAACTACCCCGGAGAGTGTGCGGATCGTCAGAGAGAAATGTGTAAGACAGTAACGAACGCACACGTGCTTCTCAGCAAAGACAATATGTTGGGATGACGGTGAGGGAACTACATGCTGACACTTCTTCGGGAATTCTGGGAACAAGTAAAAACACTCTCAAGTGAGTAAAGTCTCTCACCACAAGTGCAGGCTGGTCCTATAGAGCGGTTCAGTCAGTAAAAGCACTCTTCATGAGAGCAGGCTGGACCCTATGGACACAGGATTTGAGCCTCAGCTTTGTCATTAACTACGATTGTCAGTCTGCAACAACAGGACTCTACTGGATGTGTAAAATAGCCACTGGCTTTTCTGTAGTTCTGTGTCTCCTGTGTTGTTTTAAAAAAAAAAGTTGCTGGCAGCCCTATAGTACTTGCAATTTCAAATAGGATAAGAAAGGAAAATTGTTTTTAAAAAGGAACAGAATAGCATTTTTTCAGCCATGGAGGTGAAATCCCCACAGAGCGACATTTACACTAAAATAATATGCTGTGAATAAAATTTCTCCAGCGCCGCTATCCTAGCCTTGGGCGTCGGAACTTTCTCTTGGGGTCCGAGCCGAGATGACTGCGTCACGTCTGACAGGAAGCGCGACGTTTGTCCGTGTCAGATCCGATCGTAAAACATGACAAGCCTGTCCATTTGTCCCAGAGCAGGTCTTAAGCGGAGTGAGAAAAAAAACAAAAAAACACGCTGAGGGTCGGCAATTTTCCGGGGAGTCGGAGGGGACGTCACGCTCTGTGCTCTCGCAATGGTGTCTCTAACCCCTGGGGTTTAAATTAATTGGTTTGTGGATGAATAATGATTGAGAGGGATGCATTTGATTAAGAGCAGTTAGCGTAGCATTCAGGCATTTGCCCCAGGAGCGATCAGAAAAATCAGGTGTCTGGTTCAGCTCACCTTCACCGTCAGTGACTTTGTTTTGGATCAAAAAAAAAGCTTTAACACTGTGGGATTTGAACCATCGACCATCTGATGAAAAGGCAAGCGCCACAGTCAACAGCGTCACAGTGCTGTGCTTGAATAAATGTGGATAGACTCCCTATCGTCCCATCTTGCCAATCTCATGCAAGCTGAGGAATACATTTGTGAGAAGAGCATTGAGTAGTATACAACAATAGAGGATTGAATACACACACACACACACACACACACACACATATGCACGCATACACACATTCATACATAAATACATTCACACATAAACTGTATGTATATCTACAATATATGAAAATGAAAAGAAGATTTGATTGTACATATTTGATTCTCGTTTCGCAGATTACAATTTCAAATGATTGTGATGCGATTTTTTGTCTTTTCTGTTTTGTTCTTGGTCTCTTGCAGTTTTCATACATATTACATGGCTATACATAGAGTCAAATAAATTGAAACGATTTAATTTGCTGAAACAGACTAATGTGTTCTAGCATGAAATTCCTGTGAGCTCCAAATGCAATATCTCATTTGAAATGAAAAGGGAAAAATGAATTATGTCTGATACAGCCACGAGTTTTGCAAATGCATGCACAATACATCATGCAGTGTTCTGGGACACGAAAGCATATAATGCATTTTTAAATGCATATATTTATTTATTTCACAAATGAGAACACAAACACATCTTTGTTTATGCGATTCATTGTCACCATATTAAGATATAAAGGTATTTCCACCATATTAGAATGTTAATTCAGAAGCTCAGGTGACATGCAGCTTGAAAACCCAAAAAAACACTATCTGACCAAAGAAGGAATTCCAGGTTCTGTAAATATTTCTTCACCACAGTGTTCAGTTATGACAGCTGTCTCAACTGGTTTAAATCCGGCACCGAACTCAGTCCGAAGAACTGCAGTAAGCAATTATGTTTCAAATAATGAAAGAGGCTTTATGTCTGTGAACAAAGCAGACTAAAATCATGTTCAAACACCCCTTTTGATGTGCATTGAACAAGGAGATCGTTCACATCTAATTATGCTCCCTTGTAACCTTTACTGGAGAACAATTTTAAATGGAAGGCTTTATTGTTTGCCAATGACATTGATTTAATTAAGATGGACAACACCAAGAGAAAGAGAGTGATTTTCTGGGGATAATTGATGGATCGTTTTTAAAAGTCAAGAACAAGCGTCACACATATTTGAGAAGAATTATAAAAGGAAAATGACTTTTTAACTCCTTTCAAGAACCAATATTAGATTTATTTCTTAGAGTGTTCTGAAGCATGAGGCAACTCTGACGGCTCCAGCTCCCCTTTGCCCAGGTAGAGGTCTGCATCCTGGCCCGAGACCCAAGGGGTCAAAGGTCAGCTGTTATTTTGTCGAGTATCGGGCCTATTTTTAGCTCCCTGCCGTCGGGTCAGATTGGTCGCTTGCCTACAGACCTCTCCTGTATGTACTGCAAAATACAAATACAATTTACAAATAGAAGCATAGCAACAAATAGAAGCATAGCAACACTTCCGCCAGCGGTTAATGATTGACAGCAATGGCTCAAAGCTTCCAGTTTATGTGGGGTACCATTATGGTATGGCAAATTAAAGGCCGTAGTAGACAGCACAGGAGTGACAAACGTACTTGCAAACTGCACTACAGCTAGCTGGCTATCTGGATCTGATCATGAGGAGCACTAAGACATAAATAATGCTATTAGGTTACAAACATACTTTATGCAAACACAAAAACAAGAAGGTCGCTCCTGTGATTTTTGCTGCAGAGATGCCAGTGATAACCGTATTAACATCACGTTTAAAAGAAGGAAAAATGTGTCTTAAAAAACACCTGAAACCTCAAATATGGCTGTTGTCATTTTCTAATTGAGCATAACGGTGCACTACAAAAACCAAAAGCTTTTCTTTGTGCCATCACAAAGGCATGCGATAAAAAGAACCTTTACCTGCAGCTTTCTTGCTGGAAACACTGCATTGTTGTCTACTGTGCAGTGTGGTGTTGTTGGCTTGTTATTTCAGCGATCAGGCTTTATCGGTTTCAGGCTTAAAATCTGGCTACAGCTTGTCGAGGTGGCTCGGGTCGGGCCGTAATGACTTTGGGCATGGGCGAGCTCAGTCCTCATTTCTAGCCCCATGCAGAACTCTATGCCCTCCCCCTCCTCTCCTGAAAATCTAACAGTCTCCACCTGGGTGAACCTCTCTGCCCCCACGCTCGGAAAAGACGGAAAAAGCAACAGAAAGGCCACAGGGGTCACTCCAAGAAACGTAACAAAGGCAAAGAACAAAGAATGAAGACTTTCCCACCAGAGACAAGGTCCACAGTGGCCAGGATAATGAATGTCATAATAACCCTTACAGTCCTGGTGTAGAGACTGTCACATACACAGAGCACACCTTAGTCAATACGCCGGCTCTTACAGACTGTGGGACATTTCCACCATTGACAAGGAGCCAAAACAAACGACACATCACACCCGGAGAAGATATTTTCCACTATACCGGACTGTTTGGGATTAGCAAACAGGGTTTGAATTCATTCCTTTTTTTTTGCGAACATTAGCTAGCATTAGCTAACATTCGTATTGTTGATGCCAAAATGCCTCTGTTCTTTTGTTTTTTTACTGAAAACATAAAATAGAAGGAGAAGGGGAGGGGAAAATAAATTAAGGGGGGGGGGGGGGGGGTTAAATCAATTACACCCAACAAATATTGTTGGCAATTTAGCCCACAGATCCAGAGATCCAGACTATCAAACTGCCCTTTGCAGAGAGGCTCTCCAGTAAAAATGGCATGGTCTGAGCTATGCTCAATGGAACATGCACACACATCCACTTGCATTTGAGTAAGGGAGGAATGGGAGTGAGTGGCATAAAGCAGATGGCCCCAGTTATGAATCATGGGTATTTTATTTAAATTCCAAATACGGAACATGGGCGTTCCACAGTCACTCCTGGTCCTTCGCACACCCAGTCTTCTCTTCCCAATGTGCGTGTATGGTACCGCGACCTGCTGACTCTCGTAGTCGCACCAGCATCGAGAACATCACCGTCGCCTAATGACCGGATGTTTATTAATGACACGTTCCGAGGGCATTAGAGAGCGTCTGCCGTGTCTTCCGTTTCGCCGATCACCAGCGGAGAGATAAGGGCGGGGAGCGAGGCGTATCTGCACGTATCTAAATTAGCGTGAAGCATGGGCGGCGGCGTTGCCGTTCTCCCGTCGAAAACGACACCGCGTACTCACAGCCTGGCCTAATGATGAAGTAATAATCTCTCCGCGTTGATTAGAAATTAAGGGACAGATGGAGGAAAGACTGCGAGGCGGATCCGCTCTACGCACGACTCTGAACGCGGAGCGAATACACCGACGCCTCAGGAAGTGGCAGACAGAGCCAACGCAGCTTGGTTTACAACTCAGTTCTGTTCACTGCAAGTCACCTTCCGCAACAAATATTTACAAGTTCCCTTTAGGCAGCACACTAAATGGACTCAAACTAGTGTTTGGATAATTACCAATCAGCACATGAAGAACTATGTGTAGATTGGCACCGACATTTACATCAATGATACAAACCCAATCAGGGACAGGATCAGAGCGATACACGTGTAACCTAATATAAGTCCCCCAGTGACAGGCTAAATAGCTTGCCATTATGAACCTTAGTGACATTATTAACTGTACCCCAATATAGACACGGTGTGCTATTAACTAACTATCCCATTTGAGCAACAATGCATTCCTCCCTGCACAGCTATTGTTTACCTTTATATTGCTATCAAAATGTCCATGCAGCTGCTTATACACCAAGCCATTATACCCCAATGGTCCCAATGGTGTAGTTAGTCCTGGTAAAATGACAAGCGGGCATATTAACATATTCATTCAGTGAGCTTGTTTTCCATCACTGCTGATTGGTGAGAAATGTAATTTATGCAAATTGCTTTGTTGATGACTCCAGGAAGTAAAGAAGTCTTCAAAAACCAATACCGGATCCTCCAGCAGTGGGCGGCGTAAGAACTTGTGGGATTAAAAACTCATTCAGAATCTCATGACAAGAGGTTAATGTAGTTTCTGACTTTTCGTTTTTTAAATTTTAGTGTTCGCATTGTCTTTACGGATTGTGCTGTGAAACTGCTTCAAATGCTGCGGAAACCTCACTGCTGTTTATCTTGGCAGGTCTCTCTTGCAGAAGAGGCATTCATCTCTATTAGACAAACCTGGTTCAACTAAATTTTGATTGCACAGGTCATTAAAGGATGATTTATATAGTCATCTAATTGTGATATATATATAGTATAACAGTGGAGCAGGGCCCTGGAGCCCCACCCCCCTATGGCCGCTGACTCTCACTCTCACACCGGCCCAACCTGCAGTGCCGCGGACAGCGCCGGCGGGACAAGGCCGGGTTTTCAGCGCCGCCGCCCCCCTCTCAAACCTGGCCAGCGCCGCGAGGCCTCCGATTCAGCGGTCCAATCGGGTCGCCGGCGACACGGCAGTAACGCGCCACACCTGCCGTCACTTAACCCGAGTGGCTGCCGGGCCTGTGTAGCCCTCGCGGCCTCACTCTGGGGGACAGCTGGGCTTGCTGAGACTAACTGACTGTGTCGTTCTGACTCTCCCTACAGACGCGGACGTGCCCCTCCTCGTGGCCTGAACCCTGAACCCTGGTCCCCTAGACGTACTGCCTGACCCCTGCACTTGTACAACCTTACTTCCCACTATTAACTTTGAGTTAGCGGAAGCCTTATTTGTGTTATTTTCTAATCCCACTTGTGTTTTCGAAATAAAAGCCCCTTCACAGGCAATTTTTTCGCACTGTTTGCCTTGTCTGTGCTGCGTTCCGGTAGCAGTACTAATATATATATACATATATGTGTAGAATAGGTCATTTATGAACCTGAATAAAATATGAACAGATTCAACTTTAGATACACTAACTCATGTTAATACATTTACAGATGTTTGTACATGTAGGAATAATGATTTATAAATTGTGAGTAAATAATGAACAAATGCCTAACTAATGATCTATTGACGGACATTATTATGAAATGTGACCCAAATTCCAATAAAATTTGAACTTGAACTTAATGGGCTTGGCTATTCGAGGCAGTCGATGTGGCTTGACAAGCCCTTGGGAAATTAAGAAAAGAATCAGACAACAGCAGAAACAGAATGGATGTGATCCGATCAGGGGAATACTGAAAGGGTAAAGGCACGGAATGCTTGGAACCGAGCAGTTCTTTATCAGGCAAGTGACTCTTGATGGACCGATTGGTAATTCCTGATTGTTAGGAGCTAATGGCTTTGTATACAGATTGAGGTAGTTAATACATCCGGTGCTGTGGACGTATTAAGATTAATGCAGTGGCTCTAGGTGCTTTTATGGCCCATAGGAGCCGTGTTGAAATGAAAAGCTAATTCATTTCCTGTGTTGAGGGCCCCTCAGCTTAAACCCCAGAGAAACTGGCCCAAGAGCTTTTAGAACAAAAACATAATTAGTCTGCATGCGTACATATTTGTTTGTAGGTCTGTGTAGTGTGTGTGTGCGTGTATGTGTGTGTGTGTGTCTTGCGTATATTTGTGCATGTGTATGTCTGTGTGTGCTTGCATGCGTGCGTATGTTTATAGGCCAGTGTATGCTTGTGTGTGTGCGTGTGAATGTGTTAATCTATGCATTTTCTGTCCAACAGCGTTCTCTCAATTGGACCGTCTCCTGTCCAATATGAACAGAACAGGTGTTCTATTCATGCCTGCCATGCTGGAAGCACTGCAGATAAAGTGTATGTTCACTCATGCTCCACCCAGACACTGTGTCACACAGTGTACTACAGGAGAGCTGGCACCAATCAGAGGCTCCACCTTACCTCAGGTTTGGGTCCCCTGGTCTAAGATTTAGGGCCCATTCTGAAGGCAAGGATCACCTTTACGGACTAAGCCCTATCCCCACATGTCCCAATAGTTTTTAATTAAGATCTCTCCACAGAAAATCTTTAGCAGAAAGATCAGTATTTAACCGTGATGAGTTATGAATTAAGCTTGGGGTGACACATCATTAAAACCTCGCAGTTCAGCGGCAAAAGAACACACCAGGGACAGACGCGTGTCTAGACTCCAGATACCAGCCGCACTACGCCCAGCACTATCTGTGTGAGGGAACGAGACATCTACAGAAAGGGTCGGCGTAACATCCCACAGCTATTTCTGTTCAGAGTCACGCCCAAATATTAAGCGAAGTGATTCCGCCTACAGCCTCCAACTTAATCTCGCCACAACATGCATTATTCAGCACAAAGATTAGCATCATCAGTTACGAGTAGTCGCGCTGTACACATTACCACACCCACTTTAATACCAACGGACATCATCATCATCATCATCATCAGCCACAGTGCTTCACTTCAAGGATATCACGTCTCAGTTCTATAATGGTCCTGCATTAGAGGGGTGAAATGTCTTAGTTTTACAGTTCAGCATTGAAGATGGAATGGCTCACAGTCCTCCTGTTGTGCATTAGAGGAACAGAGGAACTCAGTTCCACAGTTTAGCATTAGAGATGGCATTCCTGACACTCCCGTTGAGCATTCAAGGAACAGAGAGGCTCCGTTCTGCAGTTCGGCATTAGAGAGCTACAATGTCTCACACCCCCACTGTTGTTCATTATCGGAACAGAGGAACTCAGTTCTGTAGTTTAGCATTAGAAAGATGGAATGTCTCTCACTCTTACTGTTGTGCATTAGAGGAAATGAGAGACTCACAGTTCAATGGCCTTATTCCACATGATGACGTATCCGGACAGGACGAAGGACTCGACGTTGACCATGTGCGTGTTCCCTCGCTCCGTGCCCACATAGAGCCATTTACTCTGGAAGGGCAAGTGGCAGAATGTAATGCTGGAGGAGAGAGAGAGAAAGGTGGAGAGAGAAAGAATATCAATACTCATTTTTGTATACATCATATACATATATATTAGACCAGGGTTGTCCAATCTTATCCGAAAATGGCCGGCGTGGGTGCAGGTTTTTGTTTTAGCCCAGCAACTGCAACACCCGATTCAACTAGTTAACTGATCATGGTCTCCAATCAAGACCTTGATAAGTAGAATCAGATGTGATAGCGCTGGGCTATAACAAAACCTGCATCCACACCGGCCCTTTTCAGACAAGATTGGACATCCCCTCTACTAGACTGTCTGCTATCAATAATTGAGAGAATAATTATACCAGTAACTATTATACATGTGGATGTTCACAATAATATATTAAGCTTTAAGGTAGTCATTCTTAAATCAATATCAAAGTTTTTTTTGTAATGAGCTTTTTTGCAAATCACAGTAGAAATAGAATTTTGGGCATAAATAAGAAAAGAAAACAGAACATGAGTAAGCATGGAGTCAGATGATGCCACTGTCCAGACTGGAAGATATGGTGTGCTGAGCCCTCGTGCGTCTCCGTTCCAGCCTTGTGTCATGCTCACATTTTTCATGATAAAAACTGACAGAAGGGGGATGACAGGACCTCTAATGAAAAGTGTACATTGTCATTCCCCTACAGTGACACTGAATTATACATTTTACAATATTGAATATGTATGTGTGTACACACACACACACACACACATATATATATATATATATATATATATATATATACTATATATGATTTCCACACATACAGTATTTGCATGTATTTGAAAGCAGTCTCTCACACACACAATAACTGCACGCACTGCATAGACTTTAGAGAGAGCTTACAAGGTCACCGTGAAAACTCATTCAATGCATTCTCCAGGAGCAATACCAAGAACACAATATACACACCAACCATTCACATTGTTATTGAAGTATCTGAGCATTGAGCAGTAATTGCTTTAGCATACACAGTGTGCTTAGCACCAGAATATCTCTATATGCACAAGGAGCCATATAGAATCTAATGTAGACGTCATACTAAATGACCTCATAGACCTCATAGAGCATAATGCAGTACACGATAGCAAATACCCTTCTATTATTGTATCTGCACGGTCCAACCAATGACCCAGGAAAGCAGCACAGCCGACCCATGCTTAGCCCAGACACATTCAAGCAAAGTACCTTATTCAGCAAAGTAAACTGCAAGTGGGATGTGACTACATGACCTTCTGAGGGACCAGACACGATAAACGAATCCCGTTGATCAAAGAAATCACTCTCTGAATGATATTAAGACTTATAATGTGGCCGCCGGCCAGGTAGCATTGGGATGGTCAGGAGACCAGAGGACACATCAGTACATTAAGAACAAGTGCTTTAGCAGGACAAACCCCTGGCAGGACCTTAATGACACAGTCTCTACACCGTCAAAGCAGCATCACCCTGCAAGGTCCTCAACACTGAACACACATTGCATTTCCATTCGTGCCACAGGCCGAAGATTAGACTACTACACTACTGTACGGACAGCAATTCAGCAGAAGGCCCAGCTGTGTGCAGTTATAGGGGTGTGAATGGTTGAGCACTGGGGGTCACGTTATTAGAAAATCCTGCAAGAGGATTTCTGATTGTGAATCTCGCTCCGCTACACTCCCTGCTCATGTGCAAGGTATACAATTTCCTTCTTTTTGTTTGTTAAAGTGAGCACATTTTTAATATGAATTTAGCCTCTTTCCCTTTCAAAAAATAAAGTTTTGCTTTAGTTTGTCACCCAAAGGGGATGGTGTCTAAAATGACTGACAGGCTGTAAGTATTAACTAAAGAGCTAGTGATTGTTCTCTATTGACCTAAAATGCAATGATTAATCATAAGACGGACACAGGCCAATATGATGTCAGCTGCCTTAGAAGGCAGCATTTTAAGGCAGTATTTTCACTATTTTTCACACTTGTCCTTCGTAGGCATTTCCCAAACGGAAGTCATCAACAAATCTGTCCTTCTAAGGTGCCTTACTTTGGTGAAATGTATAGGCAAAATCTGATGCATCCTTCAGCAGGAAGGATATCCCATAGGTCTTTGCGATTGCCTCGGGCGTCTCACTTCCATTAAATTAATGGCGGCTCAACCCGATGAAGTGGTGGAAATGTGAATGCACAATGAACTCGATCATTTTCTATAGTCACATCTAAAAGTAGATTTTAATTATTCAATACACTGGAATAGTGTATTTACATTTTTAAGCCTTGTGAGCATTCTCTCTACTAGCCAGCTAACTTATTAGTAATCATGTTACTTTCCAATAGAAAAAGCTAATGTAGTGTTAACTTGGCTATCCAGCTAACATATTTAACAAGATAATCAGGTCAAAACCCAAAAATAAGACACTGACATATTGGCTAGTAGGTCGTAAAACTAATTTTGTTTTCCCTTCAACAGAGAATCAGGACAATTCTGGCTACAATGACAGAATCAGTATTTATTTGCGTTGAGTCTCTCAGTTGGAAAGAAAA
Source organism: Anguilla anguilla (assembly GCF_013347855.1). Lineage (NCBI taxonomy): Eukaryota > Metazoa > Chordata > Actinopteri > Anguilliformes > Anguillidae > Anguilla > Anguilla anguilla. The sequence goes on along the minus strand of NC_049203.1, from coordinate 42,855,732 downwards.
ACCTGTTGCAATGGTAAACATTGACTTCATGTCGGTATGTGAACACTCTGTGACATCATCATGCCTTCAAAGTGTTGCGGCTCACAGAATTGCACTCACCCTCCACCACCCCATCTTCCACCTGTTGTTTAAATCGGCTGGTACTGTAATCCCAGTTTGATAGGTCAGTACATGCTGGTGCATGCACGGATGTATCTAAAGCAGATCCTTTCAGTGCCAAACCAAAAAAAATAATACTTTGAATATTCATTAATGTATATTAATATATATTATTTGTTTGTCTTTTTCCCATTCTTCCATTCTGGTTTATTATATTGGTTACTTTTCTCTTGCTGTTACTATTTCCAGAGAATTGTAAAGAAGTTTCAAATAATCTGATGCACAGTATAGGACCAAGGATCTTCTGTAAATATAAGAATAATATGTACTCCAGGTCTTCATAATTTCTCAGCATAAGTAATACAAATGTTTTCACATAACAGAAGATCTTCTATTCAGGTACGGTGAGAGCAAAGGTCACCTTAGCTCTGATAACACAATGATGGGGACAAGACTCTGTAAATCAGGTCTCCATGCTGTTCATTGTGCTTTAGGTCTGGGGTTAATGCTAGCAGTCAAAGCTTATTGCATTACATTACATTTTGACATTTAACAGACACTCTCATCCATAGTGACTTACAGGGATCTATTTTTTTATTTATGTATTGTATATATTCATCCGTGTACAAAGTTTGACATTTACTGTAGCAATCCGGGTTAAGTAACTTGCTTAAGGACACAACAGCAGTCCCACCTGCAAATTGATGCCTCAACCTTTGAGTTACAACTTCGGTTCTCTAACCATTATGCTATATTGCAATGACACATTAACAGCTGTTTAGCTGGCAATACACTCAGGTAATGCATTAAATGCTGCACTTATAGTAATGGATGTCCTTTTACAAAAACACAGAATGTAAAGGTGTTGAACTGTGAAATATCAAATGGTCTCTGATTTACATATGTCTCATTTATCAGAATGTTTCAAGAGAAACCAGCGAAAATGTTATTTTAGCTTTAGGTAAGAACAGTTAGGAAGGGATCATTACCTCAAGAACAAGCAGGAGTTAATGAGGCATAAACTCAGATATACTTGAGTTTGATACTGTACCAAAGAAACCTCCACTGAGCTGTCACAAAGTCTGAGAGAAATGGGTCTCTGGTTTTTTTTTTCCACTTTCCCTCCATCCATCTCTCATCCTTCCCTCGCTTTCTCTGCCTCTATCTTGCTAACAAATTGACTCTGTAGTCAGGTGTAGAGCAAAGAGCTGAGCATGAACATCAATACTGGCTGAGGAAGCCAGTGAAAAGCCCTTACTATGGCAACAGCGTGAAGCAATCAGCACACATATTTATTGTGTGTGTGTGTGTGTGTGTCTGTGTGTACGCGCATACGCGCGTGTGAGTTTTGGTCTGCGCGTGAACGTACGTGAATGTATTTCAAATGAAGCTCTTCTCCGTGAAAGGCATGCATTGGACTCCACGCGGTAAACGCTTGAAAAGAACACCGTGACAAAAGCTTTGTCTGCTGTGCGGACGCAGGGAGCAGGAGCCGGTGCTAATCCGTTCCTTTAAACCGCGAAATCGCCGCGCCGTTTGCATATTTTGACCGTACGGGATAACCCCGGCTTAGACGACGTGCCCGGCGCCCCGGCAAACGTGCAGCGAGCAAAGGCTGGCAGTAGCGGTGGCATTTATGCAGTAATTCATTCATAATCAGCATACATTATTATTGTAAGTAGTTCTGAAGGCAAGACAGCGGGGAATGCTTTCTAATTCCCTCCTGTCTGTGTCAATTACCTTTCTCCGGGGAAATGGAAAATAATAATAATCACAGTGCTATTCTAACCTCCATCTTGGCTGCTCCAATTAACATGAGCTTTATTAATTATGGAGGGAGTCTGGGGGGGGCATCGTAATAAGCATTTAGCGCTCTGTGGGATCACATTAAGCCTGGTGGGGGTCAGGTTATGTTTATGGACTTATGGGAAAGGGTCTTTGGTGGGTAATGGGAAGAATGAATGTGTCGACACCAGATCCAGAAAGAGACCATCAGGGAGGGTTCTTGCAGTCACTTTCTAAGTCACAGATATTCAAAAGTTCTTTTCTGTAAAGGAAAATACAATAGATCGACCTAAAAAGACAACGGAGAGCAATGGAAAGCAATAGTCTGTTGCTGCATATGTGTTTGCCCAGACACCCTGGCCAATTTGTACGCAGTTTCCATAATGATAATTTTCTTTTCGACGATTTTGATGATTGATCACATCCCCTGCACTCCTCTTCCCATGTTCTGCCCTCTCTCTGGACTTAAAGCCAATTTGAGCTCAGGCTCTGCAGATGGAAAATTTGTTAAATGGAAATTTCTCCTGTTTGTGCTGGCATTGGCTGGGTATCGGGCTGCAGCTGCCTCTGGAGAGAACTTGATACTGATGACTCCTACCATGTGTGTGTTCATGCATGTGTGTGGATGTATATGTGCATATGTATGTGTGTATGTGTGTGTGTATGTCTGTGTGCATGGGCTCGCTGCATGTGTGTGTGTGTGCATGCATGGCACGAGAATGTGTGCGTGTGTGCATGTGTGTGCGTGCGCATGTGTGAGTACATGTACGGGTGCAGTATTCAGCAATGGCAGAAGCCCCAGTAATGCAGCTGGAGTTCACAAAACAGCTTCTGCCTACATGATGTCTCCATGTCCTTCTTCTCCAGTAAGTGGGAGGCGAGTCAAGAGGCTACAAAAATAGAAGCCCAAAATCACCTCCTGGAGGAGGTGTGGGAGGATGAAAACTTTCAGGAAAACATCAGGAGCTTCGTGACATCGAGGAGATGAGCATCAATCATCCTCTGCACCGTGGCTCAGCCTCTCCCTTCCCCTCCGAGACCACGCAAGGAAACTTACAAAGCACGGTCAAATTAGTTACCGTGTCCATCTATCTAAATAAAGGCAGGGTAATCATAATCCATTATGTGAGTCATTCCTGTTTACCATTCACCGGTGTCCCTGACACCTGTCAGTCAACCCTGCAATAAATCACTGACCTTGGTTCGTAATTAGGGGGACGGGACGCACAATAGCCGGAATATTAATGGCGTTATCAGCAGCATGTCTACGGGTGAGGTCATATCGCGAGAGGCCAGCTTCACTCCTAACGTATCATCAGTCTCTGCTGCTATCCTGCCAGATCCACCTCCATCCATATGACACCCTCCCCCCTTCCCATAGAAAAAACATTTAAATGGATATCTGGTGACGCCATAAGGAGCCCATAGTAAAAAAAGGAGGGAGAGAGAGAAGGAAAGAGAGAGGAAGAAAGAGACTGCAGGACTGGAAAACAGAGGCCATTGATACTGAGCGGACCGTCCTGGATTAGTGGATGATATGCAGAGCAGAGAGAGAAAGAGAAAAGAAACAGCCGCATCAAGAGAGAAAGAGACCACAATAAACCAGGCGGGGAGGGGGGATAATCAAGCGGGAAAGTAGAAGAGAAAGGACGAGGGAGGGAGAGGAAGTGAGACATGGGGAAAATACATAGTAACACAGTTCAAAGACAGAACGAAGACAGAAAAGGTTGAGAGAGTGAGAGAGAGAGAGCAAGTGACCAGAGGCACAGTAGCTGGGGTTGGCAGTAATAGCAGCGATAGATGTGATGCAGTAACCTGGTAACTACAGAGCAGAGATGGACCATAATCAATCAAAGGGGCACCAAAATTGTTCAACCTTAAACCTCAACCTAGGTAGGTCTATAGGCAGGCTCAGAGCCCCGGAGGTACTGAAACACAAGAGAGCAACACACCGTGCTGGTAACTGCCAGACTGGACTATGTTTTATCATTCCGCTTCCAGCTCTATGGCCTGGTATTCAATCCAGAGAGCACCATTCATATTGCAGCCCAGGGATAATAAAATAGGGATCATACAGTGGTGATATCACCTAATTGGAAGAAAACAATGGCAAGCTCCATAAATAAAGTTTGTTAAAGGAGTACCATGGTGATTTTCACACTTTCTCGGTTTTATGTGCTATTTGCACAAGAGGCATTGAAGAAACACAATGAGTAAAGTATTAAATATGTCCGTTCTGTATTTTTGGAGAAATATGCGTTTTAAATTCATCGTCCTATTTTCAACCGGTTGAGAAAGTTGTCATTTTTCTACGTCACGAATACAGTAACCACTCCCATTTCCACGCCCCGTAAAGAAATCTGACAGGACACACCGTCCTGCTGTTCAGACAATGCAAATATTTGACTAACGTTAGGTTCACTTAAATTAGAGTGCCTTTAGATTATTTCTGGTTATATTCATTTAGCTAGCTAGCTAACGTTAGCTAGCTAGGAGGTTTGCTTTCATAAGGCAATGTTATCGATAACGTTAGCTTGCTAGTTTGCTTTTATGAGGACGTTATAGTTGTGCTTTTATCTTAACTTGGCTAGTTAGATAGCAAAAATTATAATTGGATATAAGTCAACGTCCTTACCTTAGCTATCTATCGATACTTGATATACTACTAAGCTAGCTAGCTTGTGAAAATTCAGTCTCCCAAAGAGAGCGCGTATCATGGGGGTAGCTATGGTAACGGGGCACGGTCTGTCAATCATAGCTAACTGACAGTTCTCATTACCACGCCCAGACGGTTCGGGTGAATTTTTATAGTGGGAAATTTAGGCTTTGAAAAATACGTTTTAAAGTACATCGACATGACTGAAGAATAAAAAAATTATGCACATTTGTTTTGTTGTTGCCTGAAGACAACTGGGAAGTGTCACGTTCAACCACCATGGTACTCCTTTAAGGATAACCAATAAGAAAACTATAGTATGGGGATGCTACCTGGCTTCTTCCGGGTGATTCCGCAGGGAGCAAGAATCGGCCAATCACCATCGGTGTTGTTCAATTGCTGTGTTACCAACGCATTCCATGATTGGTAGTGCCATCCTGTTTTCTACAAGTAAGCTGACATTGTTACATGTCTGACCATTATTTTTATTTTTTATTTATTCCCCTGCTGTAGCAGGCAACCCTGCAGGGCAGTTGGCCCAGGTACAGATAGTTTCAGGACATGGGACTGTCCTCATCTGACTCACAGCCACCGCTTGTGTGGTATGCCTGTGGCAGCTGCATGCAGGCGTTGTGGCTGCACAGCTCGGCTGGCAGACTGCAGATTGGAAATAAACGGCGGCTAACAGCTCTAGAGAAGGCGTGTGCCTGTCAGCACGCTCCTGGATATATGGAGGATGTCGCAGCGATAAGACAGGCTTACCAAAACATCCTGCCCTTTAAAAATCAAGAAGAAAGGGGAAATTGGGATTAAAATTGGCGATAATTAAATTGAACAAAACAAGCACAGAAAGAACATGACAAGCTCTTACTGCCAGATAGATCAACACCAGAAATGCCTCTCAATTGTACGAAGGCCGCATACCAGACAGACATATACCCAAAATAAGACATTACCGTATATAATCGAAAAGGATTTGACATATAGGTAATGGAATCAACCAAAGTCTTAAAAGTATAGGCCCACAGAGGTGATGTGAATAATTAATAGCCCAATAATTGAATTAGACTAGCATGACGTATATGAAAATTAAAAAAAGAACATTTATATATAAAGAAAGAAAAATGCATTCTTGCAATTATTTTAAGCATGTATCAAATCATTATTAATAGCTAAATAATATTATATGAATTTTTTCAGATTTATTTATCACATTTATCACATACCGCAATGTGGTATTTTACCTTATAAAATGTAAAAAAAAAAAAAATTAACCTCCCCAAATGATGCTGGAATGGGAGGACAGGTGTGGTCATAATAGGTGGGTATCTCCCAAAAGTCACCAGGACAAACCGTCAGCACCATGGAGAGGGAACTTAATGCTTGAGAAAACCAGAGGTCCTTCAGAACCAAGGACAGAGATCCCCTACAGCTCAGCTCCCCACTTTCTTCCATGAGGACTCTGCAGAGCTTCCCTACTTTCCCTCATAAAGTGGCCCTGCATAGTAGGGGTGTGTCCAAATATGAATGCCTTAGTTGGAAATGCACAAATAGTGACATTGTAACAGATACTAATTACGTCCAAATAATATAATTGTTTTTACATTTTGTTATAAACAATACCAAAGTAATAGCATGAGTCTATTTGTTGCCGCGGTCTTTATTAGAGCTGTCACAGCAATTATAAGATGAGGAGAGTTGAAAGTGGGAAAGTGCAGTTCTTGCACATGTGTCCGCGTGGGGGAAAAGGTGTCTGTGTGAGCTATCCATGTCTGGTTGGGCCAAAGCTACCAAGTATTTGTTCTTATATACCCTTGTTTTCCAGATGGCTGCTATATGACTGTTTTCATTTACGTATTAGCCTGATTAACAAGAACAAGTAAAAGCAGGCAGGTCGTGGTTCATGCTGTAAGGTGCAATTTAAAGCGTTCTCAAACTGTTGTAATTCCACTGCTGCAGACTGTTGAAGCCACATATGTCTCAGGTTACACATGACAGCACAAAAGATGGCTGGAAACACCAGGTGGAGGGGTCAAAAGCGAAGGACAAGACAGGAGACTGACAGAAATAAATTGCTCTGGAACACACTGACAGTGCCACAGCACCCCCACGCACAATGAATGAGGGAAGAAGTTGAGGAAATGTGCATGAATGGGGAACTGAATGTGAAAGGGTTCATATGGACAGGGATAGATGTGGGAATGTGGCCAGAAGGAGAACTGTGGAAGATGGGTTTGCCTACATGAGTGTCTGGATCATAAAGGGACCACCACTTGGACCTTCATAGAAAAGCATCTTGGGAAATGATCTTAAGATCATGCGCTGTCATACAAAGCATCTTATTACTATCACTAGATTATGGGGGTGTATACTATGCAGTTTCTCTCTTCCTGGAAAGTAGAAGGGGTCTCTTGGTGGTGGAACCAGGGTGTTACAGGCCTATTTGTGTCCAGACCTTATTTGGAAATAAAGGAAACTGTGGAGTGTGAAAGGCTTGCTGGGGATTGTATTTAAGGGAAGTCCAAAGAAACAGGCCTCCTGGCAGACATAGTCTCTTCCGTACAGAATCATCTGGGTGTGTTGCTATCATATAATTTCATTGCCCTGAGACATATTTGTCTGTTAGAACTTATACCTATGACAGGACTTATATATCCGTATCAGGACTTGCGTGTTATGACTCATGTGTGCTAGCACATTTATTTGGATGTATGTGTAGGGTTTTACTTTCTTCATTTATGCTTATAAAAAATGCACTAATAAATCATTATGATTTTCGTATGTTCCAATCATTCCTAAATAACTCCCACTCTGGCCACAGCACTACAAGGCTCTTGTTTGTACACAGACCCATTAAAAGCTGCTGCAAACAGTCTGAGGTGCAGCGTCCTGGGCACAAGGGTATGTGTTCTTGGGTCTTGGAGTTAGGGCCCTGGCTCCTCACCCAGGGCTGGGGCAAGCGTTAAGATTGAGTTTCTGAGAAGCAGATTCAAAGTCTTGAGGAAACCCTGAGTCCTGAGTTAGGTAACAAGTCTCAAGATTGAGTTTCTGAAGATTCAAAGTCATATGGGTTCTCTGAGCACTGAGTTGGGCAACAAGCCTCAAGACTGAGTTTCTAGCAACCGACTCTGAGTCTCAAGGGACCTCTGAGTACCAAGCCAGATAACTTAGTATAAAGTATATAAAGATAAAATATTGGTCTCTGAGTTCCTTGCAAGTTAAAAAAAAGAGCCTGAGGGAGAGCAGCCAAGGGGGCAAGAACTCCGAGGCACAAGAATACTGCTCAACACCAAGATCGCCAATCTGTACCAGATTCTGGGCACGTAGTCCTCTCAAAATTCCGCAACCCCTGTCTACCCCACAGCTAAAATAAATGGGAAAAAAGTTATCATACAAAACATTCATGCAAAACCAGAAGTCCTGCATTTCTATATTACATTACATTACATTACAGGCATTTAGCAGACGCTCTTATCCAGAGCGACGTACAACAAGTGCATTAGTTCAAGGTGCAGAGGTGCAAAAGAAACACACTAGAGTGAAGTAAAGATCGTAGTGCCAGAAGTGACCACATAGGTCTGGACTCCAACCCTGTATAGTAACCTGTTCAGCAAACAACAATCCTGCCAAGTACAAACTAGCACTGAAATCACATTTGCCTAATCAGAATCAGACAAAAACAAAAACAATGCTGCCAAATAAAAACTAACGTAATCGTATTAGCAAAAAGGTGTCTGTGTGGGCTATCCATGTCTGGTTGGGCCAAAGCTACCAAGTATTTGTTCTTATATACCCTTGTTTTCCAGATGGCTGCTATATGACTGTTTTCATTTACGTATTAGCCTGATTAACAAGAACAAGTATATATTAATAATTATCAAGCACTGAAGCTTCAAGCAGCCCTTCCCCATACAGCCTGTAGGTGATTTAGAGACAATGGGCCTCATTCACGAAACGTGTATAATCATATTTGATCACAAATTGCGTGTAAGAATGCTTCCAAGAACATTTCGGCATTCATCACTTTTTATTATCTGTATTTGTTCATGGCTGTTTCATAATGTTAATCACATGAACAGGATTGTGCATAAAATTTACAAACAGACAGCATTCGTCATCTCATACACCTGGGATACGCAGAAAAACAGAGGTCTACACATGTGTCGTAACCTGGCCTGGACTTAAATTTCAGGTTATTGAACTATTGACTTGGACCTGAGTCCAACACTCTTTCCAACCATCCAGCCCTGCTCATAACATCCCACAAAGAGGTGAACAGACTCTGCAGTTCCTGGCACCAGTTACATAACCTAGTGAATGTAGCAAAAGAACTAACCTGGTGCCAATGTTAGTTCTTATTCTCTTTGATAAATTAATAATCTCAAAAAAACGGGTTTTTGACATGTAAACATACAGGAAGACGGTTCTTCGGAAACTTGGGTTCCCATCCTAGTGAGGTTTCGTCAAGTTTATTCAGAACAACTGAGTTCTACAACTAATCAGAATTCTGTATGACCGTACATTCTTGTGTATAGTTACACAGTACATCGTTACCCCATGTTTCATAGAATTTGCACATTATCTATGGAATCTCACCGGGAAGTATTGTTGGACTACTTCTGCTTTCCTTCTATTTCATGACTATTAAAAGCCTCTTCTGGTGACCTACTGCAATCTGGCTTTTAAGACCCCCTTCAGCAGGCTTGTTGAGCTTTTGCTGTTGTTGTTTTTCTGAGAAACCGAGCAAGATAGCCACAGGTCCTTATTTCTGAATGCAATGGTAATCTCTGTGATATTACTCGCCATGCTAACCTTATCCCGCACACTCCACACAGTGCAACATGAGATGCAGCAGATCTAACTGGTGCAATCTCCAGCTCTGGATTACACTAATTGACCAATCAGATATCTCTCACACTGAGCTCAGAAACAATTCAATCAAAATAAATAACAGAGCCTCTAAGCCTAATGAAATGACATGGCTGCCAGAGTCTTTCACTGACCATGAGGAAAATGTGTGTTTATGAACAGGCAGTGACCCAGAGGAAATAGAGGGTTAACTACGTTTTGGTTACTCTCTTTGTTGTCACTCACAGGATGGATGCAGACCGAGGTGAAGCCACTACATTACGGGCAGGGTGGCATAGTGGTTAGCACTTGCAAGAAGGAGGTTCCGGGTTCGAATCCGGGTCCGGCCGGATCCTCTCTGCGTGGAGTTTGCATGTTCTCCCCGTGTTTGCACGGGTTTACTCCGGGTGCTCCGGTTTCCTCCCACACTCAAAGACATGCATGTTAGATGCGCTCCTGCAGTTGCCCTTGACCAAGGCATTGGCCTCAGAACTGGAGTTCCCGGGCGCTGCACCTGTGGCTGCCCACTGCTCCTAAGTAACTAGGATGGGTCAAATGCAGAGGACAAATTACCCCATGGGGTTCAAAAAAATATCTTATTATTTCTAAATATATGGTATTTCTTTTCTTATCAGGCACCCTTATCCAGAGTGATGTTCACACCATAGATTTTTAAATGCTCTCCATTCTTACAGCTGGCTTTAGCAGTTATCTCATTTCCTCCTTTGTCCTGGATTTAAAAAAACTGACTCACTTGGTGTGTGTGTGTGTGTGTGCATGTGCATTTGTGTGCGTGTGTGTGTGTGTCTTTGTGCGTGTGTGTGTTTGTGTGTGTGAATGTCCAATGCAACACAAACAAACGTATTTACAACAATAAACATGTTTAGCAGCAATCCATTTCTGTCCAATCCATTCCATTGATTGAGCATGCATCTGTGCTGTACCATCATCAAACTGATGTGATCAGGAAAGAAGCCTCCCATGCCTTCTCCCATCATGCCTTTGGAGAAACTACCCACAGCAGGGAAACCTGCACCTCCCTGAGGGGAGCTGTAAGAGGTGCTGTTCAGTCATACGCTCATTACTTTAAAACATATAACTGTTCTGTCACTGTTCAGTTTATCAATTTCATTCAAGGATATGGAAGAAGGTTGGAAGGTTATTGTTTTGAGTCTGTCTGTCTTTCAGATATAATCGAGCATCCTAAACTGGTATGAAAAAAAAGATGTATACATTGACTTAGATAAAACATATATCATTGTTCAGGTACAGACAATGATTTTCAACTTTATGGTGACACTATATGGAGTTTGTACATCTAACACTCTCTGACTGTACAGGGCAGCACATTATGAACAGACACAGGCAAAATAATTACCCATTTGACCAACAAGACCCTTCTGTCCTGAACTGATGAAAGGAAAATAAATATACTGCAATATATAACATACTAAATTTACACCACAGACCTGTGATGAGAACTGACCAATCAGGTTCGGATAGTTTCAGTGAAAGCAAACTGTGACTGCCAAGCTAATATGTTAGTGGTGATATTGTACAAAACAGCTATAAAAGATTTTCAGTTTTAATGACCATATTTGAAATTTTCCATCTCTATGTATACGCTATAAACAGTGAATTTCTGAGAAAATTAAGCTATTACTGAATTTAAGTGAAAAATTACTAAATGTAAAAAACACAGTCTTCAAAGAAGAGATTTCCTGTACAACATTATTGCATAGCACCTGCACTGTGTGGTTATATTCCATTCCTCTTAAAAGTCTAGCTCTGATGATCACCAAATTGTTCTTGACAAAAACTCACATTTTTCTAATGTGAGAAATTTCCATTCAGAGACCTTGGCTTTCAATCAAGCCCAACCTACGCAGCTCCCACAAAAAAAAAAATTCATAGCACAAGGTTATCGTTTTTTTTTTTTCTTCTTCTTTTCCACTCTTTTACCTGAACCTTGAAAAGGAAAATACTAAATCAAGTGCCAAAGAGGGTCTTCGTTCCTTTCACAAGCATGAAAGGTCTGAATAAGGAGATATGCCCTTTGGCTTAAAGTTGGTATTTCTTTAGAGCAGACATCCGACTGCAAACAAACACAACCTTTAACATAAAAAAACATCCGTAAGCGGAGAGCTGTGAACACTTGCGGGTACTGATTCAGCCTGTACCGAGCAGCTGCTTTATGCAACCTTTCTGGCCGGAGGCCTGTACTGTGTGTGTCTGTGTGTGTGTGTCTGTGCGTGTGTGTGTGTGTGTGTGTCTGTGCGTGTGTGTGTGCCTGCTCATGCATCATGTTCATGAGTCTTCTGCGTGCATGAATGAATTTGCATACCAATGCCTGACTGAATCAGAATGTGAGTGACAGACACGTGTGCACATGTCTGTGTGACAGCATAAGAGGGTTACACACAAATACTGGATTGTGTGTGTGTGTGTGTGTGTGTGTGTGTGTGTGTGTGTGTGTGTGTGCATGCGCATGTATTCATGTTTCGTAAGTACGTTAACGTATGTGTGTATGTGCATGCGCGTGAGTGTGTGTGTACTCACCGTTCTCGGTTGAATTTGAGAGAGTGCAGCACAGCTGGCCGTTTCTGTCTCAGGTTCCACAGGTGAAGTGTGTCATCTGCACAGGCCGTGACTAGCGCCCCCTGCCAGACAACAGAAGGAAGTGCAGAGACACCCAAGTAAATACGGGGAAAAAAAAAACATGTTCTTCCATACCAGCAACACAGTGTCTCTTCTATGTTTCAGGAACTAGAGCTGAGTCATGATGTGGACAAGGAAGGTCTGAAAATAAGATGTGATACAAAAATAATACGTCTGAAGGGAAAAGGTGCTGCTTGCATTTAATTCTGAGAGGGTCATATTCCTACATTCTCTCCACCACGAGAAGTCAGAAAGCACACCACCCAAACTATATATTTTTATATACAGTATACAATCTGCGTTATCCTTTCTTTTTATTAGATTTGTCATTCGATAATAAAATGTTGTAAATATGCTTTTGGATACTAAATATATGTGCTTTTTGAAACTTTTAAAAAAATGTATTCAAATCTTAAAGTGCCTGAAATAAACCCTTAAAAAGTAACAATGATGTTTCAACAGCAAACGATTCTGATGGTTGTGTAATTGTGTGGGACCTTGGTGAAAGACAGTCTTAGAAGGCAAGGTCACTGGAATACCAGAGACAGCTTTTCCCACTTCCATCAGCTTTGCGTGAGTTGATTGACTTTCTCATGAAAGAACAGCATCGTGGTCCTCCTCCAGACATCAGGACTGGTTGACTATGCCACAGTGCATACAGGCCTCACCAGCCACAACATCTAATTAAGTAACGTCATACTGATGTTTCCATTTTTTATTACCCATAAGTACCAATAATTCCAATATACTACTTTAGTACAGCCAGGTGGTATTGTAGAAAAAATAGTTAAAAACAAGTGAAAGAATATAAATGAGTTAAACCGTACTGGATTTCACAATGGTCATTAAAAATGCCACTGATTGGAAAGAAGGGGTTCCTAGTGCCTTGTCCAAATGCAAAGTGACCATCTGCTCTTCACCCACTTATGATCTGCACTAACATAAGTGGATGAATAATTCTCTCAGTCCACCTTAGATGATGTTTAATCAATGTTAGTCTTTTCAGAAATAACTACAAATGTTTTATAAGCAAGACTCCCTAGGCGAAAAAATCATCACCATCATAATCATCATCATAAAATGCGTATGTCCTATTAGAGTTCAGTTGTATTCCCTGCGCGACCCTTTTGTGTTTCTCTCTAGTGGTTGAGCATCAGCGTTAACGCCGGAGCGCGTTGTTCCGAGAGCCGTCTCCAGGGTGACTGTCACCCGCGGCGGCGGCGGCGTCTGTGTTTACAGACTGGAGCCGGCCCGGGCCTCTATTGTCTCACCTCTCAGACGCGCTGGTGAGCTCACTGAGCACGCGCCGAGCGAGGGGGAGGGGGGGGGGGGGAGGACACCGACAGGCAGAGCAAGGGAGGGAGGCAGAGGGAGAGAGAAAGATAATAAGGGACAGAGGAAACTGAAAGAAAGAGGAGGCATAGGAAGTGAAGGCGAGGGAGGGAGATGAATGAAGGGAAAAACAAGGTCCTGAACTCCATTACTGTGTAATTAGCTCTAAAAACGGTTCGGACACAATGTAGTGACACACTCTGGAGGCTGTCTAGTGGATGTTTATTACTCACCAGTGGACAGGGGTCGTATTTCCTCAGCATGGGGCTGTGGGCCAAAGACAATTCTGGCTCTGGACCTCTCACACTGGATACATGCAGCTCTGTCCTCCCCCCTCCCCCCGCACCCTTTCCTAACAACCTTCTCCACATCTCCTTCCATTAACCCCTCCCCCACTGTGTTTTTGCCGGCTTGAAAATTCATGCAGGTACTCAGACAGTGCAGGTGTATCAGATCCCCCTGCTCTGAGAACCAACATCACTAAGGGCAACTCCTAAGGTTAAATTCTTCAGTTACAAGCAAACGTAAATCTCCCCAGGGGGATGACATCATGTGACATCAGCACCATAGAGCAAGAAGCAGACCTGGAGGCCAGGGCCAGTGGCTGTCAGGGCCAGAGGCAGCATCCGCGTTCAGTCTGACACCATGCTTCCCATTCACTGCCCCTTACACTGTGACTAAACAGCTAGGCTAGGCTGCACTGCAATCCAGTGTCACCAGCTTTCGGTCTCTAAGCCAGATTGCCTGAACTGTTGCTAATTTTGAGCTGTAGGACTGAAAAAGCCAGCTGGCATTTTGGCTCTTCTCCTAAAATCATGTCAACTTAATTAAAACACACTGTTTGTGTTGTAATGGCAAGAATGGCTCATTCCTGGGTATAAATGGCAGTGCTTGTGTTTCCATAGTGATTGGTTTGTTGTTGGATGCCAGTAGGCATTTCTGGCTTTTTCCAAAAGGAACGGTGTTGTGGTTATTGGCTTATATACGGGTGGCAAAACATCACGGCTTTAGCTTCTCTGCCTGACAGATGATATCACCTTCAACAGGGGATTTTCAGACCAATCTGCCAGGCCTGTCCTGTTCTCTCATAAGGGGCCACTGGATGCAGATCTAGGGGTTTTTTTTTTTTTTTTTTCGTTTTGTTTTGTTTTTTATACGTCAGAACCGGCTGAATTATCCGGTATTTCGCACCAGCGACTGGGGTGAGACAGCCAACTGGCATTTTTTCTTCTCGCCTAAAATTGTACAAAATTTTTGAAAGATGGACTCGTTCCTGGGCTGAAATTGTGAAAAATGTGTTTCCTTTGTGATTAGTTAGCGGTTGGCAGCCGGGTGCCATTTTGGACTTTTCCAGAATGAACGGTTTTGCCTGTGCTGGCCTTTATATTGTGTCCGTGCAGTGGCTGTGGCTGGCTCCTTTGGCAGACAGAAAATGTCACTTTGCGCTCGGATTTTCAAAGGAGTCTAAAACCTTGAAGAGGCCCGGAGCCCAGGAGAGGGAAGGAGAAGGCTGCGTGGATGAAAGCTACACTCGGCTTCGCTAACCGAAGCTGCCAACGTTGCCTCTTCCTGCCAAAAAATCGTCAGACGTCCCACTGAATTGTGGGGCTGGGCACAAGCCGGCAATGTCGGCCTTTTCAGCTTTTTTCAAATATAAAATCACGTCAACTCATTAAAAAAAGCAGAAGCCCTGCAGGGTGCAGAGACAGTCGGTGTGTCTTCAGTCGTGCGCTACAAGTGGGAACTGTGTTTATTTTGCTCAGTAAGAAATAAGATGCTCTAAGTGACTGTGGCAGCTTGCATTCCACTTCGGACGACATTTTATTGATTGGTGACTCCGTTGTCTGGAATGAGAGATAAGGGCCTGTTAACAGGGTAAGGGTGCATACTAAATGCTTGCCGGGTGCAAGGGTGCTTGATGTAGCCAGTATTGCAAAAAAAAGGTTTTAAAAGAATATGGTGAGGTGGAAATTGCGATTGCATGTCGCTGATGACATAAATCAGAAATACAGAAAAGGCATTTCATTTCCTCATGTGGTCCACATAAAAGCCTTACAAGAAGGTAATTATACTGGGCCCCCTTCCAATATGTAAGAGAGGCCACAAAGCTTTGTGGTTATTAGTTTTACTGAAAATTGGATTTTAAAATGTGTTAAACTCCCTTGATTTTAATCAGCATATTACCGATCAAACAGACAGTGAAGACCATACCTGGTCATTTCTAGAGGGCTAACCATCACTGTTTCCTTAGTTATCGATCTTGTTTTGACAGACCATTTCTTTGAGGCTTTGTTGTCAATGGAAACGAACAGTTGAAGGTATTATTAAGAAGCACTGTTTGAACTGCGGCAACCGATTAGCTGAACTTGTGCCAATTAATCCACCAGCTTCTGGTGAGTTAGTATAGTTTCAGTAGCAATTTTGGTGTTACGCAGAAAATTGTCGCCCCAAACAAAATAAAAATATAACCTTCGAAGCGTGAGACATCCAGGAAAAATGGGGACATTATCCAACTAAAGGGAAACCATCGTAAAGCAGAAGGTACGAGTCTTTACAGAACAGCCTGCAAGTCATGAGCCAGACGGGCGCATTTCTTCACGATTGTTGCCGACAATAAAATAATCATAAAGTGTTTTTTCAACAATTCATCTCTCGAAGAATACGAAGTTGACTGCTGATTTTAAGTGAGTGAGCTCGTTTATTCATCCGATTGTGAGGGGTCTGCTATGCATTCTCCAGAAAATATAAGCACCATTAGATACAACTTAGTGGGTGCAACTTGAGAAGAAAGTTCTAGAACACAATGCTCAGTCATAACTCTCTATATACTCACTTGACTCCATCAACACAAGATTTTTAAAAATTTGTTTTGTTAGACAGTGTCTTAGCCAATGTGAACTCTTCTCCAGTGAATGGAAACTTTCCAACTGCACTGTTTATAAGACACCAGTCAGGCTTTTTCCCAACAGACAATGGAATTGTGGGATACATGTTTTAATTGTCCCATGCATCGCCACGGTTTCGGCTTCCCTTTTTTGGCTGACTGATCATATCGCTTGGGGCATTTGGAATCAACATGGCAACCCTTCAGTGCAGAAGCAGAGAGAAGTAACCACTGGGCATACATCATGTGCAAGCTGCCAGACAGCTGTCACAGATCCGGTAGGAGAGAAACCAAAACCAGGCCTTTAACAGTAACAATGCGCCCTCCCACAGCTGCACCGCTCAACGCACCAGGATCCCATCCAAACGAACATTTCTCCCCTTGAATTTTCCCAGGTTCCTTTGCGTTCTGTATATTTGTGGCCTTTTTTCCTGCTGTTGAAAAGCAGCCCTCAGGCTTGTGACCGCGCACGGTCTGCGGTCGTGTCCTCTCTCTCTCTGTCCACACGTCCTGTCAGCTTCCATTAGAGCAGGGGCGGCCAAGCCCGGTCCTGCTGATCCAAGGGGATCAGCACTTAGCTGAATGCTTGGCAGAGTTACGGATCCTTTTCTAGAAAAATGTCACACGTTCTTTGGTGTCAAAAATCAAACCGCAAAAATCAAACCGAAGCGTGACATATTACGTCTGAGCCTGTGGGCTTCGGCTGCCTGTCTCTCTTGTTTGTTTTTATGTTTTTTTATCGCTGCTGAGTTGATGGCTTGTGTGCATTCCCTGATCTGTATAGTATCCTAATGGGTCCCGTCCCAGTTAGATGAGCCTGCTCTGCAAGCCCATCCGCATGGCATGAAGATCGGTAAGCCCCTGCAGCTTCTGCGCAATCTCTGAAATTTCTCTCCGCAGCGTAAAGACGGCTGGACCTCTGGACCTGTTACGAGTACAAGCTTGGCTTCCAGCACTATGGTTTACATACACTCTCCTTGCCTCTATGCATAAAATTATTCGGAAACCGAACGCGTGGTGAAGTTTTGGCCGGGGATTTATTCTCTTTCATAACGCCAACCGACCTCGGGAGGAGAGCCTCTCTGGGAAATGTAGTCCGTTCCAAGCGAGCGTAGAAGCGCTGGAGAAGAATCAACCGAGGAGCATGGGCCCGTACGGATCGGCGCCGTAAAGCTGCGCCGCTGCGCACCGCCGGGCCCGTACCGCGGCCAAGGATGAACGCCCGCGGGGCCCCCGGGCCGGGAAAGCCACCGGCTTCACCGCCTCCCAATAAAAGTTAACGGCCAAATTTTCATTACGCGGCCACGCGCCGCTACGCCGCAGCCCGTAAACCAACCGGGCGCGGCGAGGAGAGAGGAGGCGGGGACGCGGCGGCGGTCACACTCGCTCGCCGCTCACAAACCCGCCGGGTCACTCGGCGCCGTCCGCAACTCTGCTTTTTTTTTTACATTAATACGTCTCAAAGGAACTTACCGGAAGTTTCGCAATGCTAAGTGCGTTGAAATTATTTTAGACTAACTGCACCTCTTTTTCTGAGTAAAACGTGCGTGCCTGGATGTGTGTAAGTGTCTGTGTGTATGTGCATGAGCATATATATGCATATGTGCTGTATACACAAGCAGACGTCTATAATGCACACATGTTGTTGTGTGGTTTGCGACCGTGTTTGTAGGACTGTGCATGTGCATATGTGTGCATGTGTGAGTGTGTCCGTGCGCATGTGCTTGCACCCGTCACCCCTGTCCTGCACCTGCTCAAACTGAGCGTGCATTGCCAGGGAGATTGCCTGCCCCGGTGGCAGCATGGCTGAACTGCCCCTGCTCCACAGGCTAACGGCCCAGAGGCCCCCGCGCACCGCTATCCTGAAGCACAGGGAGACGCAGCGGACAACGGAGGCGCGTGTGCGCCTTTCGTTGCGGCCGGCTGTTGTACCGCGCGTGAGCCGCTCGCAAACTGGTTCTGACCCAATCAAAATGGACGCCGTTAGAGGACCCCGCAGCAGACCTCTGCAGCCCTGCAAGCCCTGCCAAACCGCGCAGATTACGGTCGGCTTCCGGACTGGAGGAAAAAAAAAAAAGCGGCAAAGGTGTGATTCACACCCTTTTGGTCAAAATTGAAAAACAGTTAAGGCTAGAATTTAGTCAAACGGAAGCCTCTGCATCCAGAAAATTTGAACTCTTTCACATACTCTCTCTTTCCATCTCTGTCTGTCTCTCTCCCTCTCTCACACACACACACACACACACACACACACACGCACACACAAAGGCACACACACGCACAAGCAGCCAGGTATTGATTTTTTGCGCCGCGAGCGCGTCACCCTCTCGCCGTTACCATGGAATTCTGAGAGAGCCGTGCCCCTCCTGCGCCTTTCCCCTCGGCCGCCGTCGTCACACCTCTCTGTTTCTCCCCGCGGGGAGGCCGATCGCGCGGTCGCTAACCGCGCGCTGCAATTAGCGGCCCCTTTAATTAGCCCCTTCCTTCCTGTCAGGGTTATTAGGGGAGCGTCGGCCCTGGTGTCTGAGTCGGGGGGGGGGGGGGTGGGTTTGTGGGGGCCCGCGGGGCTGCAGCTGCTCTCGTCCAGCCAGACGCGCGACAGTGATTGATGGCGTCGGGCGGCTGATTACAGAGTCTGAGCGGGGGGGCCCGGACGCGCTGTTCTGGCGACCCTCGGAGCTCCTTCCCAGCCCTCACAGCTTCCTCTGGGCTCCACAAACTTTTCCTATTGGCCAGACCTTCCTATTGACGTCATCGGCTACGTAGCTCCTTCATGAGCACTGCGCAGAACCGTCCTAAGCACCACATATACATTCAATAATATTTATTTAAATGACCGTAAATAGACATCTGGTGTATGTCCTTTGGTATGTTCTGGCAATGGCACTTTGTTGGTGACTGCAAAGACACAATGTATCTATTTTCAGGTACTGGCAATGGCATTTATAAATGATTATGTAGTGCGTATGAAGGTACTATATACTGCGTACATAGATGCTATGTTTCCACATTTTTTTGCTTTATTTTGTTTGGATTTTTCTCATTTCACCAGTATAATTCAGAAAAATGAAAGTTCATGCCAGACTAATCAATTTTTGCATTCAGAGAAGGTATGCCTACAGCCATTCAAGAGGCAGGGCGGTATTGTGTACAGGAGTTTCATTTTAATAAGGTTTAATTCCTTATCAGGGAAGTGCACCTGTTTGCTTGAGAAAGGTACCTACAGCAATGCATTTCGGTTGCTTTATCTTTATAAAGACCTTGGGGATTTGATTAGAACACACGCAATCTGTAAAGTAATCTTATCTAAATAAGTGCTGAAGACAGCAAACTCTGTTTTCTTTGTTTTCAAACATAATCATGGAACTATTGTACAATTTGGAACAGGTGTTTTTCTGCAGGAAAGCTCAGCTGTAATGTCCACAGCTCACGGCTTCAGCATGAATATGGAGATATTCCACATAGCTTCCATCCAGACGCCTCTCAGGCCTAGAGGACAAACCGCACATTTCGGGAAATGTTTCCACTGCCTGTGGTGTGCAGGTCCATTGTATGTGCATGGCACTACAATGATTCTGCCCCAAGTGCCAAGTCCTTCATTGGCACATTCGTAATTAGTGGTAGAGCAGCAGTTTCCTGGCATGGGAGGAAAAGTCAGGACAGAATCCTTCCCATCCCTCCCCACCCCATTTTCAAAATAAAAGTCCTTCCCAGTTCAGCAGAACAAACTGCTGCAAAAGCTCATGTATCTACTCTTACTCTGAATGCAGATGAGGGAGGTTGAGGTGAGAATGAGAACAGCATTTCATAAGAGAGTTGATATTTAACAGTAGAACTTTTGAGTGCACAAAGTTGGAGTCCTTGAGATCAAAGGCACATCCTGCGTACCACAGAATGCTCGTAAAGCCAGGGGGGTCAGACTCACCTCGTTAATGAGGAACTGCAGCTGCAGGACGGCCGCTCCGCTGTCATGCTGGCAGTAGCAGTCCACGCCAGGGCGTCCCAGTCTGATGACATCATCAGGTCAAGGAAGTTGACTGACACAAGCTTAGAATCAGGGACCAGTTAAAAGACAAGTACTTCATTAGGTACTTCATCTCTCTGTCCATCTCAGGTGATGCTTGAGGAATGTTGCCACAGAAACAGAACTGAAAAAGAGCTTCATTATATAATAATAATGATAATAACAACAACAACAAAAAAAACAACAATAATAATACTAATAGTTATAATCATAATCATAATAATGAATGAAGAAAAAGAAGAAACTTCTAGTCTACCAGTTCTACCTGCATCAAGCTTAGTTCTGTCTCTTGGTTGTCCTGTCAGTTTTTAAATGATGTGGATAACCTTCCATCCATTGTAACCACTCAACAAAGTCACACCCTTCCAAACATTAAATGAGTCGTGTAATTGGAGAATTGAGTATGAGATCTGAAATAGGACCTCCAGGCGAGGGGAAAGCAATCCAGAAGTCAGGACAGTAATCTGCATGCTAGCCAAGCGGCTGCTTTTTTCAAGCCAGAGGAGTTTCTTTTCTGATCACTCTCTCACATGAATAACCACATGGAGTTGCTCTTATATTTGCTGAGGGGCTCACGTGTCAGTAAGTGTCAGTAACATTGAGATTTGCATACACGTTTAATAAAAGTATATTCATCAGCTATGTGTTGCAATAAAAATATGTTTCTACATTTAAAACAAACTTTATATCTTTCAATCATAAACAGGCAGCTACACAATATATAGCACATCTCCCATTCAAAAAACACCCTACCTAACCCTCCCCCCCCCTCCCCACTTTTACAAGTCTAACAAGTACACCACCCCAAAAAACACACAACAAACCAGACAACATAAAAAAAAAACACTGAAACGCATGTCCCTAAATGTGTGTTACCCCAAAACAAATGTTCCCAAATTACTAGCATCGCACAACCAAAACACACACAAAGAGCCTGACACTGTGTCTGAGAGATAACTCCATAAACCCCCAGGCTCAATCGTTAATTCATGCATCCCAATAAAACGTTGCTCAGACATACACAGAGCATGTCTTTTGCATTCAAAGCTATGCAAGGCCTGGAGAGACGGTCTAGTTAAGTGTACTGTGCGAGTTCCTTTCACATCGTAGTAGGCCGACAGCACCACACTGCACAAGGACCACATTGCTGGAGCCCGCCAAACCCGCACATGCACAGACGTCCAACCCGCTCACCCTCTCCCTCGGCAGCCAATGTTGTCATAGAGACGCAAGAGAAAGACCAGCATGCACTTGTGTATGAGAACTGGCCATCCAGAGAGATGAAGAAAGGATCCTAATGGTGTTCCCGGCTGAGGCTAATCAGCGAAGCTAATGGCAAACAAAGGCAAAGACTCTTGTCATTGACAACAACATGAGGAGGGAAGGAAAGTGCATTGCTGGCAGTCACATGGCAATAATGCATATTCATTTACTTACTCTTTATTTTCTTTATTTATTTATTTTTTAAATAAAAGCTGTGGAGCCAGTACATTCTGGCAATGCTGTTACTGTGAATACTACTGGTTAGATAAATGTATACAATATTGAACACAGAAAGGCTAGGGGAATATATCGGGGAAAGGGAGATGAAAATAAAAAACCTTCATGGCGAATTCATACTGTGAAAACTAGCCAAGGAGCTGGGATGGGATCTCAAGGTTATATTTTCAGTCAGTTGAAATCTTCAGCCTGGCAAACACATTTGTTTGAGCTCAGCTTCCCATCTCCTCAGCCTGGCAATGCCTAATCATTTGACACCGGAACATTCTCTCTATATGGGGTAAGGGTTCCAACTTCAAATATTTGAACAGTCAAGATGATTTTGCTCAAACTTTTTCAGGTCAGAATAATTCATAATAAGGATGTATTATAGATTTACAGAAAGGCTGTCCTATATGAATATTATATATTATATCTGACAGCTGATAATATATAGCAGCAAAGTCAAAAGTAATGAATATGAATAAAGTGATATTAAGTGGTTTCTACAGTATATTCGCCTGGGTAAAACTTCTCTGCTTTTCTTTCCTCTCTCTACTTCTACCCATGTCTTCTATCTCACTTTCCCATGAACAATCATTTTCATAACAATAATAATAGTAATGCAGATATGCTTCAGGCTCCAGGCTGCTTCCTTGTCCGGTCGCCATGGCAGCCATGAAATGACCAGCGGCACAGAGGCAAGTGTGGCCACCGTGACCGCGGGTGACCACATAAGAGGCGGCCATTTTGATCCCCATCGCTTGCAAAACAAACTCAAAAAAAATGAGACCGGAAAATAAGGGGGAAACATTCTCTATACTGGGTCTGCTGAAAGTACAGTAAACCTTCTAGAAGTGTCAAGCTGTTCTGGTCATGTGAGCAAGAGAGCCAGAGGTAGCTGCTCTGCTAATGTTGGTCCCTTACTAATGCTGCAGCAGACTGTACCTCAGGTCTGATAAGCAAAACCTGGGATGAGTGCGAAGCAGCCTTATCTGTGCATGGCTGTAGCCAAGGCTCCCACTGTCCAGGGTGTGGCATGTGCCAGTGAGGCCACTGTCCATGGTCCTGATATAGCAAAATCATTGCCCATGTACCAGAAGCTTCTAAGCAAGTCTACCACTGGGTAAAGCTACCAAGTCCAAACAAAATAGTCCCAGAAAGTTGCCAGAGTACGGGACAGCCCTCTGATCTGATCTGCCAAGCCCCCCCGATCCCACGGCCTGTCCGACCTCCAAACATCCCCCGATCCTGAATATTTCAACACAAAACACATAAATGTATAACAGAATTGATCAATGTTAAGACTTGAAATAGTAATAAGATGTCTGACGTCACCTTGATCCACGGCCCGCACGCATCGCACTGTTCTCCATCTCGGGTGAACAGAGGCCTCGAGCTTCAGTGGCTCTGTTCTGGCTGAGCAGGCTGGGAGAACAGGTGTACGAGCTGATAGGCCGGTCTCAAAAGACACACTCCAACGATCACTCATACATTCCCCCACTCACACAGACACACTATCCACTCCTCTGTGCTCTCTCTCTGCCTTTCTTTCGCTCTCCATCGGTGTACTTTTTCCCCTACTACGGGTCCGCTCTCCCCCCTCCTTCTCCTGTATGTTTTCGCTTGAAGAATAGTCTCTCTCTATTCTCGATTCTGTTGCTCAATACAAGCAATAGTATTTTGTGGTTAACAGCAAGTTGGTGCAACAGGGAGTTTATCGAACGTAGTGAAGCTGTCAATCGGCAAATGGACACACGCACAAACAATCTATCTGTGTGATTTGTCTACTTTCAAGGTGGACAATTAAAAACTGTGGCTGGTCGTCAGATTATATAAATAAATATATTCATATGTAAATGAAAAATGTACCTAATTTTTGACAGAATGTCTTTTATTCTGAGACTCAAACCAAATTCATGGATCCTTGCTAAAACTACCACCTGCCGGCATCATTATGAACTTCATTTGGACAGGATGACTTCTTTTTATTAATATTCTTTTCATCTTAAACTTTTTTCATTAGATGTTATTCTTGTTTGAGTTAATAGGCTACCTGGGGTCTCTCACTGAGCGGAGCAAACAATGGTTAATAGTGGCACAAATACAGAGCTGTCTTTACTTTTCTCTTTACTGTCATCCTGGAAAAAAACACACATAAAAAAAGATGACTAATCCCTTCTGGCCTCAGGAGCACACTGTTGGCAGGAGGAAAGCGCTGCTTAGGCTGAATGACTCACGGAGGTGAAGCTCTCTCGCGCGCGGTTGCCCCTGCGTTCAGCTGCTTTACCACACACAAGCACGCCCGCCGAGACTGAAGAGCGGGACTCGAGAGGGGGTTTTTTTTTTTTTTTTTCTTCTACAAGAGCCGAGGACGAATGGAAGCCCTTTTTCCTGGCGAAACGGAAGGGGAAGGAGAGCACGGGCCCGGGGCGAAACAGCGCCGCGTGACTCGGGCCTCCCGCGCGATGAAACGCGGCGCCTCCGAGCGCCGAAGCGCGTTCTGAGAGACGGCGGGGAAATGGCGATGCTCTGTGCGACACACGCAGACGAGAGATAACTCCAAACGCGCGGAGAGAGGAAAAAAACGGCCGGGTAACGTTCGGTCGAGCCCGGCCCGCCATGTTGTGATTATGCTCGCGCGCTCAATGTCAATCCCGTGATGACTCATTGAGTGGCCGTGGTAACAGCCCTGGGGAGCTGGCACTCCAAAATCCTGAATGACCAATAGAGATATGGCAACACATCCTCTTCTTAGTGAGATCTGTCAAAAAAAATGTCTAAAAATAATTAACTAAAAAGAGGAAAAGTTCTGGGAATGGTAACCAATGGTGGTGGAACTGTAGGCCAAAATATTTATAAACAGTTTTTTCCTTCAGTCATTTTTTTTTTTTTCTTGCACTTAGATTTAAGTTTTGCCTGTGAATAAAGAGAATATTTGCTTGGAACTCCTCCTTAACTCAAAACATTTGGACTTTTCATTTGCGATGCAAATCATTTTTCTCTCAATCCTACATTTTTGCTTACCATTAACAGCCTAGTCTACCTCCACAAGCAGGCCCATTTCCTGCCTACTTCAATGGTCCTCCTGGCCATTGTTTTTTACACCAGGCCAAAAAAGTAGGGTTTCCTGCACACAAAAAAAACACCTCCCTGCTGTGCGCTCAAATTGAAAGGTGCTTTTCCCATCAACAAAACTGCAGATTTAATTCTCTGCTTTTCTCTGACCCCATTTCTCCATATCTACTGTACGGAAGAATGACGCACCAAGGCCAGATTTACAGATGAACTCTTTCCTCCCCCCGTTGTACGAGAGGAAGTGCCTCATTATCATTGTCTGAATTTCTCTAACAGGACTCCTACGCCACCCTACTGTAGATGTACTCTTTCTGTATATTGCACCCCACTTATAATCAATTTATTACTTAGTTAAAGAAGAAACTGAGAGTTGCAGACACATACAAGGAACTTTATCACTTGTTTCAAAGCAGAATAGGAGATATTTCTCTCTCTTCTTTTATTTCCCTCCCAAAACACTTTTCTTATTCTTCCTTTGCTGTATTGCATTGTCCTACCTTGTCTACTAGCAGAACAGCAGTTCACTATCGAACACAGCTAGCGGGCCCGATTTTCACAGCCGAGGCACAATCGCTCAAGCTCTAGCAGTAACTCAAGGCGGAGCTGAATGGAGCCACGTCCACCTTCATTTCGGCAATTTCAGTCGAGAGACTGTAGCACCCCTAGAGTCAGATCACCCTCTTTCCTGTTACTACAGCTGCATCTGGGCCATAACAAGCAGCGGCCCCATCACGTCTGGCATACTTGGAGATGCTGGGAGATGCAGTCTCTCCACAGTCTCTTTTCGACACTTCAAAAAAGCCTCCTCAGGCAGGTTTTGTGGCCAAGATAGCTTGCAAACTACAAAAGGAAAATGTGGCATGGCTTTGTGTGTTTTTTCATAGCTAGACATAAGCCTGAATTGACCCATTGGTTTATTGTTCACAATTTATTTATTTTTTCTTCATAATTTGTAGTAGGTGTGCTAAAATGTGTTTATAGACTGTGCTACTTTTTGAGTTTATCAGATTATTTAAACAATACAATGCCTACTCTCCACTTCAATTACATTTCATTGCTGAACTTCAGATTTTCCATAACCAACAGATCCATCCCAGTCGATCAAAACTGTAAGAAACCCGAAGCAGCGTATACGAGCATGCCTTAGCAATATGTGAAAACCTGAGCATTAAACCAAAAAGAATCACTTTCCATTCACAAAAAATTTAAATGCTATAAAAAATAAATTTTAGCACTATTAAAATTTAATTTGGAAAAAAGTGAAATTGTAGCAAATGCAGTGGAATACAAGGTTAACTTTAAAAAGCCATAACAACTTTATATTCAAAGGATGAATAATATGATCACTCTATATTGCTGTTTAAACAGTGCAGTTTAGCCTATTACGTTTGCCCATCCTGCATGGCTACACAGTAAGCGTGCTCCAATGTATGCCAGTGAAAAACCTAAATAAATAATTATCAAGGTGCTTATAAACATAAAAAAGGAGTACAGGAAACATGATTTGACTGTTGCAAATCTTTCCAAAGAATTTCCTGCAACAGTCAAAAGAAATGTACTCTACTCTGTCATATGTAATTACATTACAATCATTTATTTGTGTTTTTCTTTTTGTGTTGCACGCGTTTGAGGGTGTCACTGTGTGATCCTGTTCGGTAACCAACCTTGAGACCGGGGGCTGCTAATAAAGTTAGCACTGCTTTGTTCGGAAAACAGATGCCGAAAGCAGTTCTAATGAAATTAGCAGTACCTGATTACATCTGGTTTTATTATTGGACAATTCAAACTAACGTTCAGGGCTATACAATTGAAGCCGCCTTTTCATAATTAAAGCAACAGTAATGCAAGTAAAATACCCAATGAAAGCATTAGAATTCCTTAAATTGGCATAAATTAAAGTAAAAACAGAGAAAAATAAAAACTTTCCAAAAAGTTTCAGCTGCACATATTTACAAAGGTATATTTTATACAATATGTAGAGATGGCTTCTCTCTCTCAAGATCCATTAAACATCCAGACAGTGTGGTCAACTGGCTGCCCCATATGTTCAAAGTACCATTTGCTGCCAAAATTGAAATTAAAAGGTGGTCCGAGTGGATTAAAACCACAAACGAACTAGGCCTATGAGAAACCAAACCTGCACAGTGCAGTACAATTCATTTACTGACACACCAACTATTGTGAAACCAGCCCATGCTGACATAAACGGACTAACTGCAGATTACCAAACCTACCAAACCTACATACCAAATTATGAAAACGAAACAACGAAATTAGCACTTCACTTGTGCCTGGGAGTGTTTGCACAACTGCGATCAAAAGGGGGCAGCCCACCCTAACCTGTAAATATAGGTCTGTAGTTACTAGTGCTTGCATTTGAAAATGCATTAATGTACGTGTAAGCACATAAATATGAATGCTTTGAAGAACGTTTCCAGTGTTAATTCAACTCGCCCGGCGGGGGGCAGTATGCAGTATAGGGCTTGTGGATTAGCCCCGGTCACCAGAGGGTGTTGAGTTAGAATCTCGGGCAAGATACTGCAGCAGTACCCCTGGGTAAAGTACTTAACCTGACACGCTTCAGAATCCAGCTGAATGGATGGCCAGGACCGCGGGCGTCTGCCGAGCATACAAATAAG
Source organism: Anguilla anguilla (assembly GCF_013347855.1). Lineage (NCBI taxonomy): Eukaryota > Metazoa > Chordata > Actinopteri > Anguilliformes > Anguillidae > Anguilla > Anguilla anguilla. The sequence goes on along the minus strand of NC_049203.1, from coordinate 42,828,250 downwards.
CAGGAGTAATTACCATGTTTCTGAGGCGTGCCGAAAAAGCAGCGCCGACGGTAGCGACATCACGGAGGCAGGCGCTGGGGGGAATTCATTCATTCTGCACGCCTGTTTACAGAGCGAGGAAACGTCCAGCTTTCTTTTTTCTCGTTTATATATTTCCACGCGTTTAATCGCTAGCGAGTCCCAGTCCTTTCGCAAGCAAAAAAAAAAAACAAAAAAAAAAACACCAGGCAGCCGGCGAAATGAAGCGATCTAAATTAACATTCCGGGACTGTCACATATCAGTCGAGAGAGGGGTGGGGGAATGAGGGGGGGTTTAGAGGCCAGAGGGAGACCACATTGAGCACAAGCAGGCAGCTTGTGTAATTCATGCCCCCCCCCCCCCCCCCCCCTCTTGCATACCAAGTACAAATGAAATGGGCCGTTCTCTTTCATTTCCCTGACAGGATGGCGCAGCAACATGCAAAGAGCGCAAGGGTGCAAGATTCAATATACAAACGTCCCCGCGCAAAGCTGCACTGTTCTGCAGGCGTACTGACTGCAGCAAGGGGGAGGTGGGGCATTACATTTAAACTCTGATAAATACTTCAATGAACAAGCAACCAAACAAAAATAAATACATTATTTTTATTTTTTTAAAACTCGATAACATCTACAAAAGACAATTCCGCGAATAAGCAATGAAAATGCAGTTGTTCGTTCCTGGACGAAGTAAACGTTCAAAACGTGCGACAATGGCACAGCACATTTGAATATACGTAGCTGTCACTTAAACGTTATGCAAATATAACGACCAAATATTTTCAAAATGCAATAGCCTATTCAAAACGATATTGCATAATGTGATACGTCAAATGAAGCATGTTTGTGTGAAAATATTAATAAATACAGGGCAAGTGAAATAAAATGTAATTGTGTATTCAACAGGTGAGTTTGTATATTTTAGGCATACAACTAGTGTCACCATCTGGCAGGCAGTTATATATTGCACTGCTAAATTTATACAGAACATTTTCTATCTCTGGAGGACGTGTAGTCTCTCACTAGGTTGAGAGACAGTGTCATCGCTAGCACTTTCTCACAGCTCTTAATGAGAGCAGGTTTTGTGCGTGCGTGTGTGTTCGTGTGTGTGCGCGCGTGTGTGTGGTACTGGCATCACAGGATTAATTGTCTATGGTGCGTGACTGTCTGTTAATTTTCCTTCACCTTAATTACCTTTATAAATATACTCAGGGGTGCCAGTCTGACTGTCTCCTGGGTAGAAGGCCAATGGTAGGCGGAGTGTGATCGCTTAAATGACGCATGTCTTGCGTTACACCACCACCTTTCATTCAAAACCCGTCTTTGAGAAAGCCTGGGTTAACCCGGGACATGTCAGCTCCGCTGTTGCGGAAAACTGCGGGCGTCAAATGAAACCTCTAGTGTCTATAAGGGGGGCATCTTCCTGGCTGTCGCTGACATCAGTGGGACTATAGAAAGGAACTGGGGCTGCTCTGCGTGGGCTATCGTTGTGAGTCAGAGGGAAAAGCGGTCATTTTCATTTGCTTGTTTACTCAGTGCGTATGACTTGGATTGCTTTAATATAATAAGACAACACAGGATGGACAAACATTTCTAAGAAAAAAAAAAAGAACATCATATCACTGCTGTCCAAATAAACAATTAAGCCTACCATTTTGTGACTTATCTTTGCAACCGCTAGCACTATAATGGCATATTCACACAAGTAACAGGCGAAGTACATTTCACAGTGTTTAGAGTTTATATGAATCCAAGAGGGATCAAATGCACTCTCTCAGAATAAAATGTATCTCATCAGTGTCGATTTAACACTAAACTTTATACTGTGTGTTGAGTGGCTAGTAAACAGTGGACAGTATTTTTTCTTGTGGTGGAAAGTAGTGAGACTTAAAGAAAATAGACAGGTACCTTGAGTGAATTGCATATTGCTTTATAGCAGATTGCAGTCATTGCCAGGCTGCTAGCATGCCAGCTGCATGTAATTAGTTACATATAGCTAGTTCACTGTCGCTTTTACAGTGCCCAGACTTTTCTCCGAAATTTCGGAAAACTGCTTTTAAATATGCTTCGTGGTGCGTGAATTTGCTTGAGAAATAAGCTCATCTTCTAGACTTCATCCCTCAAGCGTTCTCTATAAACCCCAGCGACTGAGATAGGCTCTTGCTATAACAATTAAAGTGCTGTTAAACTGTAAAATCGTTAAGATTAAGACTGTTTTATGGTTGTTGTTTTAGCAATGTCCTGCGCTACTCCGTGACGTGTGACCGTTTACACGCAGTGCTCTCTTCACCTGGTCTCCCTCAAAAAATATATTTCTGCCTCAGCGGGATTCATCTGGATTAATACAATTATAGCATCGCCGACGTTTGCCAGAAAGGATGTTTTTGCGCACTAATCCGATTAATGCTGAAATTTCTGTCTGTATCACCGTGATGCTAAAAGCATTCTGATTCAAAAGGAGATCGTGAATATTTCCGTGCGAGTTGGTGCAATAACACGGAGAAGCCAAAAGGTCCAGGAGAAACAGAGCTTGCATTACAATTCTGGGTCTCTGCCGTCTCTCTCTAAAAAAAGAGAGAATGATTCGCACCCCTCTTCCTCAATGGCATACTGGAATGAAAAACAGCCGGTGTAGGTCACTGCATAGCGAGAGAGAAGTTACACGCTAAAGCCAGTCAGACCTTACAGCTGTCACGAGCCACAGGGCAGATATGCAGGTAAGACTCTCCTCTGACTTCCTGTGGCTCGGAGCCCCTGGGAGAGTGTATCTGTCAGCTTCTGTGGCTCTTTACACAAATCCCACCGTTTCAATGCCATCACCACATTTTTTTTATCTCATAATATTTTAAAATATTATTTTTAGATTAGTATTCCTGTCCTGAGAAGTCCCTGCTAAATGTTTAAGCATATGCCATGCAAAACACCACTATGATAAAGAAAATGTAGAACTTTAACTTGGAATGTTATGGTATTTTAGTGATGTAGGGATGTTCCACACTTTGCAGGGGGTGAATTAAAGCTTGCTTTCTCAGCATTCTTTGCAGGTGAAATGCTTAGATGAGATAAAGTGCTTACCAAAAAAAGTGAGAGAGAAATGCGAGTCATTGAGAGAGCTTAGAATCATAGTTACTTGTGTTACATGTCATACTTTACATGTTATTATATGCATTGCTCACAATGAGAGATGCTTGTTCTCAGTCAACATTCCAACCAGCTAAAGAGACCATGGTACCCTTTTGTCTTTGTGAGAAGCATAAGAGCAAACTGGCCTGCCCCAGACTGGCTCATTAGGAACAAGAGTTTGTGAATTATAGGACCGGTCTAGGCTCCATGAGTAAACACGATGAGATGAGCCCTTCCTTAAATAACATTCATTATAATCGTTCTGATAAACTGGCTCCAAACCCATCAAAAGCTTGAACAAAAATCCTGTCCTAATTTTCCTGAAAATTAATAATGCTGTTTGAGAGTATAGAGGAGGAAGCAAGCAAGCGCATAACACGCTCTCCGGCGAATAGGGGGGGAAAAATCGTGGGCTTATTCCCGAAATAGATGTAAACATTGCTAAAGGCGAGATGTGTCAGTACAATGCTGGAACCTGTACACGTTCGACTGAGTGTCTGATCCCATTACACAACGATCTGCTCTCAAAGCCTGACATTCCTCTATGGCGATGGCTTTTCCCTAGCAGATGATCGCAGCCTTATCTCGATGTGGCCTCCATTAGCATGGACATACTTATCTCATGAGGAGAGGAAAGAGTTTAGCATGTTTCGGGGAGGGGGGAGGGGGGGGGGGGGGGAGGGATGGCCAGTGATTCATCGTGGAACCAAGCTCTCTGCATTTATCCGTCTAATTTTGAAGTCGTTTGTTTAATTTGACATTGTGAGTGTGACAGAGAGACAGAGAGACAGAGAGCCAGACAGAGAGAAAGGGAAAAAGAGAGATTGAAGGTGGCAACAGGGATGACTAGCAATGAGTCAGAGAGAGACAAGGGTGGGGAGATGAAAGAGTTAAAGGAGAGGAGGAGGAAGGATGCAGGGGGGAATGAGTAGAGAGGTAGTAGAACATTGGGAATTACACAGAGCTGGAAATATATTGAAGACAGGGCTGGAAGAGAGGGGGCAGGAGGTATAGAGAGCAAATTATAAAGGGATATAGTGAGATAGAGGAACATAAGAGGTAAAGATGGGTAACAGGAGATGGATGTAGAGGAATAGAGATAGGGACGTTTAAATACTGAGAATTCAATCCAGATTTGTTGGGTCATTATTGAATATGCACAAATGCAAATGAAAAACAGCCTCACGTGATTTCATCAACAATTACAAAGCCCTGCAACTAAAACCACACAGAAGCAAACAGCAATAAAATAAAAAGAAGAAAATCAGAAACAATAAAGATGATCTAAAAGGACAAATCAAAATCCTCTCTTCATCAGCTGTGCTCATGAAATTACCAGGATTCCAAAGTACAACCTCGTGTAAGTCATAACGCCCCAGATTGCGGTACGAGTGCTAGGGTGGATATTGTAGGAGAGGATGAAACAGCGGAGTGTAGGTATGAGAGAGAGACGTTAAAGGCAGAGATTGAGAGAAGATGAGAGGCATCACAGAGACGGGGAGAGAGGTTAACGGGTAGAAATAGAGGCCCTGCCAATTTTGTCCAGCCAATAACAATCTGATGAACAGGACTGAATTGGGAAAGCTGCTGTGGCTTAAAGTTAGGGAAAGAGGGTCCACTAGAGAGCCGAAAGACAAAGTGATCTTGGAGAAAGCCGGAGTGTCCGTTTCCCAAGGATCAGTGTGTGAAAGATTGGAGACCGGAGGTGTTTGGAGGTGTCTGGTGGGGGGGGGGGATGGCGTATTTGGATGCGAAAGAACAAGATAAATGAGGAAAAGGGAAAGAAAGAGTGACAATGTGTGTGCACATGAGTGAGGGGATATGTAAATGTGAGTGACTGTTGAGAGACAGAGGTAGAGAGGTTTGGAGAGACACAGAGAGAAAGAGGGATGGAGACAGAGACCAAAAATGATTAGATGGAGTGCTTTAACAAGCCAGGTGAGTCAGAGAGAGAGAGGAGAGAGACAGAGAGAGAGAGAAAGAGATAGACTGAGAGAGAAAGAGATGGAGGGAGAATGAAGAGGCTGATAGAGTAGGAGAGAGTAGGAGGCCGATGCTGAATAGTGTCAGTGTCAGAGGTCTAGGCTGACTCACAGAGGTACAGTACAGAAGGTATATGTAGCATCCTCTTAAACAAGCGGTAAAACTTTCAGCTCCTGTAAACTAAGACCAGCACATATACCGGAGGAATCTAAAGCTGGACAGGGGGGCAGAGTAAACACCAAACCTTGGAAACTTGCAACTGTCTGCCCATTGCCAGTGTCACATCATTCTGAGGTAATGCTCACATCCATTAATTTACACTGCCAATTCCCAACAACTCACATCCATTGCTTTACCTTGCCAATTTCCAAGAGCTCACATGCATTACTTTACCCTGCCAATTCCCCACTGCTCACATCCATTACTTTACACTGCCAATTCTCAACAGCCAACATCCATTGCTTTACACTGCCAATTCCCAACTGCTCACATCCATTACTTTACCCTGCCAATTCCCAACTGCTCACATCCATTACTTTACCCTGCCAATTCCCAACTGCGCACATCCATTACTTTACCCGGCAAATTATCAACTGCGCAAAATATTTTATGTAATTACCATATGTATTATAGACTGTGGGGAATTCAAAATCTTATTACAAAAAAAAGATACCAAATAAAATGTGTAGTGAATCTGATTTTTCTAAATATTTAGTTTCTAAAACAGGTTTCAAATCTCTGTATTATCGCACAGATTGTTACTGGGGTATAACTATTACATGGGTAGCCACAATTTAGGTCATTTCAATTTAAGGCAATGCAATACTCCAAGCAAATCTTTTCCTCCTGCAAAAGCAAATGATTCTGAGTAAAAGTTAGGGGGAATGGATTGCTCTATAACTAAAGTGTAAAGTGTAAATCAGATCCATTTTAAGTAATGCATTCACCCTAGGGATTGTAGCTGGGGTAAAACTACCATATATATGCCCTTAGTTGCATACCAGAGCTCACAAATCTGGATCTTCTGTAAAGGAAGTAAAACTAACTCAGTAAAACTAGGCTGAAATGGGTTCCTCGGGATGTCCTCTGTTGGAACCAGATCAATTTCAGACAACACATTTGCCTGAGGAATTGTAACTGGGGTTTAGCCTCTGCAGAGTTTTGGCTGGGGGATACCACCTTTCAGTCGAGAAATGGGTTGTAGGTTTGATATTTTGTGACTCAAGTAAGAGTTTTCAGTAAGCTAATTAATAGCTATTAGTAATTAGTAATGCTAGCTAATAAAGGTTAGCTAGTGAACTGTGATATTCATGAACATAAATTTTACCAAAACAAACATTATAATGAAAATAAAGAAAGAAAGAAATGTAGGTAGAGATGGTTGAAAAAAACAATTTTTTTTATGCCAGACTGTAAACCCTGGGTAATTTTGCAAACACTGATCTTGTTTGCAACGCTCACATGCTCACGGTGGCAACTGTACCATCACAGCACCGCCTAAATACATTTCCCATTGAGGGACTTTTCTGTTTTTAGCACTGCCTTCAGAGACAACTTCCTTCAAACAACAGGCAACTGACTCGCAATCCCATTGGGCAATATTCTTTTTATGTGACAGATTAACTTTCCCAGCAAAAGAAAAACAGTCTACTACTGCTAATGGCTCTGACATGGTCTGTAACATTATTAACTGCATTAAGAGGGTCTGCTCACTGGTAATAATTAGATTAGCATTTTCATGAAGGATTATTTTCGAGTTGGTTATGAGCATCCAGGTCAAAATGGCATTTTGCCATTCACGCACAACCGTAATAGGCATTAATAATGTGTTTTACGAGGGCTAGAGCAGACTGGGAAATTCCTGGGTCAACTTATCACGCTCTTCTGATGTAGCCATGGGGGAGGAGGAGCAACAACCGTCAACAGCTTAGCTTTGATAATTAAATGCAAGTGTTACATTTCCAGGCAAGTTCTGTGTGACTCTCATTTCAGGTGAAGGTTAGGTTTGCTGCAAGGAACTACTGTGAGCGGTCAGGGTGCCAACAACTCTTCAGCGCAAGAATGCTCATAGATAAATTCCCAATATCTTGCCATCACTCTGATACAAGTGAATCTGTCTCTAGTACCTTTTTTCAGAACCCTACAGGTGTTTTAGGTATTTATTTTCAACTGTAACCTGGCCATTTTGTTTTTGCAGCTAACTAGTGGTTTGCATCTTGCAGTGCACCCTCTGTAGTTCTGTTCATGAGGTCTTCTGTGACCTACCTCCTGAACTGTTTCTAATCTGTCACACAAGTGTTTGTTGGTTTTTCTTCATTTTGGTGAGAATTCTTAGGTCACCAACTGAAGAGGTCTTCCAGGGCCTAACAGGACATTAGTGATTACTGAGTTTACCAGTACTCCCTTTCTTCTTAATGATGTTCCACACAGTAGATTTTGGCTTATGTGTCTGATGATTTTTCTCTTATTTCTCAGCCTCATAATGGCTTCCTTGACTATCATTAAAACTCTAGTCCTCATGTTGACAAATGTTGTCCTCATGTTGGCAATTGATCACCCCTGACTCATCAAAAACTCCTGTGAAGCCGTTAGTCCAAAACATTATGGTGCCCTGAAATGGGGGGACTATGTACTGTATGAAAAGTGCTGTAATTTCTACATGGTGAAACCAAAATATATAAAAAATACCCTCTAATAAAAGCTGAGAATCTGCACTTAAACCACACAAGAATTGTTTGATTACAAATCTAAAATTGTGGAGTACAGAGCAAAATCAAGAAAAAAATGTCTTTGAGCCAAACATTATGGAGCTCACTGTTTGCAAGTTGGGTTTGATTGGGAAGAGAGTCAAAGTGGTCTCAATCCACCTCTCGGTGAGTATACCCTTCTTAATTGTGTTAACTAATCAACCCAGGAGTTTAAAGGTGTGCTCCACTTCACGGTATGAAGCTGAGACAAGGGGCAGTGAGAGAGAGAGGCTGTTCTTGAGAAACAACGAGAGAGTGATGTAGATGACAAGCTGAGGAGCTGGTCAGCTTAAAAACTGAAAAGCTTTCACAGTGTTTGCTTGGTTTTGTATTTGTTCACTTATTTTGTTTACTTTACCAAAACATCTGAGGGGGAAGGGTGACAATTGTTATGTTTCCGTGTCTGTTGTGGTTGTGGGACACGCTCTCCCTCCGTCCCTATGAGGTAAATCATAGTCAAACTGGATTTGCTGTGTCGCCCACCCAGTGGGGTCACATGGCGTATCATTATGTACAAGCGCAAGGAACGTATATGCAGATATACGTTCACAGAATATACATATTTAAAGCTAATATCAGAGCTTCCACTTCAGTCCAGTCCTCAACCCCTTCCTTTCTAAAAACTATTTCCCCACTCTTTGTACTTTAAGACCAACTCAGTAAAATATATCTGCACAGAAAACTCTAGAAAGCATAAAAGCGACATCTACATTCCTTTGTCAGTCAAAGCGAAGGACAAAGGCTGACTGAATCCAGGCCCAAGGCCCACCTGTCACTTAAAAGTTACCCACGGGCTCAGCCAGCCCACTTCTGTACGTTGCTTTTAAAACACTGTGTTGGGGAAGGGGTGGGGGGTGTGGGGGGGGGGAGCGTGTAAGGGACCAGTCACCCTTCAGAGGCGTCTCCAGAGCCGCCTGATAAAGCGGCGCTTCCTGCGGGGCCCGTCGCGAGAGCTAAAGGAATTATGGGAGACAGCCCCCTAATCCTGAGTGAAGGACGCTTGATCAAGGCGGCGTCTGAGCGCCGTAAAAGTTCAGCAGGGTGTAAATTCCTAATTCCCTTCCTGCCGAGCTCGCCCGCAGCCCCGCCGCCCGGTCTGGCAGGGCCAAGCTTCTCCGCATGTCTCCCTGTGGCGCCAAGGCGCGTGGCGCGGTGCCAGTGTTTGTCGGGCATCGCCACTCCTCTCCTCCCACGGCCCCACGGAACAGGCCGGTCCTGTTGCTTTGAATCGTTTCCCCGTCATAAACTTTTGGGACGTTTCTCTTTATAATATCGCTTCATTTGATCAGTGTTGTTCAGGGCTGCAGTTGAGGAAGAGGTGAATGCTTTTAACCTGTTTTTTCAAAAGGTGTTTTTTTTTAATAATGAGACCGTTACGGGGGTCGGGGAGGTGTATGCAGATGAGGCGCTGGAGCCATTGTCCGCAAGCTGGCCCTAACTGCGCTGGCTGCCCCACGGGTCGGGGTGTAATTGCCCGTAGTGCCACTGGGGGAAGGGAGGTTTCAGCCTCAGACACCTGTGCATCTCCCGGATGACCGCCTGTGTGCTGCCTGAGCCAGCTGCTGAAGTGCTGCAGGCTTCCAGTGCAGTGACTGCGCGGTTCTGCGGGTGTAGCGCCGCATGTGGCTGCATGTGCGCCAGAGGAATGCGCGCTAGCCTGCACTGTCCTGTACCGACAGAGCATGCTTCAGCTAAGAGACAGTACTGGATGTGTGTGCGTTTGTGTGCGGTTATATGCACAAGAGTGAACGTGTTTGAATGTATGTACATATACGCATGGTTGTGTGTGTAAGCATGTGTGCGCCTATTTGTGTGTGTGCGTGTACGCGTGTGTGCACATACATGCATGTGCGCGTGCATGTGCGAGTGTGTGTGCGAGCGTTCGTGTCTGTGTGTTTGGCCGATGGTGCGTGTGAGAGTGTACGCGTGTGTGCAGCGTGCATGGTCATGTCAGGGTGTGCGTATGCGTATGTGTAGCTCTGCTAGGAAATCTGTTGCTCAGAATTCCGTCTTGCCTAGGTGTGAAGTGCATAAGCGCAATCGCTGACCTGACGCCCATGTGCAGCCTGGGATCCGGAGCTGGGCGGCGGAGTTTTGAGAGAGGAAGAGCAGCGGATGCGGGCGGGCGGGTGACATCCCTAGCTGTGGCACGTGGATGACATGCAGGTCACAGAAATGTCACAGAGAGTAATTAGCCTCACAGCTATTGTCAAACAGAATCAACGCCAAGAAAGGCAAGCCCTGTAAGAGAGTACAGATTCTAGGTTGTTCTCCAGTCAAGCAAGCAGCAATTATCTCGTTTTTTTTTGTTAACCTGTTTCTGAAAACAAAATATTAATACTTTTTGAGAAAAGACAATAAGAAAAATTAAAGATTCGCTCTAATTTTGGCATTTACTTCTCATAGTTTCAAATATATATCATAAAGCCTTCCTTTTTGTATGTGTGCACACAAATGTGTGTGCATGTGTGTGTGTGTTTGAGTGTGCAACAAGGAATGTTAATACTTCACTCGCTGGTTTTTTGTCTCTTTGTGAAGAATGGAACAGATCCCTTGCCGGTTTGGAGAGCACACCCACATCTCCTCTGAAGCTCTTTCTTCTCCGGGCCCCTAGAAGGTGCTCAGTATTGGCCGACCTCTCACTGTTCCCTGATCCGCTGAGAGGCAGTCGTGTGGACTGCAGGTCAGGCTCAGTTAATGCGTCACAGCTGACCCCAGATCAGCTTACAGCTGAGAGCCTGACTCACACCCTGCAGGTTCTCGCCCACATGGTCAGAAAGGGGTTTCGAAAAAAGATGAACGCTTTTCACTGATCTCTTCAGAAGGAAAGAACAGACTCTACAAAGCAAAATAAACCAGAGATTTCGCACAGCTCTCGTCAGGGAATGGGCTTCGTGTTCTGCTTTTGGGCCTCTGTTCAGCTGTGCCAGTGCTATATATATCACCCAGGGAAGGGAGGGTTTCATTTGGCTTGGATGACAGTGTCTGATCATGCAGTAGCGACCCCTGGTCAACAGGGAACCAGGATTTCACCTGCTGAGGTACACAAGAAGCACCTTCCTCCAACTCACGTCTGTGCGAGCTTGACGTGTAAACCATGGTGTGATAACAATCGGAGGCTGATATCACATGCTTAAGAGGAGCACGCATGGTTCTCCTAAATCGTTTGGTTTCTGCACTGACACTAGATATGATTGGGCATTCCAAATAAGGAAAAAGAGAATAAAGCAATAAATAAAAACTGAATTAGACCCCCAAGCACAAGAAACAAGAAACCATAATTCTGGCATAATTCTGCAAGCACACACACACACACACACACACGCACATGCACACACAAACACATTTAAGTCACTGATTCTGATTTACCTTAGTTGCCCCTACCATCAGGCAGCGTTGGTAATAAAGATGAATGCGTACGCATGCGCACACGCACCCACACACAAAATTGCCAATATTGCTAATCTTGTGGCTCTGCGATGTATTCAGCAAAATAAATCAATGTATAACTCGATGCTCATTTCCACAAAAAAGTAATTTTGCTGTTTCTATTCTGCGCGCACCTGCGGCTAATGCCTTGCCTGAGAGTGCGAGGGGACGCACAGGACTTCACTCTCATATGCCCTCGGAAGGCAACGGCTGAGGCATTTCTCACAGCGCCCATTAGAAATCAATAAATCTGTTTACATTCCCCTTTTTCTTCGCATTTTCTGCAGCTCTATTAGCCTGACATCGGGCCAGCGCTGCGCCTGAACAGAGGTAAAGGACAGCAACAAGAGACGAACAAACTACAACGGCGAAACACGGCAGAATCAATAGACCCTGTCTTTCTCTTATTCCGTGCATTCGAAATGATTACCGAATTCCATTTTCTACCAGCTTCTGTCCAGGGTCGTCACAGGCAACAGTTTGCCTCGGTTACCTGTTGGTATTTATGTTGGGAAGCAGCTGTAAACCCCTACGTCTGAAATCCACACACTTCCTGCGATGGGTGAGGCGTTAGTATAAGTTCACAGACAGACAGCCCATGACATGTTGGTCAATGTTACATTACATTACAGACATTTAGCAGATGCTCTTATCCAAAGCGACTTACACAACTTTTTGCATAGCATTTACATTGCATCCATTTATACAGCTGGATATATACTGCAGCAATGCAGGTTAAGTACCTTGCACAAGGGAACAACAGCAGTGTCCACCCCAGGATTCAAACCTATGACCTTAGGGTTACGAGCCCAGTTCCTTACCCATTATACTACACTGCCGCCCTTACCCATTATACTACAATGTCAGTACATCTGATGATATTTATGAACACTTCAGGAGGCTGGACTTTTGCATGGCACTGGGCAGTCAAGGCAACTAACATGTCAGGCACTCTGGAGCCAAAAACATCTCACATGCAAAATGCTCTGCAGTAAGAAGAAAAAGAAATAGGTGAAGGTGAAGAATAATACAAATGTGTAAACTTGTTTCATTAAGTTTGCAGATGATCTATATTTTTTATTTAATTTTACTGGGAAAGAGTGTGCTACATAGCTACATTTGGCCTTGGTAGTTCCTTGGGTGAATTCCTTTCTTGTAGACGGTTTTTATGAGTGTGCGCTGTGCCAGAATTTCTGTCTGGTTAAAGCACTGGCTTTAATAATTCAGAGCCCAGCCAATCACTAAATCACAAATGTGCAGCACGGCCTTCAGAAAGCACCAGTCTCTTATTCCCAAGATTAGTTAAACCTTCAAGGACAAACAGAAGTATTGGGAAGAAGAGTTTAACTAAAGTATGTTTGGTCTGAATATAGAGATGTGATTTAATGGTGATCTTTTTTGATTAAGTAACTTCTTATGAGAACAAAGGAAATGCTTTATGGAACATTCACAGGATTTCTAATTCTAATTTTGAAACGAGGTTGTATTGACTGCATAGTTCAGGTACATGTATTACAAACGTATTAACCTTGTTCAGTATCTTAAGACACTATTCCTTTCGGAAGTATCCCCCTGTATTGATTTTCAGTTTAATTAAGCAACTTGTTATGTGGGTTAAAGAATTCATTTTCAGTGGTCCCACAGGGGTTTAAATTATTATTTATTTATTTTGTTTTAAAGAAGATTGCCAGTGATATTCTGGGTGACAATCTGATTACAATTGGTGTTACACAAAACAAAGTTTAACAGATTGTTTGCCATTACTTAACTATACATTATACTATTAAGTACAAACACACCATTGATGGTTATACGTAATGTACATGTTATTAAGCATGTTTTAAATGTGTTATAGAGCATTAAGGAAATGCATGGTGATTATTTCTCTCCATGTCATATCTTTCAGCTAGAGAAGTGAAGAGAACACTGTCCCTGCAGAAAAGGAGGTATCGTGTAACAAACTGGAAATATGGTATTGACCTCAAGTGCCCAAGGTACCTCTTCCGGTCTCATGTATCGCTTCCTATTTCCCAGATCCTCTCTCACTGACGCCCTCCCGCTCTACCCCCTCTCTCTCTCTCTGTCTCTGGCCCTGTCCCTATTCATCTCTCTAGCTCTTTCTCCCCCCCCCCCCCATCTCTCCCTGTAACTCCCATCATCTTCCTCCCTTTTTCATTCTCTCTTTCTCTCGGAGCAGTTGTCCGGGCGGCTGATGAGCTGTGCTAATGCATAAGTAGCCGGGGCATTGCTTTTAATTATCTTCGCTAATTGCATTTTTCAGTTGGGGGAGCAGAATCTGGTGGCCAGCTGATACACCTGTTAGCAAGAGACAAAAAAAAAAAAAAGAAAAGCAATGTCACAATCTCCATGCTCAAGCGGCTGACGATATCTGCCAGATGGTGCAAGGTGAGAGGCCCCCCGTCTGGAAAGAGCCAAACCGGGGCTGATAAGGGGAGATACAGGTGGCCGAGATGAGAATTTGGAAAATGGCAAATATTATCTGTCCTTTTTTTTTGCCTTGGGGTGCTGATTGGAGGCTGGCGTCGGTACAGAATCCCAGGCTCCTCGGCGTGCGATAACCCTACGCTGACACTCCGATGTCTATTGGCATTTCGGCGCTTGATTGGATTTCTCCCCCTGTTCCTCTTTTCCAATTTTAAGGTCCCTTTCACATCAGCAGAAAACAATTACAATAAAGGGTAGGATATGCATGAAGCGGCGAGGGCCGTCAGGTAGTAATTGGCAGGTTTTAATTTTCAATTTTTCGTCCGTGACTTTAATCATTCATGAGGAGCCGGGCTGCGACCGGGTGGGCGAGCGCGGCTGGTTATTCGCGGTCGCGACATTGCGCTCGAAACGCAGAAAGAAGGAGGGGAGAATAAATCACGGACATTGGCGTAGGAACCAGGGGGGACGGGTGGGACGTGTCCCCCCCAATATTTGTAAAGAATCTAATTCCTCTCCCATGTAAAGCTTTCATACAATAAAGGCTTCAACAGCAATAAAAGATTACTTCAAAATTATGCGGAAAGGTCTGTAACGCCTGTAAACATAACGTGAATTATTGACTCCCCTCTTCACAGAGTAACAATAGTTTACCCCCATGGCCACGAAAAGTTTGAGCTTACGAAAGCACAAATGGGATATGTAGTCAACAGTTAGAGGTGATTGCTCAAGCCGATCATACTATGGACTTCACTTCCCATAACCCTTATAGAAATAAAAATGGTAGGAAGAAATTTTAGGATAGCACTTCCGATTTTGCTTGTGTCGAAAGTTCTGCGACAGAAACAGCGATAGATTTACCCACTAGCATCTGTCCAAAATGTAAACAAGACAGGCAGTTTTCACCACAGACATATATACATGTCTATGGTTTACATGGTCAGGAAAACTTTTATGACAATGTCAGCTAAAGTCAGTTACTCAGAATGGTTGGAAAGAACGGTAATGGTAATCTTATATTTGTAACGTTACCTATCAATATGCCAGCTAACATCAATGTTAGCTAGCTAGTTGTCAATGAATGAACTATAATATCTGATAGTATGATACGTAGCTAGTTAATAGCTGTCGGTACACTGTCTGAATGTGATGTTCACAGAACTTAGAAAACTACCTGGCGATAGCTGCACTCAGTTGCTAAGGAGGGAATTAATGTGACTCCCCATGTTGCAGTGTTAGTATTTTAGCCAATGTTTTGTCTAAGGTTATGGACATAGCTTGTAAAATCATAAGTTTGTTTTAGCTATCGATATCTCTTTTTAACATTAGCTCCCCCTCAATATTTAGAACATGTCCATTTGTCCCACTGAATTTTGTGTTTTCCTTTACATTTCCACCATAAATTGATGCAGAAAAGGCACAAATTAGTGCATAAAAATTCACCAGAATGCAGGAAATGAAGTGTTTGACGCTCAAGATTTCCTGGACCCCCTGCTTAATGTGTCCCCCCCAATGTTCAAACGAAACCTACGCCACTGGTCACGGAGATTAAAAAAAGACAGATGCTCCCCTTTTCTTCTTCTCCCCCCTGCCACCACCCTATCCCTTCCAAAATCTAGGTGTTGAGGGAGCAGGTAAATGAGTGCGTTTCCCTGACACGCTCCATTTAATGAGGGAAAGAGCAGGCAGGGGAGCGGTAAGGACCGCATTGAGGACGACCTGAGAAGAAGCGTGAGATTGAGAGAGTGGTAATAAATGAGAAGCCCCTCTGTGACAAACAGACTCAGCCACTCTTAGCCATGAAATGCATCCTTCATATATTCAACCCATATCTCTATCAAGATCGGGCATAAAAATCCTTCCGTGAATTATTTTTGGTTTAACGATGTGAAGCCGTGCTTTGAGATTTGGGGCCAAGAATGTTGTCGGGGTAAATACCAGGTGCTTGATAGCCGTTTCTGCTCTCTTAAGCAAGAAGCCTGCTCCTGCACTCTTTGGGAATGACAGATTTGAAAGGACTGCTTCTGTGTAATTTAAGCTTCTGTGTGTTAAGAGATGTCAGCGAGCGTGTGAATGTCTGCTACGGAAGGTGACATCACCCCCGCCGAGGCAATCAGAGTGCGATTAGCACACTTTGCTGGGGACCTTTGGCCTTCGGCGCGATGTTCATCTTCGTCCGCTGTGCCGCGTGCGCGGACTGAAACCCGCAGCAGCCCCACGCACGTTACCTGCGCTCCGTAATTAAAATGCTGGAAGGCACTGGGAGTGCTACGCAGATGACAGCCGTAACTCAGACAGCTCCCGCTTTCGCTGTCCATTAAAGCGAGATCGTTCCGGCTCCTGAAAGGTGACTTTGTCTGAAAGGCAGCCGGCTTGGCGCTGACTGACTGTCGGAGAGGAAGAATGGAGAGTTGAAACGGGCCCAGCTGTTCCATAATCACAGGGTAGACATCGTCCTCAGACTCCCCCGCCCTCCCCCTCCCCCGCCCCCCCCTCCTCCTCCCTTTCCCCCTCCCCTGACTGGCACACAGCTGCATCTTGGCACCCGGCATTCCAGAGCACAATCGCCCGGAACACCTACCCCATCCCCCCCACCCCCCACCCCCCCACTGTCCCCCGTAGCAATGATACGGATGGAAGGGTGACGGCCGCAATGACTGCAATCAATTAAATTACACAGCTAAAGACAGCGGGACGGGTCGCGCAAAGGGCGGTTCCAACGCCTGTGCTAATGTCCTACAGTGGGTAGTTTGTTTGTGATGGCTGATGGCAGGGAGGGTGGTGAAGGGGGGGTATGGGGGCTGACACTGGTTTATCGACTTGCAAATCCATCCTTCTGCTAGTACAAGGATTAGATAAGCTCGACGAGCACTGTTGGCTGAAAAGCACATGGCAAAAAACAGTTAGAGCAAATTTTCCAATTTTATCCTAAATACAGGCCTAACTCCCCCCTTATCCTGACTCCTCCGGCGTGCAGCTTAGCTTCCGCTTGTGCTTCAGTTGTGAATGTCCAGCATGGACAATGCTTGTGTGGAAAACAAATATAGTGAAATAAAATATTTTATCATGATCTGGAAAGATATTCACTTCATGTGACACCACTTCACAATTATGGGTGAATATTACATACTGCAAAAGTGTACTGATTTCAGGTCTATTTATCACAGTTCATATATTTACAATATGATGCAGACGAATAAAAGGTAGAACAAGAACAAGGTGGAGATACGAAAGAATAATATAATAGAAAGGGTAAAGCAATGAGAGCAAAATGTTAACACGTCTCATTATATATATATATATATATATATATATATATTTAAGAACAGTTTTAATATTTCAAGTTGTTTAATTCCATATCGAATGGCCAACCATCTCCAGAGTGACTGTCTACCAGCATCTCTAACACAACCGTTCCTAAAGATGAAGGAGTCATGTGTTTTAAAAAGATTTTAAAAGGTTCTTTCCATTTACAAACAAAGGGAAGAGTTGCCATAAATGTAACACTTGATAAAATGCAACACGGTCAATAACTTAATGTACAATGTGGCTAACATAGCCATTTAAGATTTGTATATGCACATTTCAGTCCTCTACCACCTCCCAAATGAAAAGAGCAATGTGATGTCCTTTGCTGGAAATACTTCCAAAAACTGTTCCGGAGTAATTTTGGAGTTTAAGGCTGCAATAAATCAAATAATACCTCATTTAAAGTCATCTGTCCTTGAAAAGTAAGTATAGTTTTCGGAGAGTATTCTACTGGGAATTGGATGCTAGGTGACCAAAAAAAAAAGTGATAAAAAATCTGTATAAATGTAACAGCTGTTACAGTTATGCTGCCTCAGAGTTGCTGTAACAAACAATGTGAGTCATCTAAAGAGAAAATGAGAGGGCTGGTACCCAGGGAGGTCATGGAGAGGGTCATGGATAAATGTATTGAAAAACATATATTGTACACGTAGTGTCCTTCTGGGGAAACCTTAATCAAATCGTGTGTAATACATATTAAAGAAATAAATTTTACCCATCAACATGATTGACTTTTTAAGTCAGTTCAGCATTTCATGTTAAATGTGTTTGCTTCTAATTTGCTGCGTTAACAGCCTCATCTTCTGGATGCTCCAAGTGATTAATGGAAAATAAACAGCACCCTGGTCACAGGCATTTATAATAGGCACAGAACAGATTGGTCCATATGGTCAGCTGTTTGCTTTGTAAAAGCTTACCTAGGTGTTAAGAAACAAACATCCTCGTGCATCAATGCTTTCACACAGCTTGTTTTTCATGACTAAAGCTCTGTTTCATAATCTGAGGATGTGGCTGGTCTCACGTTACCATTGTAAATGTGTATCCTTGATTAATAATAGTATTTTCTGCAGACAAAACCTGCATACGGACATTATAGACTATTTTCATTTACTGTTACTCTGCAGCTCTGATAGTCACACTTGGTTTTAATTGTATCCGGTTCAAGTTATGATTGTAAGTGAATCGACTAAGGACTAGACTGCTGACATGTCACAGCTGTTTGAAGTAAAATTTCATAGTGCCAGGCTAAATATTTTCTGAATAAATGAAGAAAATTTGAAAACTGTTGCATTTATGGTGCCTCTCCCTTACTCGAACACGCTGATGATGTCTCTTCTTATAAATGGCTATGTTGATCTTGCACTGGCAAGAAGTTAACCGCTTTTCACAGATGGAAAAAAACAGACACAATTACCTTTGCCGCAATGGCAACCAGCCATGATAAATCGGCTGTAGCAGGTCATATGCATACGTTTCCATTCTCTCCTCCCATATTGTTGTGGTCTAACGTCAGACCACCATAAGATACATATGCATTAACCCAAACACACACATTATAGGGATGCCGTATCTCTGTCGTTTTAACAGTGCAAACCTCCAGTGCGGCACCTTAGCAAATATGGAAAAACACTAATTGCTTCGTTAGTGTCTGTAAAAGCCCCACAAATCCTTAGTAAATATGGCCCTAAGAATGAAATAGGATGAAACTGAAACAGAGAGTTTTCAGTTATGGAGAGATGTGAAATAAGAAAGAAGTGTCTGTTAAAGATCTACTGCTTCTCTCCCTGAAACTGACCACAGTATGTAAGCTGCATGCTAGGAATAATGAACTTGCATTATGGGTAGGAGGCTGGGGAGTGGGGGGGGGGGGGGGTTAAATTTCTGAACATTATCTACATTTATTCTAACCCTGCCACTGTATTCTGCTGGAATTAACAATCTGTTTTTTTCAGTGACCAAATCAATTATTAATCTGACTGGAAAGGCCTGCCAGCTTCCTTGAAAATACCAACAGGGAGCAGGGGAACCCACCAACAGCAGGGGATACTTCCCAGCTGAGCCTCTTGGCATGAATGCCACTGATTGGTTGATTGACACGTTTTTTTGGTCGAGTCTAAATGCCATGACCCACTGACTGTAGCAAACCGACACAGCAGTGGTCAAGAATAAAACATGCTTTTAAAAAAAGTATATACTAAGCGGTGTCCTAAATGATGTTATTACTACTAGTAGAGTGCAGTCCTCCACCAAGGCACAGCAATCTCCCCTCGAATGAATGAGCGCAGCAAATGTCTTAGCAATCCAGTCATTACTTTTAGAGATATGTTTGACCTGATGGTGGAGCTAGAAGAAAGGTTACGGGGTCACCAAAATTGACAGGTTTCTTCCTCTTGAGAACATGAATGTGCACAGCGAATTTCATGGCTTTTCGAGCTTTTCGATCACAATTGAAAGTTTGGCCTAATGGTGGCACTAAAGGAAAGGTCATGGAGTCTAGATATATCTGTTCCGAACAGATAGACAAACATCAAGAACAGACGAACGGATGTACATCATCGCATAACCTCCTCGGTGGAGGTAATAATTGGTATATTATTGTACTGTCTATCGAAAAACTGTGGGGATTCACAGAGATATTTATTTACTCAAACCTACCAAGAATCATCTTTCGGCATGACTGGAGAAAAAAATAACATGCCTCTAACAATGTGTCCCTTGACCCCTTTTCTTCCATCTTTATGAGCATTATCTACAGTCCTCGCTGCCCTCAAGATGTTCTGCCTCTGGAGATAAAAAAAAATAAAAATTAAATCAATGGTCAAATGATTTTAAGGCAAACACAATAGCGAGAGAAGGCACCGCCCGCTGCTTTTCCTGGAAGAAGCGCTGAGACATCCCAGCCCTGGCGCTGTGGGCGGGACCAGCCGCCGGATTGCGGGCGGGGTCAAGATAGGACACGGCATGACATATAAAAATAATACGATTCCGGACGTAATAAACACGTCTAATATTAACAATAGCGCCATGGTTTCTGGCTCAAAGCTATCACAACATGGTAAATCAAAATGGGTAGGCTGATTGGGAAAACTTGAATCGACTCAGTTCAAATGATACTGGGACAGGGTCCCCCCCCCCACCAAATCAGACATAGTTGCGCCCCACAGGCACAGAAGCCAAAAGCTCTATTATCCCTGAAAACTGGAAAGACAGAGAGAGACAGAGAGAGAGAGAGAGAGAGAGAGAGAGAGAGAGAGAGAGAGAGAGAGTGAGAGAGAGACGGAGAGAGAAAAATATGATTTTTTCCTATATTGTTGTTTTGTTAGATTTTTTCACCTTTTCCAACAGCGCCTAAAGCTGTGCCAATGAAGTGGCATGAAATTAGAAAGGGGAGAGATGCTAAATACATACTTTGATTTTGATTAAATCCAGAAAGGTGGGCCTGGCTATTAATCTGAAAGAAACGCAGGTGGGCGGGATGGAGAGAGTTTTTCCACCCAGCAGCAGCCCCAGCCGTCGACACGTGATCTCTGCTCAAGCCTGGGGTACACATGGCCCGACCGCGCCCGTGATGAAAGCAATCGCTTCATCTACGATCCCCTTCCTGCTGAAGGGCACACTGCAGAGTAGGCCGCTTTGCTGTCGGGATCCAGGTATTTCACGCTCTGTCTCCATAGCACATCCCCTCAACTAGAAAAAAAAAAAACATATTTAAATAGAAATCGAACCGTTAAAACTGAATGCATCACAAGCAAAGACTACCCTGAGGTGGAGGTAGCGGTGGGGTGGGGGGTGGGGCTACAGAACTATGAAAGATGCACAACCAAAACGACACCGACGCCAACAACCTTCTCCCTCACGAGCGTGCGCCGGATTCCCGATGTTCTGCTGCCGTCGTGCTACAGAAACGGTCGCGGCTCCCGGGTCGACGATGAGACCGGGCCCAGACTACAGCAGCTGCCCCACGGCTCGTTAGTCCAACGCGTCGCTAACCTTCACACCCCAGGACAAAAAAAAAAAAACCCAAACGAAAACAACCCCGACTTCGCATCTTTTCAACGCGCTGTATGCATTTGGTGCGTTCGGTCAATGGCAGCACAGTCTGGAGGGCAGTCCCCTGGTGTAAAATCTGCAGCGTTGATAAACAGAGCGGCGGTGGCTACGGGCCCGCCAGGGAGAACTCTGACGGGTTATTATTGAATGAGAAAAGCATTTCGCCAGTATGAAGATAGGGAGAAACATGCCTCGTCTCGTGGGGATGAATGGGACGAGACACATTAGTTTTGCTCTCCCTCTCCCTCTCTCCCTCTCTCTCGCTCTCTTCTTTCATGGATACTGTTGTAATGGCTGTATGCTTTCCATTAGGAAGAAAGTTTCAAAGGGAGATCTTCCACTGTTCTGGGCTGCAGACACATCCACTTTGCTTTTTAAGCAGGAGAGGTGAAGCGCAAAGTGCTGTCGCAAACTGTTTCAGCCGTTTGCTCTTACGCTGTTTTACCTCAGTTATCCCCACCGTCAGGTAGTGTTGTGAGGTAATAAAGATGAACGCACACGCGCATGCACGCACACACACACACACAGACTCAAACACACTCAGACACACACACACACACACACACACACACTCAGACACACACACACACACACACACACACTCAGACACACACACACGCGCACACACACACACACTCACACTCACACACACTCAGACACACACACACACACACTCAGACACGCACGTTTATTTATTAACCGCCCAGGGCTTGTGGGAGTTAGAGCGGTCGTTTCCCCTTTTGCAGGCTTTCCGAGCGGAAAGCCACAGCGTTTGCTGCAGGGGCGACCAGAAGGAAAACGGCTTGCGGTCCATCATCATCTGCGGCGCGCCGACGAGACGGGTTCGCCGAGCGCAATTTCCCGAGCGGCGAGAGCGAGGCGCTGGATAACGCGCGGGCTGTCGGGCTGCGGGACGGGCCATCCCAAAGCCTCTTTTCGGAGAGCGAATCACGGCGAACCGGGCCTTCCCAAGATTCCATTTGTGAGCGAGTGCCTCCCCTCCTCGCTCCCCTCCTCGGCGGCTCGTCCCTCAAATCTTACACGAGCAGCGTTCGCGGGCCCGCAGGGAGACGCGAGGCATGTTGCATTTGCTGCTCCGCGGATTTAAGAGCAGTTTTTACTGCAGCCCTGTTTGCTGGAACAGCCACGCCCACCGGCGCACGCGAGAGAGAGAGAGAGAGAGAGAGAGGGAGAGGGAGAGGGAGAGGGAGGGAGAGACAGAGAGAGAGAGAGAGAGAGGTGTAGAGAGAGAGAAAGAGGGAGAGAGAGAAAGGCAGAGAGAGAGGTGGAGAGAAAGTGAGAGAGCGAAAGAGAGAGAGAGAGGGAGAGAGAGAGAGGTGTAGAGAGAGAGAAAGTGAGAGAGAGAAAGAGAGAAAGGAGCAGAGAGAGAGAAAGAGAAAAGAGAGAGAGAGAGAGAGAGAGAGAGTGTGAGAGAGTCGCTAAACCATGAGGAGATATCGATTCTCCGCCTTCAGGCTTTTTACAGCAACAAGCAGCCGTCATTACCGCACATTTCTATCTCTGTGGGCTCGCCCTGCACAGCGCAGGAGGAGAAGAGGGAGGGAGTGGGAAAGAGAAAAAAGGAGGGGAAGGACAGAAAAACAGAAAGAGGGTGAGAAAGTGAAACAATGAGGGAAGGAGAGAAACGATGAAAAGAGCAGGCAAAATAGAGGGTGAGGAGGGAGGCAGAGGAAAGAGAGAGAGAGAGAGAGAAAGAGAAATGGAAAGAGCGATGGTGACAGAGGGAGAGAAGAATGGGGGGGACATTGAGACATATGAGGGGAGACAGAGGGTGCAGTGCAGCAATTGACCGCGGGCTAAAACATCCACAGTTTCCCTTCTCCCGGCAACGAGCGTGTATTCATCCTGATAGTTAGCGTCCTCTCTCAAAACCGTGGGCTGATTTAACAGGATTTACTTATGTTAGGTAACATCTTAATAAACGCTTAAACTCCCCAGCTTCTTTACATAATCGCAGCATACGCGCGTGCATTCTGAATGTAATTAAAGCTCATTCAGATTCTGAAGCCTCAAACAATCCCACTGAGGGGATAAGATCTTTATACCGGCATGGTCACGCTCACACGTGTTCAAGTAGCGTGTGTTGTGAGTGTGCGTCTGGGTGTGCGAGTACTGCGTGAGCGTGTGTGTAGTTTTCCATGAAAAGCTAAGCTTTGGTGGGATGACAGGTGGATTTGTACCAGCAGGTACGGGACAGGAAAAACAAGTCATATTACAACACGTGCATTTGTGTACCTCTGAAACATGCATGTGCCACTCATTGCATAAGCGTGCGCTCTACTGCTGAACTTGTGGAGTAAATCCTGGCAGAGCATCTGCATTTAAAAATACTTTGCAATTTATGATGCGATTTATTTCATGTGAATATGAGACCCTCATTACTCGTGTTGCATTGCACAGTTTAATTGGATATCCAGAGCAAATTTGAATAATTTGCATTTACATCAAAGGGTCCCCCGTCATGAACCAACAGAAATGCTCATGGTATTACAAAACCCATCTTTTAAAATCTTCCAGAACTTCCGCTAGTTCTGGATTTGAACAACATCTGTCTAAATCACCCATCTGTCTGTATGGCTATCTATCTGTCGAACAACTGTCTTTCTGTCTGTCTGTCAGTCCAAATGTACACATAGAAAATCCTAGTCTTCAAAGTGTGCTCAAACTGTACTAGAACAAAAAAAATTCTGAGCACACATTTAACACAAAGCACAATAAGAATCAATTCAGAGTGACACATTAATCATTTGAAAAGAGTGACCTGTCTATGACTCGTTGTTCCGAATGAATCACTTTGCTTTGTGACTAATGACATCATTACAATAGCGCTTTGAAAGGATTTTGCGCGCGTACGCACACACACACACACACACACACACACACACACAATGTGATCATGTTATTTCATCAAATCGCACAACAGATTTGACAAATGAATATGTCGGTGGACAGTGAGCAAAGCTTTCAGAAACATCAGAGCTGAATGTGTTTAAAAGCCCAGGCAGGGGCCAATCACACGGCTGTCACTTGCGAAAATTGACCATAATGCATTTCTGTTTACCGCCATGTGCCATCCGTGCTCTGCCAAATCAGAGAATACAAACAGAAAAAATTAATCAACGCGCACATACACAAACATACTGTATACAGCACACGCACACAAACGCACACAAAGAGGTAAGTATACAGAAAGATATACAGTGCACCAAGGTATATACACAAAATAACTGGTGTATACTGTGTGCATGTAAATAAAACACAGCACAATTAAGCTCCTTGCTTTCTGTCCAATCTCATGCTCTCTCACCTGTTTGTTTGCCAGTCATATCCAGACAACGTCACTATAGACACAGAGCAGAGTGAAGTACAGAAAATATCTTGGTTTAAAAAAACTACGTGCGTATCAGGGACAGCCTCACAAGCAATTTCACTTCATCTAGCCATGCCCTTAAGACAAAGCAATAGGGGACAAACAAACCAGGGTACAGAATGGACGCCTCTTAATACGATTCTTCATATAGGTTTTATTTCTTTTTTGCGGGTATGTTGTCTTCATAATTACGACTCAGCGGCGGACATATTGAAGTGTTTTTGGGAGACGCAGGCCCGAGGCAGGAATACGGGCGACGGGCATCATGGCTGCGTTTCAGAGGGGCCTTTTTTTTTTCCACTGGATGTTCCGCTTCCTCTGCCCGGCGACTAATGACAGCCCGTCCCCTCGGGGGCCAATCACTGCCACGCGCACGGCCACAGGGCGAGGAGCCGTACCGCGTCGACCGCGGGAGCTCCGCTCAGCCACCGCCGCCGGCCACCGCCACTTAGCCGAAACCCCGGGCCGGCGCTCGACGCTCACACGCACGCTTTCACTTTTCCATTCTCTCTCTCTCTTTCCTCCCCCTCTCTTTCTCTCCTTCACCAGCGCTCTTTAGAAAATTTTTGCACCACGACTCGCAAGCTGTGACTCATGATGTGGGTTGCTAATTCCTGATTTTCCTTTGAGTGTGAGAGGGAAAAAAAGGAAATGCAACAGTCACACACGCACGCGCGCGCGCACACACACACACACACACACGCACGCTCATGCTTGGCCCGCACAATGAGACATTATGGCTGCTGTGCTCTATGCCTGACAAAAAGCTGTGTACAGGGGTGGCCAGTGCATTTGAATACGCCCGTTTGAAATGTGCATTTGTACGCGTTTGTTACCTAACGCTGACTGCTCGCCTCTTACTTCGCCTGGCTATATCCTCTGTGCCACTCGCAAAGCAACCCACGCCGCCAACATTTCGATTTCAGCTTTTTGGTATAGGGAGGGAGAGAGAGTGCAAAAGAAAGAGAGAGAAAGGGAGATAAAGGATGAGAACATTCTCACAATGTTCCTTCAATATGGTGGCAGCGTTATATTGTGGTACGTTGACAAAACAGTTCAGTGACATCGAGCAAACATTTTCTGCTAGCTGGGCCTTCATCATCAGCCTGAATAGACACAGTCCCAGATGAGCACAGCTGGTTCTGTTGCACTGACCGAGATTATTTCATGTTTTTTTAAAAACAATGGTTTACTTATGTTTCAATTATTTCGCTCTATATTGCATTGTTTGTAACAGAATTGTGTATACAGTGTGCAGGCCGATGTGTATTTATACCCAGCTGATTGATTTAGTGATTGACTGAATGCTTAATTGCAAAGTAAATATCCAGGGGATTGCATACGCACACTGACTTGGTCCCTGTCAGGGGATCACATCACCCACACCCAAACTGCCCTGAGATCCTTCATCATAGACAGATTAATACCAGAACCGTGTGGTTGAAATGGCTTCAGATAAGGTCACTGGGCTGGCACATATGAGCTGCTTTTATTTGTATACGAGGGCATATCCATGTTCCTCAGTTGGCTGCGGGGCTACATTGTCGAGGTTGTTTTCGTTGTGGTTCTTGAGGGGGGTGGTGAAAATGCTAAATTGCAATATGCAATTCGAAATGTGGGTTTGACTGAATAATGATGGGTGTTTTTTGAGTGTTTTTTTTTCCAAGCAGATTAGCTTTTTCTCGCTCAGACGGGCTGTCTTGTTTGGCAAGAGAGACTGAGTCAAGTGTAATTACAGCTTGCTGAACTTCATCGCTGTAGTAGGGCTGTGCTCCTCCCCACGAACAGCTCAATCAAATCACACCATGCCACAGCCTAGATCCGCATCCGTGTGAGGCAATTGCCCCCTGTCCTCCATCTCACTCTCCCTCTCCATCTTTCTCAGTCGCACAGAGGAAACAGAACCACTTGAATGAGAGGAGAACCTGGGTAAACTAACGGTAGTCGCAAAACGGCAGATTATTAAAAATGTGTTTGTGTTTGTGTTTGTGCTTGTGCGTGTGTCTGTGTGCGCGTGTGTGTGTGCATGTGCGCGTGTTCATCTTTACTATCTTACAACACTACCTCATGGCACAAATAGCTAAGGTAAATCAGCATCAGAGTCAACAGAAAGAAATGAGACAGGACTTTGTGCCTAGCACAGCAGGTCTGGCTATAACCCAAAAACAGCAAGAGATTTTACTCTGAGCTTTCCTTTCCAAATGGAACGTATACAGCTCTTATAAAAATATCCATTCTTCCACTGAGAGAGGGCGTGTGTTCCCTTTAACACCACAGCTGAAACACACCTTTCTCATTAAACTCCCAGATTCTCATGATGCTCTTATCTCAACTGAAATACTGTTTAAAAGCCTCTTTTTGTGTGCGTAAACTTTCAAATAATTTTGAAATTTAAAAAAAGAACAAAACCAATCACATAAACACTCCGAACGGCTGAGTTATTTTCATATCGAGTATACCAACCATGCTGGTAATATCCATTGCCCAAACGAAGAACACAAGGCCATGAAATACACAAGTTCACTTGATTCAACTTTGCAGACTGTGGATGAAATTTTTGACCAGTGTATTAGCCACTGTGAAGCCAGCAGATCACAAGAACCTTCATTACACACAAAAACTGACTGGGCCAATCAAGAACATAGCCTACACTTAAACAGATGTTTTTTTTTTTTTTTTACTCCAGAAAGTGGACTATGCCTATATTGCTCATTTCATAGGAATAATTCATAGCATTGCAGTGCACAGTAACCCTATAGCAATATGGATTTGGTAAATTATTCACAAAGTGACATATAGGCTATGGAACAAATGGCTTCCTGTACAGGGAAAATGATTTTTGGCTGAAATATAGGACATCTCACAAGCTAATCAAAGATTTACCCCTTCCAAATGGGTCTTTGCCCCTTATAGAGTAGGTTTCAGCATAATAGAATATATGATTCTTCAGATTAAGAGACTCATGTTCCCTACAGGGTACAAAACTTAATTGCCGGGTCTCAGGAGGATACGGATGGCTTGCTGTGCAATCCCACACTAACAGGGGCGCTAATAACACACATTACAGTACCATACTTAAGACATAAAAACACCCACCTACCGTAGGCTAACAATTTAGCCCTCACGCTCTTTAGCTAGCATTATATTTACAAACCAAGCGCGACCAAACATGCCATTATTTACTAAGTCGATTATTAAAACAAATACATGTTCGTCTTGTTCAAAGTATTGTTGCATTCACAAGCGCACGTTGAAAAGACACCCACGCCGACTCCTTGCTTACTGGGGGAAGAGTTTCCCCTTCCGTATGTTCAGCCGCGCTGAATTCTTCTCTGAGTCAGCGCGGTCGATGCCTTCTGCATCTCAGGTTCGTATTATTATCATTTACTTACTTTTAATGATGTAGGTAGGAACTCACCGCTCTCGGCGGAGTGAGGCAAGATCTCCCCGCTAGCTCACGTTACGCAGTGCCTCGGGGAACCGTCTGCCTCAATAATTCATCGCGTCGGATGGAGAAGGCCAGGCAATGTTCATCTGTACTCTACGTCGTCATTAATTACATCAGTTTGAACAGGGCCAGCTGTTTCCGCGGCTGAGCAGAGACCGCTTTATTAAAAGGTCGAACGAAACCCCCCGCCCGCCATCTCATTAGTAGTTTACACGGAGAGCACGGAGAGGACGGAAACCGCGCATTCCCGGAATAAACCATGCGTAGTGGATTGGCAAAGAAAACCCAGCTAAAACATTTCCTCTATGTACTATTACGTAAATAAAAAACGATGTGCGGGCACAAGTCTCACAATTTGTCGTGCCACATAGCCCTACGTACTGGAGTGACGATGGGGAACGCCAAACTCGTCGTAGATTCATTGTCTGTGAGAGGCCACTCAGGCTACATCAAGATAACGTTATCCAGGTATAGTATCTAGCATGGGTACACAAGCACACGTGCACACATACCATGACTACAAAAATCGTGCACAGCCGCAACAACCAGTCCTCCCTGTGGACAATCTTCATCAGAATAGCAAATCATCAAAAGCAAATCATCAAAAGAGTTTACCTAAAGAATCTGCTAACAAAATACTGTTTTACTTAAGGGTGTTTTGTTAAAGTTTAATCATTTTGGTAGATTGCCATTGCTCATTGGTGCATCCTATTTTTTATTCAGTCTATCTTGTACATTCACGTACTGTTTCTGCTCGACAGCTCTATTATCATTATTTTATGAGTTTTCTGGGTGTTTTGTGAATTGTGATTTCTAAATTGTGAATTGGCAGTACATGTGTCTTTGTCGAGCCAACGTAATGTCAATGAAGGTCAAGTGAAATAAATGTAATTGAGATGGGAAGGAAAGCATAAAAATAAAAGAGAAAAAGAAGAATAAGCCAGGGAGAGAGCAAGACCCTTATGGAAACTGAATATAGTGAAAATATATGGACAATAAATCACTATTAATATATCACTATGGTATTTTAAAAATATATTGCAATTTATGAAAAAGACAGTCATTCAATATGTATCCCCATATTGAGAAGTGTTCCAATATCTTGCTTATATCTGGCAATATATTGAAATAGTATATTGTCATTTCAATATATGGCATCCATTTCCATAAGAGAGAGGCAACATATCCTGGACCTCCACCTTCATCTATAGTTTTCAATAATCACGGAAGTGCTTTTTCTAAAGCAGCCGCTCAGTAAAATGCTCTGTGTTAAATAAACTCCTACAGAGTACATATGGTCCCTAGTAGACCAATTTGTATTCTGTTAGAGTTGAATCAGCACTGTACGTTTTACTCTGAAGGATGGGGTACAGCTGAGGATGGAGCGGAGATCCTAATTGAGTGGCATGGAGCGTGGACACGCCTCCATCAGTGCTGGGGCCTAGAATCATTCCTGCGTTCTCCTGATTGAGCTGCCCTCTCTCACACGTCACAGGTCACCTGTCATTGCCATCTTAAATCGCATCCAAGAATTCTATGGACCCAACTTATCTTCTTTTGAAAACAATTATAATAACATCAAGTAAGTACACGTATGAATCACTCAGATTCTCCAGACACCACAGCTTGTTTCCTCTCTTCCTTCCTCCCTCTCGATTTTTCTCTCTCACCCCTTTCTCCTGCCAATTGTGCGCTTTTAATTTCTTTGAGGTCATTTTATCATTGTGACAAGAAAACGCTCCGGAACAAAGTGAGATCCCCCACAAAACAAGACAAAAAGAAAAGGAAAATCGAAAAACATCCATAAATCATTCAGAACAAACTGACGCCTTCCCCAGCCACGAAGCTCGGGCAGCCGCACTTCTTACACACCACGGTTCGGAAGTTGGGCTCTCACAGACACGAGTCTGAGGAAGACTTTTCATGCACATTTTAACAGTTGGACCTACGGGCATCTGATTGACCAGCGGGTGATACAGATGATACTGTAATCGCAGCCGACTGAAATTCTCCCATCCCTGGTGATGCTAGTGCAAATTGTCTGTTACCTGTTGGGCTGTTGGCAACAGTTGGCACTGGAAAGATCCAGATTGATGTCCAACCATTGTAAGTTTCAGTCATTTTAGTGCCTGCACAATTGTTGAAGCCATAACGTTAATGCCTGTTCAAGAAATGTGCCACTCAAACCTCAGTACAATGCATAATGCATCAAAAATTAGATATATAATAGATATATACAGTAGATATATTCTATATAAACTCCTGACCGAATACTGCCCTGTTGAGTTCCATATTCATTGTTCCCTAGAGTAATACTGTTTGGCTTGTATTGGAAACTAACCACATTTTGGCATCATTGAAAACAATATATCTTTTTCGAAATACATGCTGATATTAGGATGGCCTCATATAGTCTATTCTTGCATCATTCACCAGAATCATTTATATTCCTTTTTACATTTAAATTTCCCTTATAGCTCTCCTTCCCTCTCTTTCTCTCCCTTTCACTCCCTCCCTATCTCTCTTGCACACACCTACACACACACTTTCACTTTGTCTCTGTCTTCCATTCTCTTTTTCTTTCTATTGGCCACAAGCATACACACAAACACACTCTATCTTTTTCCACTCTCTCTCTCTCAAACACACACGTACACTGATACACAGACACACTCATACATACATATATGCGTGCAGTACACCAACACAGCTCTCATGTGGGAGCTTTAGCCTGGGGTCACTTTACCGCATCACTGTGGCACCGCTAAGCGTAAGGTCAAAGGTTACGGAGACCTCACACTCCCACCAGCACTTCACTCTTCCTTCGGGGCTGGGATTCGCACCAACGAGCCAATCGCACAACACCTACCGCCCCTTTATCCAGTCACGTGACTGCCACCACCTGTTTATTCAATCTGCAAGCCATTATCCCCTGGCCTGATTACAGTCTCTCTCTCACAGCGACAGAATCGCACCTTCCCCCTCCCTGGAATTGCTAACTCTATTACATCCTGCAGCGCGCCTACCTCGGATCGGCAAGGTGCTCCACAGTGGCTCAATCACGAGGCCGACGTGAAGGAGAATCAACAAGCTGGAGGAGCCGGCGGGACTGAAAGAGAGGAGCTCTCGAGTAAAGGGCAGGACACCGGCTGCCCACGCTTATTACCATTACCACAGCTCTTTGCCCACACAAGGAGCTTGGAGCACATTTCACTCCCCCTCCCCCACACCCCCACCCCGGGCAAACGTCCTGTTCCTGCGGCGGCGGCTAACAAAGGGTGAGAGACAGCAGGACCAGGCCAGAGGATGCGTCTGTCTCAGTGTTAACATTTAACACAGACAAGCAGACACGTGACTTCACAAAACCCTTCTCTGAGTGGACACCTGTATTGCCAGTCAACCCCTTTTTTCCCATCTGCATTTGAGTTACAAAAACGTTTCAAAATGCGAACGCAGTCCCATCGTGGAAAAGAAACGAGGGGAAATTTTAAAGGCATCCTACAATGCTTACAAGCTGAAAACGACGTACACCTGCTACAGCCATGCTATCAGGACAAACCCCTCACTAGGTTACATACACATAAGTACATAAGTTATAAGTATAAGCAGCATTGCTGTTGAAGTTTAGGAAAAAACTAGGGATTCGCGAAAGACACACGCCCCACAGCGGAGGGGAGGGTACCTTTCTATGTGACCTCATCTCACACCACCACACCCCTCCCCCCTCCCCCACTCATCTCTGTGATTAGAGCCAGACCCCTGAGCCTGTCCCACAGGCCAGTAATTGAAAATCGCAGTGACCTGCTGCAGGAGATGAGACAGCGCTGTCTCTCAGTTCCTGGAGATAAGTGGACACGCTCAGTCAATAGGGTCCTCTCGGGGGGGGGGGGGGGGCGGATAATCGCACGATCTGCTCCCTGATCCACCCTCTGCTGGAGAGAGAGAGCAGGTATG
Organism: Anguilla anguilla; assembly: GCF_013347855.1. NCBI lineage: Eukaryota > Metazoa > Chordata > Actinopteri > Anguilliformes > Anguillidae > Anguilla > Anguilla anguilla. Next base: position 42,796,353 of record NC_049203.1, on the reverse strand, counting down.
GGTAGGTCAAAAGCCCCCCCTCCCAATTTCCTGGGAGAGGACGAAGTAGAGGAGTATGCCAAATGCACATCCTTTTATCTCTGGAGATGTCTTACTTTTATTTTGTATCACTGAATCTCTACATTTCTGTTCAAATGTGTATACAGTGGCACATTCCTGGCAAGTTTGTAACTGCTCTAGATATTTTTATTATTGCTTGAACACTGCTAAGTCACCATGTAGAAATGACAGCACTTACCTATTGTCTTGCTGTAGGATGAAGTGCCTTCCAATGAGGTTGGAGGCATTTGCTTGAACATGAGCAGATAAGATGCTTCTGCACACATCATAAATAATTCATTTCAGTTGCATAATCACTGAACACAAGTGAGCCAGTACCTGTGGCAGCCAAACATGCCCAAACAATAACAAAATATAATTTTTCTCTCAGTTTGACTGGATCTATCAAACCAATAAAACTGGAATTTAATAAATAGGGAATTATGAAAGGTGATTGCAATGATTATGTGCAAATGACAGAAATGTGAAAATGATTGCGATAGACATAAGACATAACTGTAATAATGCTATAATCATATGCATGTGCTTTATGAACAGTGTGTGGTAGAACAGAAAAATAAAGTCAGGTCCACAATTATTGGCACCCAGATGAAGACTGTGGGTGGAAACATTGATTCTTGTGTGGTAAATAAAAAGATTAAAGCTTTTATGGTGGCAGTAATTGTGGTGTGCACACTATTCACATGTTTTACTCTTGAAAACGATGCAGATAAAACACTATAGAAAACAAATAACACCACTACTGAAATATAATTTGCCACATGTGCATGTATTATTATATAATATTGTACTTTATTGTACTATTATAGAATATTGTACTTTATTAATGTTCCAGTGGAGTGGAATCAACCAAAATAACACATTTTTGAAATTATTAATTTATTTCTAAAATAGGTTTCATAATTACCGGTTTAAGAATCTCCTATGGTACACCAAACAACGGAAGTAGCTGAGTGGCGCTGGAACGCGTACAGTCTTACCCGGTGGTATTGGAACGGGTGTGATTTAATGTTATCACAATTATCTGACTCCAAAATAATGTCTTTCACCTTTCCTCTGTGCTAATCGTTATGCACAGAAGGAGGAGGCTGCTTTCCGCCACTAGTGTGGCTCTATACGGATCGCGATCTATCTTGGTAGACACAGACACGCCTCTGGTAAGTGTATCCTGCTACAGCACTAGCGTATAGGCGTGTGACTTCGGGGTGCAGATTGCCTGAGTTTTATGTGTATGTTTGGACCATAATACTGCTAGGTGTGCAGTGGTAAAGAGTCAATAATGGAAATATACAATGGTGCAAAATGTGTGTGTAGTTGAATGGATATACACGTATGGCGCACAGGAGACCATATTGACAAGTCTCCCCGAACCAATGAAAAACCCCAAGTGATGAAATAAAGACAAAATCATTACAAAACAGTCCATCAGTTATCCTGCTTGCGTTATTGTTGTAAGCCTATCACACCGGGCTAACATTTGTAGTTGACTGGGCACTGACCCATAAGTATCAAGATCTTTTGTCTGCATCCACTATGCCACAACGTCAAAGACATCAACTTGTTCCTCGTGACATTGGCTTTCCAACAATACCAAGTATGCACACTGTATTACTGAGAACCTAAGGTTTACATAATGCTAATCCAGTAGAATATTTTGCAACTGAGCACTATCACATTATTAAGCCCTGCTGACTCCCTGTCAGCACCATAAACACAACCTGTTTCTCTTTGGGGGTCTGATAAGGGGCACCACTTCTGTAATACCACTCTACATTGGCATCCCAGTAATTATAACTTTGTGCTGCCTCCCCCAGCAAGGATAGCACAAGGCCTTTTTTTATATGAATGATAAGATCAGAGAAACATTGGGAAGGATGTTGAGTCATTTTTCCTGGCAGAACATTTCAAGATCCTTGATATCCTTTGGGTTGTGCTTATGGATCGCCCTCTTCAATTCAGGCCACAGGTTTTTTGATAGTTTTAAGTCCAGAGGCTGAGACAGTCATAACATGGTTTTGTTTTCATAGAATCAATTCTGTGTTGATTCTGAGGTATCTTTGGGGTCATTTTCTTGGTGGAATGTGCACAGATGGTAAAATGTTGGCCTCCTGCCACGGACAAGCAAATTTTTGGAGATGCATCCAGTTGGAGTTGCAGAGTGCTACAATTTTAGACAACCAGAGTTTTAGACCTGCAGTTTTAGACAGGGTATGTGCACTATGGAATCCCCATTGAAATTCATTTTGGCAATATAAGTTTCAGCGATAGTGGATTTTTCTTTGTTCTTCTTTCATAGAAGGAATTTAACAAATTACAACCTGCCCAACTGTAGTTACTATATTTGCAAGATTTGCAAGCCTGAAAATGACATGCCCAAAACAAAATGGTGACAGTTCTTGAACCCTTTTGACTACATGCATAATCCTGGTCTCTTCTGAAAGGTAACCCTTGGGAGTTTGATTCCAAGTGTCAGAATCTAAATTATACTCTTAACTATGACTGAAACAAAGTAACAGAAACTCAAACACAGTGGAAGTTTTTTTTTCACCTAAAAGATTTTTTTTTTGAGTAGATAAAAAGAATTGTGTGTGTGCCCAGTGGGTAGAAACAACACAAACACAGCCACAACACTGGAAAAATTGTGGTTCGTATTTTATGACCATGAAAACTGAATATTCTGTATTGTTTTTTTCTGAGCTACGTCAAGGCAGGTTTCCAAAAAAGCCATTTGGAGACTCCAAAAGGACACTTGGTAACCAAATGATATGATGGGTTATTGGAGGTGTAAAATGTCATATATTTTATACGATATGCTCTTGGAAGAAGTAGTGGCTTGCTTTCCCCCTGCCTGTCAGCCTCTCCTCCCTGCCCTTCCCCCTACTTCTCCCTCTCCTTCCCCCCACCCTCTCCACCTCTCTCCCCATGCTCTCCCCTTACAACCTCTGGCAGCAGCAGGTCTGGAAGATATGTAGAAAATAAATACGTTAGCTATCCAGTTTCTGTTAAATGAGGTCCATTGATTGAAGTTTATGTTAAATATGCCACCCCCATTAACATGTGAAAATATTAATAATTTTCAATATTCTCAAAATATTTGTTTTCTTATTCAGTATGCCCACTATATATATAGAATTTTCTTTTCTTTTTGAGAACATATTTAGATGCTAACTGCTTAAAGCTAATTTTACTATCCTCCTCAAAAATCGTCTTCCAAGACCTCCAAATATATTCTATTTAGGCTTAGGCATTGCAAAATTCATTTTTGTTGTAAAACAATCTTTGTAGGCATTAAGTATCTCCATGTAGAGTTGTTGCAGGTCCCATTGGCTATATTGAGGGACTGCTTGGCCAGTACTGGTCAGAGAAGCTAATCGGTGGGCCTTTTTCTTTTTTTCCAGAGAATCTATACATACTGGAGAAAATAATATTCTTTGTACACAAAATTTTTGGTTTGTGCGCAATTCCAAAACGGACAGCAATGATAATAAACACAAAAGACTGCTTCACTAATCACAGGTTGGTATTATTGCTCCTTGTGGTATTACCAGTCATTTTTGCTGTTAATCTTTCAATTGTGCATATATTAGCAATAACTATAAATAAAAAAAACTAGAATAAAGTATAACAACTCTGTCGTCTGAAACCATTGGTCTAAACTGCGTATGCTTTGTCTCAAACAGCAAGTCTAGAACTGCGGTTGCCTAAAACTGCAGCGCTCTACACTTGCAGCTGGGTGCTGTTGGATTTTTGGCTGGTACCTTGTGGAGTTCACCATGCCATTGGCCTTCAGTGCCCTTGGGCCACTGCCAGTAAAACAGCCCCAAAGGATTAATCCAAAACCATATATGAAGGTAGGTGTGCGGTGCTTTTCCTCGTATCCATCCCACTTTTGACAACAAACTTTTTCATTCTTTTCATGATCATCTGACCATAGTACCAGGTTCCAGGTATAGTTCCAAAGATGTTGCCTCCTCTTCCTGGCAAGTTTGCAGCTGTTCTAGACATTTTGATTATTGCCTGAACACTGCTAAGTGCTATGTTTAATGGTTTATATTTTGTTTGTACTCATTATCTGATCTGCTTAGGTCAACAACCATCTGCCTATTTTGCTTTGTCACCGACATGCTTTGTGGCTTTCTCCATGGTGACGGATGACAACGAGATTTTACATGTGTCTTACCTCTTTTTTATACCCTACAGGAAGTGATGGTAGGTCACAATAAAGGTCCCTGTATTGTCAGATGAAATGAACTTAAGCAGAATTTAATTGCAGATTTTTTTTATTATTCAAAAGAGTATTTTTAAGAATATATGTGAAAGTATATCCTTTTCCTGCATGTTTGAGAACAAAAATATAAGCCGTATCCTCTTCTTGGTTTCTCTTTACACTGGTTGACTGGCATTAATGTACTACCGCAATCTTAAGAAATATCACACAAGCGGGAGTGCTGTTTATTTTAAAAATTGTATATCACCACAGCTGTGATTTGGTTGAAGGCACAAGGCCGATGGCTCAGTGCCGAAGATAATCACTGCTGCGCTGATATACAGTACAGCAGCACAACCTTGAATGTGGTATAGCTTTTACACACCAGTTCTGCTAGTCTATAAACTATCAAGTAATCATTGGGACAACAGATTATGATTATGTCATTTATTTGGCTCAGCTAACAAATCTCTTTCAAGATTTCAAAAAATAGTTTCTTGAAAAGATTTTCCAAAAATGTATCGATTAGAATGTAAACAAACCAGTGACACATCACAGTAAATATTTGTAGTGCAGCACTCACGAAGTACCTCCCGCCCAATCAAGTAACTCAGAACAAACTGTTGTATGAAGCTCATTATCAGATTATATGTCATGTTATACCATAGCCTAAGAATACACAGTGCAGTCCGAATTTGGACAGTGACACAATTGTTGTTGTTTTGGCTCCATATTCCTGCACATCTGATTTCAAATGAAACAATGGATATAAGGTTAAAGTGAAATGAAACAGCGAATGGGTTCAGGTTTAATGTGAGGGTATTTACATCCATAAAGGGTGATGATTACAGCCATTTTTATACATAGTCCCCCCATTTTATGGGACCAAAAGCAATTAGACAATTGGCTGCTCAGCTGTCTGTTTGTGGGCTAGCTGCGCTGTCGCTGCATCATTAGTTCATGCGCAAGGAAGCTAACGAAAGGTCTAGAGTTGATTCTAGGTGAGGCTTTTGCATTTGTAGTCTGCTCCTGTTGTCTGTGAACATGAGGACCAAAGAAGTGACAACGCCAGTAAAGCAGGCCATCAAGCAGCTGAAAAATGAAAGACAGCCGAAAACCTTGCCTGCATCAAAATCAGCCGTTTGTCACAAGCCGGGACACGCGGGTGAGCTCGGCAATATCAAATGACCAGCTAGACCACAAAAGATCACTATAGTGGACGAATGAAGTACACTTTGTGAAGAAAAACCCTTATTCATCTGTCGAACAGATCAAGGATATTCTCCAGGATGTAGGCATAGATGTGTCAAAGACTACCACAAAGAGGAGACTACATCAGCATATCAGACGGTTCTCTGCAAGATGCAAACCACAGGTAAGCCTCAGCAGCCAGTTAACATTTTGCTTAAAAAAAAGTACTTTAAAAAAAAACTGTTGAGTTCTGGACAGATGAGCCCTTGTAATAACCTGTACCAAAGTGACGGAAAGAGGAAATTGCAGGAAAAGATAGAAACTTGATCCATGATCCAAAGCATACCACCTCATCTGTGAAACATGATGAAGGCAGCAGCAGAATGAAATTAAGTGTACAGGAACATCTTATCTGCTAGATCTAACCAAATTCCTCAAAACTGATTGGATGGCACACCTCACCTTGCTGCAGGTCAATGACTCCAATCATACTGCTAAAGCAACCAAGATGTTTTTTGGGGCCAAAAAGTGGAAAGTCCTTGACTGGCCAAATCAATCGCCCGACCTGAATCAAACTGAACATGCATTTCACTTGCTGAAGGCAAGACTGAATACAAAACAAACACAAAGTGAAGATGGCTGAAGTTTTAAAGCTGAGGTCGCTCAACACAGGGTTTTATGATATAACAGACTGGCCACCATGCCAGTCTGTTATAATAATTTTTGTGAGAAAAGTTGTTATGTTCTCTGTTAGTCTGGACCAAGAAATCTGGATTAAGGATAACATCCACATGCACTGTTTCTAAAAGTGAAAGCGCCAGTAATTTGCAAGATCCAGAACTGTGTGTCGGGTCAGTGATGGTGGGTTTATTAAATAATATTTTCTTATCTTGAAAATTGCTTACAACAGATAAGAAATGGGTATACTACAGTTCCATTTTTTTATGATCCCAACATAGCAATCTTGGGGATTGTGTGTTTTTTGTCATCTTGATGTCCTAGAATTGAGAGTATCATCACATTGCCCACTGTAGCTTTTGAGTAATTGAGGACAGCGAAAGTCAAGGTGGTAAGAAAAGGATTTTATTGTAAGATGATTAGGCTGTTAGCTAGCTAGTATGGTTAACCTTTGTGTAGTTTTTGGCTGTAGCAAGACATGCTATATAGCTAGCCAGCCAGCGATCACCTAGCCCATTGTTCAAGTTTGGAAATCAGTAATATAATAGCATACGCATTGTATAGACCTGATGAGATGAGAAGTGACACCCTTGGGTACATATATCATTGAAAAGTAACTCTACAACTTACTCAAAGACATATTAATATAAAACATTTGATTTTATAAACCAAACTCATCCTGCTTCCATACTTACAGTAGTTACAAAAAGCGATATTTTTAAGACACATTAGAGATATGTTAGGCCTACAGTCACTCACCCAAAAGTTAAAATAGTTGATAAAATAGTAGCATGTCTATGAAGATCATGCTACCAACAATACCCACACGTGCAGGCCAGCTAGGTTGCAGTTTCCCCTCCTTTCTTGATGTTTGTTATCAAAATCTGGCCGAAGGAGCCGTTCCACTAGCAAGTGATGGGGGTGCCTCTTACTACAGGCAGGGGAGGGAGAGAGCTGGTTTGTTTAGAAAACAGAACAGTGTGACCAATATGGCAGAATTCATGTAAGCTACTGTAGCTTTTAGAGAAAACTGCTATGTCAGCACATTGTCAGGACTTTTGGCAGCCCCAAAATTGATAAATGCAGCACTGCACACACACACAGTCACACACACACACACACACACACACACACACACACAGTTCTGTTCTTTTCACAGAAAATCAAATCTCAGGTCAGGGGTCACTGGGGAGTAATTCTTTTCCCCATGTGCCTTGCCTTTTTCTTGTCAGAGCTGAACCACCTAATTATTATTTTTTCGGAGAGGGGGGGTGGTGGAGCTCGGGAAGGGGGCAGTGCAGTGAGCTGTTCCCTCTTTTTTTTTTTCTCCTGCACATGGCAGGAGCCAATCAGAGCTGCAGCTCAGCTTCCTGCACGTCTGGGTTCCAGGATAAACCCTCCGTATCGGTGTGTGCTATCAAACACCAAAGAGAGAACAGAACCTCACCTGCCTCACAAACAGGCTTTTGTACAGCAGGAGCTTAGCAACGACACCTGATATCTGGAACCGTTCAGACGCGGCGAGCACAGACACCGGCAAACTGAACTGCAGCGACCCATGTCATATTTCTGCAAATGAAATACATCGAATAACAGCGGGATTCGTTTTATCTCCCGACAGCCGTGACTTAATTAAGTCTGAATCGTTCATTGCAAGCCATTGCCGAAAGACAAGGGACCCTAAAATAATGGCAAAATGTGATGACTCCAAAAGCTTTCGCAGCTTTTTTCAGTGACACCGTAGTATCGCTGGACGGGCAAGCACAAATGCATTTTCTGGTTCAAAGTCTGCTTAACCTACGCTGCTGCTTTAAGTGCTTTTATTAAGTGCATATTTTGGACAGTTTGAATGCTCTGTTGTTAGTTAGTTTTTTTTAATGCTTTGCGCCTTTTGGCTCTCAACCATTCCCATGAGTACTAAATACTTATATTTTTAGCGGCGGTAAGTAGACGAACCCGGTTGAAAATAACCATTTGATACAATAAACTCTTACTGCAATAGCACACTCGGTACACTGTACAGTACACTCCAGCAAAACACAGCTGCAAAAGATTATATTAGAGCATTTACTTGATAAGTATGCAGCTTCATCCACATAATTTACCACAGATATCCTCATTTGCACATATTTTTTTGTTTTGTTTTACATGAATACAGCTGGACTATTACTGGAACATCTGTTTATGGCCCCGGCCAGGATCCGAGCCTTCTGTTTGCAAGCCCAGTTCCTGATAATTGTTAACCACAGCAGCCCGTCGCACAGCTTGCTGCTCTGTAAATTCCACAAGCCTGGGGGCAAATCATCAGGAGACAGTGTTTCTCCAGCTCGTCCCTACACACCACATCACCGGTAGCTCTCCAGCTAGCTGCTAATCACTAGTTGTTCTTATAGATCTGCAGAAAGTGATCATTATGTAGAGACAGCTGTTTAGGTAACTGTAACTATATCTAGGTAACTGTAAACATGTCTATTTATTTATTTATTTATTTATTTATGTATTTATTTTGCATGGATCATGGCCTACAGTGACCTTTCGTGCATTATTTGCATTGGTAGTTCATAGTCCATGTAACGACATTAGCTAACCAGCTAGCAATGATGTCAATGAAAACATCAGGTTTGTTTTAAGTTCACTGGAAAAAATACAAACTGTGACAAATCAGAGTGAAATATTTGTAAGAGTAAGCACATGCACTTAAACACACAAACACACACACACATAGACACAATGAACCTGCACACACACACAAGCACATAAACACACACACACAAACATACTATAAACATGCACATGCACAAGCACACATACACACACAGTAAAGGGACTGAAGGTGCTGTTTGAGAAACATTCAGATAGGATATTTTGAGTACCCGAAGAGAGGGACCAAAAGTATTTATTATTTGAAAAAGAAATGAAAGCCAAATGCACAATGTGCTTCTTTTGATGTGAACTGCTGGCTAGCCTTGAACAGTAGCTTTTTAGCAGACTGCACACAGATATTTATTCGTGTTCATTTAATTAAATAAGTGGCAGCATAGGGAATATTATTGTAGGCTATTACAATTACCCCATTGTTAATTGCACTGTCATTTGTGATTGCTACTAAAAAAAACCTCCAAAAATGGTTTCAATTATTATTCTAAAAGGAGAAATGTGAATTGATATGGAGAGTAAGGGGAGGTTATTTCCATTGCTTAGATGTATACACATTTAGGGAACAAAAATATATTGTATATAAAACAGAAAAACTGCATTTCGACATTACAGGGTTGGGCACGTTTTCCTGCTGTGGTTTGACTGCACTTATTTCCTGAGAAGGCAAGTTTGATGTTGGTTTTTTTTATCAAATGGAGTGATAATCTTAACCTCATGTTAAAATATTTCATTGAGTTGTCAACAAATAGTTTGAAAAACACATCACTGTTGATGTCCATATGTCCTGACCTTACCAGTCACCAAGATTTGAGAATAATTGAGTATGTATAGCATATTCTGGATAAGTTTTTCATTGCCAACTGTATTTTGTGGAATGAAGTCATTCACTGTGTGTACCATTCAAAATCTATCTGGGAAATGCCATGGGGTAAATCATATAAACCTGTGGCTAGGTTTGTGTTCTACATCAATACCACAGAGTGCAGCTTGAGAACCCTGTTTATGAAGTAACAATGAAATACAAGTCCAAATTCTATTAGCAGTAGTATTAATTAAATGTGCAATTGAAATGGTTGCTTTTAAGTAATAATGGCAAAGTTTTCAAAATACGAATGATTAGAGTTATGATCTAGAAGTAAGCGTGATGCAAGGAATTCAGGAGCTGACCATCTGGTTACCAGTTACCCAAATCTATGCCCGTATTACACAGCATTTGCTAAACCCCTCCCACACTCTGTGACATCATAATTAACCTGCAGTGCAAGGTCACTGTCAACCTTAGCCCTACTGACCAAACACTATGGAAGTAACTCAGCAAGGGGCATCCTTGCATCATAGCAACACCTTGTCACCCGATAACCAGCATTCTTGCACCTTCCAATCCAAGCAAACAGCACTGGAGACCTTTAGAGACCTTTTTGGCTGAAAAGGTCGGTACATGCAATGACATTCTCAAAGACTTATTTTATTTTTTTGCTTTCTGTGCACCACCACCTCTAAGCGTTGTACAGAAAGAACATAAAAATTCAAACGTGCAGTGACCCAAGGTTACTTTTCCGACTGTCGAACAGAAAATCTTTGTTTTGGATGTTAACCTGCATGTTAAACAATGCTGTGGGGCAAGCCACTATATTTTTCATGAGTGTTTATTTATTTGAGTTATGTAGTTTCTCCGTACAAGGACCTGTTTCTCTGTGACCTCATGAGACTGGCTCTCTCCATCCCTTACTGAAGGCAGGACTATCTCACTCCACTTCAAGGACCACGACACTCCACTTTGGAAAAATCGATACTTATTGATGAGGCTCCCATTGCTCTACGGCATAAATATCCCTATTCTAGCCCAGCAAGGCAATCTTGGGTCACACCGGAAGCATGTTCTCTCCATGCTGGATGTACTTTTTTTAATGCACTTCTGTTGATTACTCTGGATAAACATGACTGCTAATTGCTTAAATTAATGTAAGCGGATGACACAGAACAGTGTGTTAGCATCATAGGGTTCACAACTAAGGCAATTATTTATTCATTAAAGATTCAAAGGTGGGGAGCATTCTAGTTACCGAATATTACTATGTTATCTTATATCCTAAGTCAATAAATAAACCAATAGAGGAGTCTATAAACTATATAGCCATTGTGTATAATAAAATATAATTTGCAAAATCATTTAAGTTGAGTTTTTTTTGCAATATCTTGAATATTGACAAGCATATCAATATTTTTTCAATATTCATAACTAGCTCATTAGTTACACATGGACTTTCTATTATTTAAATATTTTGAGAGTACACGACTGCTTATGCCTTAAAGAGCTGAACATCAATGGGATTAAAGTATGTTCTTTCTCGTTTACACCCATCAAGGCACAGAGGTTTGGTTGCTGTGCTGCTATGGATATATCATAGCATTTCCCTCATTTTTATTGCAGTAATTATGTACATTTCCTTTGTTTGACTTATATTTGCCTTATTTTACATTAGTATTCAGATTGTGCCTCCATGATTCCTGTCTCTCCATTTCACTTCCCTGTTTCATGACAGAGACACAGCTGCCAGAGACCAAAAACAGCAATAGATAGATATAAAACACGTCTAAAACAGCAATAATAGATATAAAACAGGTCTAAAACAGTAACACATGCCATAACCCATACACTCGTAATGTACGCCCAAGGGGACACTATGGAGCTGAATCACCTGAATCTCTTCTCCTCTCAAATCCACAGAGGACCCATCTAGAATTCACAACTCCCCCCCCCCCCCCCCCCCCCCCCGCGATGACTCACTACCAGTTTTCATTCGATAAAACAGGACAGCAGCATTTGCTTATTGTCACCATTTCAAATATTTTCAACAATGTCATTATTTACAGTATGAGTCACTTATTAATTTGCTTATTTATTTGACAGGATAGAGACTGTATGATTTGACAATGTGCACCCAGTAAATTGTACCAGAGTTAAGTCGGAGGTTTATTTTCATCTCTAGTCTAGGTCTGCCTGAACCCTACACAACACAACCCCCACACCCTATGTGCCTTACACTCAGCAACAACAACTTACACTACACCCTACAGCCTATGCTCTATACACTACGTTCTGACCCAGTGCCATTTGCATGATGCCAAGGACCCTATCAGCTGTACCCTGCACCACGTGATACTGATACCCAGTGCCTTATTCCCTACACCCTTCACCCTATGCCATATGCTCCTGATCTTTTCCCGAGGAGAAATTTGGAAGTGCAGTGACTTTTTTTCTCCATGCACATAGCCCACAGCTGTGAGTTTCACGCTCAGAACAAACATATGTTTATTCGCCGGTTCTAAGAGAAAAATCTACTTCCTTCCCCAAGGGAGGATGGGTAACAGTTCTGGAAACAACCAGCGGTGCTTTTCTTTTCCCAGTGTAAGCTCTCATCAGAGACAGACACTTCAATGGCACTGCAGGGGGAGGGAGGGAAGTGGGTGATGGGGGGAGGGGGGTCAGACAGGGTCCTGCTGGCTGCTTTCAAACTGGGTGCTGCTAATTACCCATCAAGCACAGTATAAATGCCATAAGTTATTTATTAAGTAGTGGCGTGGCAGGATTGGGTAAGGAGCTGTGTGTGCTATGAAGCTGCAGGTTGGGGGGGTATCGATTCAGCCTCATTTCCACAGCATGTATCCATACTGAATGATTGGATCATAAGTAAAAATGTAATGTATTCAAATCATTCTGGGTAGAAGTGCCTGCAATTAAATTACTCATATAGATTTCCCCAATGTTTTCACCTCCCTTACGTCTCATGGAACTTGTTAGCACTGAATGAGGGGTAGGAGTTCCATACAACATGCCTGTGCATATTAAGGAAATGCTCTGCTTTAAAGTTTATGGTTAACGAACTATGAATTTATCTCACAACAATGCTTCTGACCATATAAATCCTGAAGTGCAAAGTGCAGTGCTAAAATAGGTACACCACTGGTCATGTTTCTGGTCTGCACACACACACACACACACACACACACACAGTGCTAGCCCCCTTCACCGGTGGGGTAGCAGTGTGAAACCCTAAAGCACTGGTGGGCGAGGGCAGACAATGTGGCCCATCATTATGAGTGACCCCTCCACAAACTCAACCCTGAACACAGTAGCCCAGCCCAGGGGGGGTCCTGCTAGCCTCAAGGTCTTTGCATTCACTGAATAAATATCAGGTAACATTTCATTACGTGGTTCCGTCACCTTTAATAAAACATTGTTCATGTTATTAATGTGTTGTTTTTAACATTAATTCCTCCATTTGCAATGCCTCTCCTAAATTAACAGTGTGCATCCCCTATAAATAATTTAACATTTTCATCCAAAGTTGATTAACACCATGAGTAATTAGCTGAACTGATGCTACGGCTGCACCACAGCCAACGTGCACATACCGAAGCCTACGCCTGACAGAGGAACAAAAACACTTGATTTGTCCTGCCTGTCCTAAATCCGTTTGCGAGGGGACGGTGATATCTTCTTTAGGGCGGTCACAGCAATGAATCTCAATGATAATTTATTCATGTGCTTATCAATGGGTGATTAACGGAACCTTAATGTGAAGTATAAACACTTTCCACAGCAATCCTACGGAGCCAGATCTGAAATTAATGCGGCTCAGTGTGAAAAGCTTCTTGTGGTTCAGATACGACTGAACGGAATCAAAAACTAATCCCACCACTCTGAAAGGAATAACTCGAACAGCAGCCAGAGGTCGAGGGAAAGCTCTAAAATAGTCAGCCAGTTTGTTTAATATCTTTGTTAATATCTTAGTTGGTCAATCTCGATTTAAAAAAAGATGTCTGCACTGGTCTCTATATTCCAGCAGCACTAACAGGCCCCGATTCAGTTAACTGAAAAGCTGGGAAGCTCTCGGCTAATTGAAGACCTCAAATTACACGACTGCTCATCTGTGTGTTCAACTGCAGCATTTTCACAATGCAAATGGGTGAGTATAAGGCATGGGAGATGGGCACACTGTAATCAAATGAGAATACAAAGTAAATGACCATAATGCACTAGGCAGATTGCCAATTTAAATGTACAATTGTGTTCAGTGAGTGAGACGGGGGCAGATTAAAATAACCAGAGTGCTGTGCCCAGTCTCACTTTATGATTATAACCTGGGGCCTGCCTGTCCTCTCTCAGTCCTCAAAGACTCTGCAGTATGTACAGTAGGAGACCCAGTCATACGTGGTCAGACACCTGCCCGGAGGGCTTTGGTCATATGTTTCCCCCCCACCTATCAGAGACAAAGATTTACAAACAGCTCATCTAGTCTGTGGTCTCAAAGCCAAAAGCTCAACACAATTTTTTTTTTCTTAACAGCATTAAAACACACGCACGCACACACAAACATATGCACACACGCACGCATGCGCATGCACACACACACGTAAGCACGCACACACACACACACACACACAAACACACACACGTAAGCACGCACACACACACGCACACACAAACACACACATGTACACGCACACACACACACACACACACACACACACAAACACACACACGTAAGCACGCACACACACACGCACACACAAACACACACACGTAAGCACGCACACACACACCCACACACAAACACACACACCCACACACACACACACACACACTCACACACACAGAAACACACACACAGTCCAGCAGAGGGCGGAGGGAACGCAGCGCTCGACTGTTGTGACAGCTGCCATTTTACACGTCTCGGCGCGCCGGTGGCCTTGGCAGCCGAAGAGCGCGGCGGGCGGCGAGAGCGACAGCTTTGGTTCCGCTCCCAGTGACACGCGCCCGGCGCTCCTGATCCGCCGCCTCCCGGCCTGAGACATCGGAGCGCCGGGGCGCGGGAGCCGGCCTCTCTGCGTGCGCCAGCTTTTGGGAGGGGTGCGCGGTGCCTATTAAAGCCCGCACGCTACCAACAGCCAGTCTCAGTCTCATCTCGCGTTCGGATCTTTGGCCAAATTTCACAAGGTGGTGAAAGCAAATTGACATCATCGCGCATAGCGGCTTCATCATATTGTACACGCGTTCAGAGTTGCTGGATGTCAAGATGATTTTTGAGGTATCGCTTTAGTTGTGCTGATGAGATTTAAAATTATCCCATGGTCTTTTTTTGTCACTGAATTACAGGACCTGAATAGCCCAGTCACTCTTAATAGTGCTCTACTCTGTCTGTCTCAATGGTTTCTCTTTCTTTCTAGCTTTGTGAAAATCTTCATTGTGAAGAGCTGTATGACAACTTGAATCCAAAAAGAACTATAAAAAATAAAGGTAGATAGATAGATGCTGATCCAATCTCCCTACATATCCCTTCAGAGCGTCTCCTGACTCATCTCCACCACCTGGTCTTTTATAGGAAGTGGTGATCAGTTCAAGACAAAAAGAGTACACAATACATGCACAAGCACACATTCACAATCTCACACTTAATACACACAAACACACATGCACACAATAACAGTCACACACACATAAACATGACAAACACAACAAAGATACACATTTACACACATACAAACACACACACACACACACACACACATTCACATACACGGTCACACGTGCTGGCATGCACATATGTGCACGCACACAAACACATACATTCAGAAAAAATACCTATTAACACAAGCTAAATCTCGCTCAAACATACTTGCTGACACTTCTATACACACGCAGGCACACACACCTACTCACACATATGCATACACACACAGACACAAAGCGTGTTATTAAAAAGTGTCATTTGAGTTTTATTTAGCAGCCAGACATACAACTAGACTGGGACTATTGCTGCTATTTAATGTGATTCATCACAACTCAGATTTCATTCATGAAAATAGTATCGCTAGCTGTGCGGCCATGGGTAGCTTAGCTTTTAGCTTCAGCCTGATGTCAGATGAAGAAAAAAGATCAAGCGAAGCTAGAGTTTGACTGTGCGGTGTGATCTCAGGCCCATTGCAAACACAGTATGGCCTCCCCCCAAGAAGTCTGCGGCAGAGAGAGCAACAGCTTTGCTTCCGGGCGAGGAGACGTCTGGAAGCTCAGTAAACCGCCGGGGCTAACGAGAGCCCGCGCCGCGAGACTGCAATGGAACCGCGAGCCGCCGGGCCTCCTCGTAAACCCGCCCGAATTCGACGCCGCGCCCGCTCTCTGAAGAGCGGCAGACGGCGCGCGGAGCCGTGACGCTCTTTCGTCGACGCGGCAGAAGGCCCTGACGGAGCGCGTCTTCGGCCGTACCTTCTCCGGGCGGACGACGTTCCCCGGCTCTCGCTCGTTTTCCTTTGACGAGCGAAGCGCTCTTTTCCGCTCTGCCTTCGTTCGCTGCGCATCTCTGGAGGGTTTTTTTTTTTTGACGCAGATCCACGCGCGCGCATATTTTCGTGCGTTGCCGTGGTTACCATTCAGGCGGAACTGCCTGGATTTCGTCCGACGGGAGCACAGCCGCTTCGCGCGACTGTCTGTTGTTCTCAGCCGTTCTCCCTCATATTTGTTTGGCTTCCTGTCAGTTTGGCATCTCCAGCTGGTTTCAAAAGGAAGCCTGGATCCCCTCTCTTTAATGGGGTTTCCTGTCAGAGCCCAGCCCTGTTTGGATGGGTGACACTATTTTCCATCACAAGGGAACAGCGCAGAAGTGATGTACCGCAGCGTACAGACTTACTGTGTTCCTTTTTTTCTTTTTTTCTTTGGTCCTGCTACCTAGTTGGAATGTGCAGCAACCGTGTATTTGTTCTGGACCATTTTCCTGTTAATCTGCATTGGGAAGTGGCTTCCAGGTGTTCCTGTTTGAAATGGCTTCACTGCCCAGCAGTGTCCCACCCACATGTTCCCCACCTGCCCCTCTTACACTCAGCAACAGCAACTTACACTACACCCTACAGCCTGTGCTCTGTGCACTACGTTCTGCACCCAGTGCCATTTGCATGATGCCAAGGACCCTATCAGCTGTACCCTGCACCCCGTGGCCTATGCACGATACCCAGTGCCTTATTCCCTACACCCTTCACCCTATGCCATATGCTCCTGATGACCCACCTGACCTCCAGGTCACTGAATAACCCTGCAGGCATGTGCAGCCTTGCAGCTTTACGGAGCCTGTGTTAGATAGAAGTGTGCCATGACTTTTGTTGCCTCTGCTCATTCCCTTCTCTCGAAATGTGCCTGCTGTTCACTGCGACGAGCCAAACCCGCTTCAACAGATGGAGAGGCAGCTACGAATCAGTCAGTGTAGAGGAGGACAGCAAAAGGAGAGGGAGAGATGCAGGGAGAGGGGGGGAGAGAGAGAGAGAGAGAGAGGGAGAGAGAGAGAGATAGAGAATTCACCTGAGCTGCCCTGACAGAGGGATCAAAAGGAAAAGAAATCTGTAAAGACTGAAAAATGAATCTAAAACAGAGCAGGAGCATAGCTATCTGAGCTCTAAAGCCTCAGAACTGCTGCAGACAAAGACTGTTAAATGCCTCTTACAAAATGATAATAAAAGACCTGGTATGCAAACAGACTGAATCAGCACCGAGCTGTCCTCACCTGACAGTGCTCTGCTTCCCTAGAAAATTGGAGGTTTGATCAGTCTTATTCAGGTACACAATGGCCACTACCCGACTTTTCTTAAACCCCATTATTTACACCACCTAAAACTCTCACATTTGCGCGTCTTACCGGTTCTCACAAATTATTTGTACGAGAGCAAAATAAGATGGGAGGGAAATCTTTTGGCACTATACTCATGGAATCCAGGTAGACAGGATGTGCAGGGGGACTCTCTGAAAAGGTGTGGGTCCTCTGCTTTTATGCATCACTCGCGTATAGACGCTAGGGGTGGAGGGAGATGCCACTATTTGTATTTGTATCTGTATTTGTATTTGTTCAACCAACAAAATTACTGGGATTTGTATTTGTATTGGGCGGCACGGTGGTGCAGTGGGTAGCACTGTTGCCTCACAGCAATAAGGTTGTGGGTTTGAATCTCGGCTTGGGGCCTTTCTGTGTGGAGTTTGCATGTTCTCCCCATGTCTGCTTGGGTTTCCTCCGGGTACTCCGGTTTCCTCCCACAGTCCAAAGACATGCAGGTAGGTCGATTGGAGACCCTAAATTGCCCATAGGTGTGTGTGAATGGTGTGTGTGTCCTGCGATAGATTGGCGGCCTGTCTAGGGTGCATTCCTGCCTCTCACCCAATGCATGCTGGGATAGGCTCAAGCACCCCCCGCGACCCTGACCAGGATAAGCGGGTATAGATAATGGATGGATGGATGTATTTGTATTCAGATAAAAATAGAACTTCTGTTATTGAGGTATTAAAGCATTAAAGTCATGGGTTACAATGACATCAATAATAATCCAGTTTAACAACAGGAAATTTGTTTTTTAAAGCTGTATTTAACAAATGATGACTTATATGTTATATAGCCATAACAGACTTTTATAACACTTAGGTAAACAAACAGACAAATCAAGTTTCAAACATAGGCTAAATATATGTATAAATCAAAACATAGTTACTCATCTTTACTCTGAGCTGCATAGTACGAACTGCATGAACCCCACCACCACTGCTACCCGAGGAATACTGAAGTCAAATAAAAACTGAAAAAATGCTTTCATAACAAAAAAATAGTTCCTCATCTTCATTATGAACCAATGTAGGCAATGAACCCCTAATGAAATAAAAAATGGTAGTTTACTACGTACTACCACTGTGCTGATGGCCAGCGGCTTCAGACGTATCCAGCATCGATTTCTACACCAGTAGCGACCTAATTTCATAAAGATTACAATACCATATATTGCAAAACTATTTTCTTGAAATAAAGGACACAACTCAAACAATTTCAACGTTTGTATTTCGAAATTATAGTGGTTTTGTTATTTAGGCTAAGGGAACATTTTTGGAGGCAAATTACAGGAACATTGAGAAAAGTGCTAAAATGTGCAAGACAAAACACAACGGGTGGAAATGTAGTTAAAGAAATACAAAGTGCAATATTTTTTTAAAAGTAATTTCTTCGGTCGTTCAGCACATTTCTCCTTCCATTCTCCTTGGAGTGCGCTTTTACATAGTCTATGTACCGTCGCTGTCCTTTTATGATTTACAAAGGGAATGCGCAGATTTTGTGATTGCTGGGACTGCACGCATACAAATTGGCTACATTTCACGCGGTTGTCATGTAGTTATTCTATTCAGTTTGGTCAAAGTCTCAGTCTCAGTGAAAACCCGAAAATATGTTGGTGCCGTTATCTCCACAGTTTTCTAAGCCTATCATTTCCATAACTACAGCTTCCACAATTATTCATCATGCGCGGGAAATTAGTTTCAATAGCGCTTTATGGGGAAGTCGTATCAAAGCACCGGTCATTCAAATGCTAAATAGCAAGTAGACAGCGACACGTTAGCACTTCGGATAAAAGCACCTGTTGTTATATATTGTCTGGCGGGGGATTTTGTGAAGAAAATGACATAAACTACCTGTATTTCTTTACTGAGTTTTTGCAGATTTAAAAAAAACACAGTTATTTTAATCTCAAATATTTGGGAAAGTCACGGAAGGAGGAGGATATCGCATTTACAGCGTTTGACTAATTCTCATTTTAAAGTCTCCAAAGTGTGACGGTGTCGCTCTGGCTTATCTATTGTTAAGGGAAACTCTCACTCTCTCTCTCTCTCTCTGCAGGTGTGTGTGTGTCTAATTGAGAAACGTGGTGCTGACTTCTAAGCAAATCTCACCAAAGTGATGGGAAGAAAAGATTCAAATCTATACAATACTGGCCAAATTCAGGAGGAGAAAACATTTGAAGTGAATGCACTTGTGCCAAATTATCATTGCCTGATGTTGCCGAATATGGTATTTGTATTTGGCACCATCCCTAATGGACGCAACACGTGACATCCGTCTCAGGTGGTTCGCGATCGAGGGTCCTGATTGGCCGGGCCTCTGCCACGCAGACGAGGGCCCCGGCGTGCGATCCGGGAAACCAGGGCTCGGCGAACTCGCAGCCAATTAGAGGCTCCGATCTCCGGAGAGAGCAGAGGCGACCGCACGCTGCCCCGCGGCGCGTTTTTCGCTAGTGCCCCCCCGATCGGGCGTCCTCCTCAGACGCCTAATGGCCGGCGGACCTCGTCCTGTGAACCCCTTACCGGCCGGCAGGGGACGAGCGTAGAGCGGCTCCCCTCTGAGCGCGGAGGCCCTCCGCCCCTCTCCGCATTAATCTCTCATGAGCGCGATTGCATAAGATCTCCACCACGGCAGAGGGCCTCATCTCGGTTCCATGCTAATTGCTAATTGATCGATGGGTTGTGCATAATAAAGTGAGTGAGGTTCTCATACTGTTTCCCTCCTTCTTTTCCCTCCCTCTTTTCCTTCTTGCCGCGGGCTCTTTTTCCCACTGTGCCCCCCGCCGGTCTCTGTGAACCCGCGAGCAGCTAGTCTCTTCGGAAAGAATATCGATCCACTGAACTGTTCTCTCCTCTTATGCACCGGGACCAATGCTCTCAACGCAAAGAACCCAACACACCTGCGAGCACACGCACGCACACACACACACGCATCAATGAACCTTTTTAATAAACAACACAATCTTTGTTTTCCATTTAAGTCTTTGTTTTTCTTCTCCCATGTCCACATCTAAGATGGATTAGCACAGGACCTTGCTGGGGAACACGACGTATCCCCACACGTGAATCAAACCGGTAACCCTGTGGTTATAAGACAAGTTCCTGACCCACCGAGTCACACCACACGCTTGCAAGGCGGTGCTCACCGAGGAGGAAACGCTGTTTACGCCCCCCCCCCAGAGCTTAGGAAGGCCTTTAGCAGCGCTTTCCTGTGACCTGACCGGAGAGGCGTTACCGCTTTCCACACATTTCCTCACACGCAGCCCATCTGCGTCTTAAAAGGCTCCAAACCCGTTCATAGTAACAGCTACACCACCGACACATTATAAATAAATAAATCAACAAACCCCGAATGAATTCATCAAAGCCTGTAGCCCCCCCTTATCTGTCAGCACCTCAATCTCGACCAATCGCTGCTCACATCGCTGGAAGAAACCGTGTTATTTACGCCCTCGCCGTCCTAAAGAGAGACATATCGGGCCGGAGCGGCCGCTGTTCCTCCATAAATAAAGGAGAAGGACAGCGGGAGTAACGCACGCCGGGCCGCGGAAGAGGAGTCCAGCTCCTCTGGGGGGCTACTGGAGAGAGAGAGGAATTCAGAGACGGAAAGATGAAAGATGCCGTTGATGTGAATATTTACAACGCGGACTAGAAAGAGGGACGGGGTTCAGCGGAGGACACACAGGAAGCATGCGACGAGCTTCTCATCCCGCCAGGCTTGCGAAACCGAAATTAACCGCTTCCGAACTGTCAAAAAATTAACCGAAAATGAAATCCGTCATTTTCTTCAAAGGAGACGGAGGCGCGAGGGCAAGGGAGGGAAGAAAAAATTGCGAGAGGGAGAGGAAGAATGAGAGAGAGAGGTAGAGAGAGATGGAAAGGAGAGAGGAGGTGTCAGAGATGTCGCGTTGCTCACGGGAATAGGCCCGGCTCAAAGGAGCTCGCGGCGCCTCCAGCCTGAACCGCCGCGTTAGCGGCTGCCGGGCTCCGGTCCGCCGGCGCTGAGTCACGACCCCCCCGAGCCCGCACACAGACGCAGGCCCGCTCGCCTCCCCGTTTCCAGAGTCCAGCGCTGTCACGCCACCCGCGAGACAGGAAAGACTCCATCAGCGTTTCCCCGGAGACGCTCCCCCGGAGACGCTCCCCCCGGAGACCGGCTGGCAGCGGGACGCATCGGGGAGCGAATATCTTACCTGTTTGTGGGCTGAGCACGCCAGGACGGGAGCTCCGCTTGGCTCCACGCCTCCTCCAAACCCCCGCCCCCACCCCCCGCCCCCTCCCGTGGGGTTTGGGACGGTGAGCGGTCTGGCCCACGTGGCGGCACAAAAAAAGCTGAGTGAAATGAGAAGGAAACGGCGGGAAAAGGATACATTCGCACGCCGCCAGACCGAGACCCCATGGCCAGGATCTTCTGGACCGGGTCGAACGCCAGGGCAGTGGGCTGGTACGGGAAGCCGTGACGAACCGTCTGAAAAACACAAAGGACATGCAAGGACTTCAGACGGAAAAACGAATACATGCAGGCAGGTTTCAATCAAACCAAACCAGCGGCTCTCACACCTGCTCCTGGAGCCACTTTCTGTGAGCAGATTTGGCTTGATGGCCTTTGCTTTGGTCTCTATTTTGAGTTAGCCTCGATATCTTCATTTTGCACCAGTTCCTTTCAGTGAATGTTTCGCAGTCACTCATTTCAGCAATTAGAATGCCACCAATGTCCCCTGTCAACCTATAATTTGATCCAATACAAAATTACCCTCTTCCTAAAATTAGCATTTGTTATACAGCACATTATAAGAAGGCGGTAGTCGATTGAGACATTCGTTTCATGACACGCTTAGCCGTTTCTGAAAGAATGTGGACAAATCAATCCATGGTAGACATTAAAAGTGTTTCATTAAGAGCGCTCCACAGTTCTTTACTGTATGATTTGGGTGTTGGGATTGTGGCTAGAACAAAAAACATCAAACACAGGGTGCAGGGTAGAGTTTGAGAACCCCTGGATTAAAAAAAGAATCATTCTTTCGTATAGCACCTCTTAAAAAGAGGTTATTGCAAAGCTCTAGCTGTGGGCTTTTTCCTGAGGGGAAAAAACACCAGTGTGGGTAAAACATTACGGTATAGTATACATTATAGTAAGTGGTGACTGGGCTGAACACTTGGAAAAACACTGAGATGCACAGAACAGCACGTCTTCACACAGCAGATGCAGATTTTCAAGAAATGGACTTTCAAGAACGACGCTAATTAGGACTATAAAAATGCAATACGGCGCAATTTTGTCAAAAAATAATAAAAGGCATTGACACATATACGGAGACGTACTGTAAAGGCCACCGTGGGAGCTCGACTTTGCATTTCACGATTAATCAACAACCAATGTTTAGAGTTTAGAGTTTTTTTTTTCTTCTTCGAGGTTTAGATTGGCTGAACTCGGCGTGATTGAGTGAGAGGCGTGCGCCACTCCATCTCGGGGGTTTTCACATCATTTTTTTTTTTTTCCCCTGAGGGCGTCCCGCTGCACACCTACGGACTGCTGATCGATGTATCGGATCCCTGCTGTAACATTTTGAAGAATGGAGGAACAGCAGGTGGTGGAGGAACCGCAACCAGGATCAGACCTTCTGGGCTCGTTTGATGGACTTCCTCCCCCCGCCCCGCCCCCCCCGCCCCCCCGCCCCATCCATTCTGGCACCGGAGCAATCGCACGGCCACGCTGGCTTTCTCCACGCGCTGACTTGCTTTGCGGCCTCACCCCTTCATCAATAATGCATTCTCGCTCATGAATGTAAAACAAAAAAAAAAAAAAAAACGCACGGACAGGGGGCCTCTAGTGGCGCAGCCCGTAGAGTGCAAACCACATGCTCGACGCGAGCCGCGATGTCGGCAGTTCGAATCCGACCGCCCTCTCTCCCCTCCTAATTCTTCCTGTCCATCTGCACTGTTATACTGTACGGACACAGATAAATAAGTAAAATGAAGCGGTTGCAATACAGAGATACAGAGAAAGCGAAGGAAGGGGAGAAGAAGAAGGAGGGAGGGAGAGAAAGCCACAGCGGTTGCCTACAGGGAGACGTGCGGGCGTTCACCGTGCGTCGCCCTTCTCGTGGGGCCGAGGTGCCGCGAGCGGGTGACCGTGTAACCCCGGCAATCAGTCTCACCTCCACCCCTCCCCCCCCACCTCCCACCTCCCACCTCCCACCTCCCGACAGTCATCATTCAATCTCCCGCTAATGAAAGCCTCGGATCATCGATTTTTTATTCAGGGAGCTGTTTCATTACGCCTCCAAAGCGGGCCTGGGTGTGCCCGTTCCCCGCAGCTTCAACCAGCCCGCCGGGCCCAGAGAGTCTGCAGCCGACCGCAGGGTGAACACAGCCAGGCTTCCGGGGTCTACAGCCGAACGCAGGGTGAAAGCAGCCAGGCTTCCGGAGTCTACAGCCGACCGCAGGGTGAACACAGCCAGGCTTCCGGAGGCTACAGCCGACCGCAGGGTGAACACAGCCAGGCTTCCGGAGGCTACAGCCGACCGCAGGGTGAACACAGCCAGGCTTCCCGAGGCTACAGCCGACCGCAGGGTGAACGCAGCCAGGCTTCCGGGGTCTACAGCCGAACGCAGGGTGAACGCAGCCAGGCTTCCGGAGGCTACAGCCGACCGCAGGGTGAACACAGCCAGGCTTCCGGAGGCTACAGCCGACCGCAGGGTGAACACAGCCAGGCTTCCGGAGGCTACAGCCGACCGCAGGGTGAACACAGCCAGGCTTCCGGAGGCTACAGCCGACCGCAGGGTGAACACAGCCAGGCTTCCGGAGGCTACAGCCGATCGCAGGGTGAACACAGCCAGGCTTCCGGGGTCTGCAGCCGACCGCAGGGTGAACACAGCCAGGCTTCCGGAGTCTGCAGCCGACCGCAGGGTGAACACAGCCAGGCTTCCGGAGGCTACAGCCGACCGCAGGGTGAACACAGCCAGGCTTCCGGAGGCTACAGCCGACCGCAGGGTGAACACAGCCAGGCTTCCGGAGGCTACAGCCGACCGCAGGGTGAACACAGCCAGGCTTCCGGAGGCTACAGCCGACCGCAGGGTGAACGCAGCCAGGCTTCCGGAGGCTACAGCCGACCGCAGGGTGAACACAGCCAGGCTTCCGGAGGCTACAGCCGACCGCAGGGCGGACCCCCGCGGCGGCGCGTAACCTCGGCCCCGTTCACGCGATGTTTATGCACCGGCTGTCTGACCCCTGACCCTTCCCAGAATGCTAAAGGGCACAGAGCAACTGTGGATGCCGAGCAACAGCGCTACCTGAAGCCTCAGCAGTATGGGAGGAGAGGTTTTGCGAAGCGACTGCATCAGCTGAAATGGGAAAGGTTGCTTAGGCGAGAAATAAAGGGGAAACAACGTAGCAATTGGAATTTCAGTCTGAATTAATAGGCACGAGATGAAGCTTTTCCAGTGAGAAAATGGATTCCCACAATTATATATTTTGCAACACCAATGTGGTTTGCAACACAGAGATTAACATAAGAACATTGCATTAAAATATTTCCTTCTCTGTAGGAGTCAGGGAGAGGTGGTTGTTCGTGGGAAATGCATTTTTATAAGACACTGAGATTGGGAGGCACATTTCCATGCATAAAAAGCCAAAAATCCTTTTTTTTTTAGGCAGTCTCAAAACAGTGCACCAATCTTTACAAATGTTGAGTGTTTTTCCCCCCTTTTTCAATACTGGTGTGAAATGGACTCTAGATTGAATCTCCCCCAAAGGTCCTCCTTGGTAGCAGTGCATTAGTCTTCTTCTGCACTCCTGGTCTGGTTCCCAGCAGCTCAGACTGGATTTATCCTTACAGTAAAACATCTGGCATCGTTCCCAGGGTACAACCCCTGCAGAACGTCATGAGTCAAACCGGCCTCAGAAAACGGCTGCACTGCTATGGCTAAGCGCAGGGAAGTCCGTTACAGTGTCTTGTTCAGTGCAGAATCCGCCAATCCCTAACCTCAGAAACAGTATAGTGCAGAGTTCTGAAATTTACGTCTTCAAACAGTACTTGAAAGCCTTGTCTCTACTGCCAGAACAGTGCAGACAAAGTTAACTGAGTCTATTGCTGGAACAGCGTATACAGACTTAGTCTGGTCTCTGCGGCTAGACCAGTACATATACAGTGTGTGTGTGTGTGTGTGTGTGCGTATGTGTGTGTGCTTGTGTGTGTGTCTGTGTGCGTGTGTGTGTGTGTGTGTGTGTGTGTGTGTGCGTGCTTGTCCGTGTGTGCGTGTGCTTGTGTGTGTGTGTGCTTGTCTGTATGTGTGTGTGTGCTTGTCTGTGTGTGTGTGTGTGTGTGCGTGCGTGTGTGTGTGTTTATTCTAACAGCCTTCCTCCAGCTGCGCGGTTTCCAGCTGGTTGTATATGAACCTTTTAATTAGCTACCAATTAAGACCTGCAAAAACACCGGCGGTTTGACATCTAATCCAGCTGATGAGAACACTTAAATAATTAAGAGCGCAGACTGCAGCGGCCCCCGGAGTGGGCTCTCCCGCTCCGCCCGGGCCGATAAAACACCCTGCCCCATTCATCAGGCCCGCGGATAGAGACAACCCCTCGCTCCCGCGCGGAGAGCGATAAGGCCATTAAAGATTCACGCGGCGCGATGGCGAATCTCGGCCCTCCGCTCATTCATATTTCAATTTTGTCCATCTCTCTGTCTCTCTCTCTCTCTCTCTCTCAGAGACCGCCGCTGTTGTCTCGAAGCTAAGACCGCCACTCCCCCCCAACCCCCCCACCCCCGCCGAGCTGGCGCGTTAATTTTAATGACGGAATGTATCTGTGTTTCGCCGGCGTCAGGGTGCCGGCCTTGTTATATCACCGTTTGTAAAAAAAAAAAAAAAAAAATGAAAAAAAGCTGAGGGTTGTGAAGGTTGCTTCCCTGTGGGGTAGTAAGGATTTGAAATTGAAAACGTTCGCACACTCCACCTCTGTGCTTCGTCCCCTCTCCGTCTGTATCTGTTGCGGCCGCGTCAGAGTGAGGCTCTGGCTGGTTGGGTTACGGAGTTAAAAACGTAAATAAATGCCCGCGTTTGCCGAGAGAGGAATCCACCGACGGCTGGCAGCTCTGTCCGGCGAGTCACCGTCAGAAACACCATGGATCAATCCCCTCGTGCGCCCCACCCAGCGCCAAACATCTACATCCTCACGCCGTTCCCCACCATTCGGCAAGCCTCCTCGAGGCTCCAGGATAGGGCCCGGCTGCAAGAAACGTCCTCGGGGCCGTGGTCTCCAGGAGCAAGGAGAAGGGTTTTTTTTGGTACAGGCTGAAATACAGACAGAAGCAGGACTTGCCTCCGCTCCCTCCCCCCCCCCCCCCCCCTTCATTCCAAGCCAGAAAGGGAAACTGAAATCTTGATTAAAGGCTAACTGGGCAAAGTAAGCGCAATCATAAATAAATCAATCTCAGACAGCTGGGATGTGACAAGGATAAAAGCAGCTTTGGGCCACTTTCCCAGGAGTGAAACACACTCAGAAGAGAGGCAAACTCCAGACCAGCGTTCTCATCCACTTGATATTCCGGCGAGGGGCTCACCTTCATATAGTCCTTCAGAGAGCGATGAAAACCATTTATTTTAAGCGGTAAGAATTGTCTACAGGTTACTTATTAGATCGAGTCAGTATTCAGCCAAATAGCTTTATTATTGTTTGCATAACTTAGTCCATGTTCATTGAGTTAAGTTGTAAATCAAGTCTTGTGCTTTTAGTCTCTCTTGGGACTCCACTTTCCCTCTATAGGGAATTACTACACTTGTGTTTACATTGCAAGTCACACTGGATACAAGACTTGAAGTGTTTTCTAAATGCCGGTAAAGTGGTTTTGTTTAATTTATTGTCCACATGAGTGTGTGCTGTAACTAAATGGCCTAATTGTTTTTTTGTTGTTGTTGCTATTTTTGTGATACTGTGCATGTCAAACAGTTAGACATTTGCAAAGAATAATGGTACACACATATATTATTATTATTATTATTATTATTATTATTATTATTATTGACATG
Source organism: Anguilla anguilla (assembly GCF_013347855.1). NCBI lineage: Eukaryota > Metazoa > Chordata > Actinopteri > Anguilliformes > Anguillidae > Anguilla > Anguilla anguilla. The sequence continues at coordinate 42,768,896 of NC_049203.1, read as the reverse complement.
TTCAGTACAATTCCACTGACTTCTTCCCTTCTTTGGTATTGACAAAGTCAGGACTGGACTGGACCCCCTCACCCCCACCCCCCCACCCCACCCGTTCCCCACCCGTTCCCCTTAATGAGTGTCAGGTATTCTCCCTCCCTTTTCTCTCAGAGGTAGTCAAAACAAGGCCCTGAGCCTCCTCTGGCTTAATCCACCGGCCTGCTTTTCATTCAGCTCATAGATACCATTCATTCGAGAGGTACGCTGCATTTTGTAACATAATACATTTCAGTCTGTTTTTCTGACCTGTGTCTAAACCCATTTATTCCTGAACATGGCTGGGATTGGCTCCCTCTTATTTCTGGCCAGGTTCGCTCTGACCTGCCTGGATCGGGGGAGCTGCTTTTTTGTGTAGTGCCCGTGGCCCCTCTGCCCCCCGTCCCAGCATACACGGCGGCAGGAGAATGGCTGCGCAGTCACAGGTGTGCCGTTTAATTGGACCAATGGAACACAGCACTGTGGAGAACACCTTAATTTGTGACCTATCACAGCAGTCACTCTGTGTCCAATCAACATTTCCCTTCACCCCTGGCTCTCAAAGAAATCTTTTTTTTTCCCTTCAAAAACAGCCTGGATGGTTCAGAAATCACCTAAATGAAGTGACTTGTGAGTCACTGTGATGAAAAATGTTTTCTTCTGTCATCCTCAATTCTGGGTCCTCATTTGACTTTCGATTTGATATCTTCAGTCATGCATACTAACAACTTCCTCGGTGCAACGGCCTTTATATTCCAGCAGAACGATTATTTCCCACAGAAATATTTGCATTTCAGTGACTTCTCTCTTTTGCTCTCTTTCTCTCTGGTCCATCTATCTATCTATCTGTCTATCTCACCCACTCACTCACTCACTCATTCACTCATTGGCTTACTCATTCACTCTATATCTATGCATCTTTGTGCTCAAATATACATAATGTACTCATCACCAGAACTACCCCATTAAAATGGCCGGTCTTCACAACCTGCACTTCCATTTCAAATAGTAGCCGTTTACAATGCAGTCCTTATCCTAATGAAATAGAGCGTACAAAAGAATGACAAAGACGGCAGGAGCAGGCCAAGCCTGCGAGGTAGTATTGTAAGTGCACGTCCTCCCCAGGTAAGTGCAGCACTCTGAATATAACCTGTGCTTATGTGCACAACCTTGGGTGCAGAACATAAATGCACATTCTGGGTAAGGCAGTAAGAACAAAATGGGCCCGTTTTAGGGGCATTTACATCTTCAGTCATCTGTGTGGACACTCCCAGGCAAAATGCAAGTAGGGACTCATTGAAGTGTGTTGAATAATTCATGGAATGTGTGTGTGTGTGTGTGTCTGGGTGTGTGCGTGTGTGTGTGTGTCTGCGCGTAGCAATCCTGTTCTGTAATAATTAGTCCATGTCATTCCGGGGAGAACCTTAATCTGATCATGTTTCGTGCAACACATCGGATCAATAAGTACTCCATAATCTTAATAAATTACTGGTACGGGTTACTGGGTCCTTCCAGTCATGCCTACTTTTGTTCTTCGCTGGGACAGAAAGCCACACATTCTACAGCATCAAGACTATCTTTGTAATTGTGTTTGTCCAATCCTACTTCTGGAACTGGCAGGGTTTTCCATTTTTGTCATCAATTGGTTGTAATAAATCCAGTTATGGTATGTCTTGGAGACAGAGTGAACGTGCTTGTGCAGCTGACACTATACTGAGAAAGTGTGTGTGTGTGTGTGTGTGTGTGTGCACATGTGCATGTTTATTTATTTAATTTAACCTTTATTTAACCAGGTCAAAGTAAGAACAAATTCTCATTTACGACACTGACCTGGCCAAGAAGGCATGCGTCAGTCAAAAAACATACAAACATTGCTTAAAAACAACAAGTTCACCACAGTACATTTACAGAGATAAAACAAAAAAATAAAAAGACACGTGCGTGTGTGTGCGGGTGCATGTGAACGTGTGTCCAGGTTGCATGTTCCCAGAGCGTGCGCAATTGAAATTAAAAACAGCAACACAGAGAGACAGAAAGGTGATATTATCTTACAAGCTGCGGTCTAATTTATAACTCATTCTAAATGCTATCAAGCTGAGCTTACGAGAAGGATGACTGTAAACCAGTAAAACGTTAAGGTTCATAGATGCGTGTAATGTTTCAGCATCTTCAGCAAAGCAGTGAGAAGCTTATTGAAAAGGAAAGACATGACGGCAAGGGGAAGCTAAAAAAAAAAAAAAAAGCCAAGCCAAAAGCACATCGGGCCCTTTTAGGCAAAGAAAAATAAAAAAATCTCTTTCCTAATCAGGTATTCAGGGCCACCTTGTGGGCCTGTTTAACTTCAATCCCGGATGGAGCTTCTTTCCGCGAACCAGAAAATGTAAATTTGCTCAGGTTAAGTTGCTCGGGCCTGTGTGTGCACACAATTACTGACACTGGATTTCCAGTTTCACTGCTGTTTCAGTAATTCCTCTACACAGAACAATGTTCAGCGTTAAATGAACTTTTACAGAGTACAAACGGTCCCGCCTGGACTCTGTTCGAGTTAAATTAACACTGGACATTTTACTGTGCAAATACTGGACACTTTTATGATGAAGAACTATGAGATCAAAGCCCTCCTGAAATAAAAAGGTTTCTGCACATTCACAGAATTTGTCACCATAAACCTGACAGTATCCCCCGCTACGTAGCAGATCCATTTATGTATTGATTTACAGTCCGTATGTTGTTTCTGCTTGACCAATGTGATGAGAGTGCCTCTCCCCATGGAATGCTTGAGTGTTGAAACAGGGGGGGGGCAAATTGATCATTTAAATAGTAAAGCAGCGTACCGCCTTGGAAAAAAGCTTTCTCTCCTTCCACTTTACGCTGAATGAACAAATGGGTGAAATACATACGCAAAGGGGATACAATTAAATCCCCTAAAGGGTATTTAGAGTGTTGGCCTTTCTTGACAGCAGGCTGTCTGCATTTTGTCTCTGTGTTGGTAATAGTGGCAACTCCTGACTGCATCGTTAGCCGGCTAATTTGTCAAGAACAGCTGCAGCATGAAAAAGGTTCAAGCTGCCTAGCTACCTGTCTTCAAATGGAAGATGTGGACAAATTCTTCAGATGAAAACAACTCTGCCTGACCCATGAATATCATGCAGCAGCAGTGAATTTGTACCCGAGGGTAGCGAGAAAGCCTGGTGGGTGTGTGAGATACTCTGCAATGGCAGTTCTATGGACTATGATTGTGTACAGTACCATGGTTCTAAGCATCAACTCACGGTAATCATCACTAACTAACAAGCACCAAGATTATTTTATGCCTTTGGGAGATTAAAATGCAATGGGCGCTTGCATGCTGAGGCTAGCTACATGCCTGCCAAGATTGTGTCAAAAAGTCACACATTATCATTGATATTACTGGCATGCATTATCAGGCTAAATAAATCACAGGGTATAAATAAGTTTTATTCTAATTTCAATAATAGCTGGGGCTGTCAAAGACCTCAATCATCAGAGAACTTATTGTAATGGTTGCTGAAACAGGAAAAGTTGTTCTGTGGGGGGCGGGGGGGGGGGGGGGGGGGGATAATTTATTTATTTTTTTGATTGAATTAGTTTTATTAAATTTTTTGGACTATTTAAAATTGGTGTGCTGTGAACTTAATAATAAAATAATAATAAACCTTTATTTGACTAGGAAGTCACATTGAGAATAAAACCTCTTTTATAAGTGAGACCTAGCCAAGACAGGGCCAACGCAGTATAAAACAGCATAAAAAACAACAACAATGACAACAGTATCACACAGAATAAAACAACTAACACGATAACATACATAAACTAAAACAGTGTTAAACAAGAGTGTTCAACTTAACTAAACCTAATCAAATTTGAATGACAGGCCCACCCTGTCAACAGTCAAGTCTAGCTGATGTCATCCTGCATGCAAAACTATAACAGCTCCCTAGCTCAACAGCTGGCTCTGATATTACGAATAAAATAAACCCTGTTCCTGGAGATCTACAAACCTGCAGGCTTCACTCCAACCCTAACGAAGCACACCACATTCAACAGCTGGAGATCTCATTGAGCTGCTAATTGCCAGAGTCAGGTTTGCCAAATTAGTGTTGAAATGAAAAGCAACGAGACTGTAGATCTCCAGGAACAGGGTTGGGAACCACTGAAATGAAATAATGTTAAACTAGCTTTCTTGGTAGCCATAGCGGGAATTTCTAGGTGATAGATATATAAACTTAATTTAATATGAATAATTATTCTTCCGAATAAATATATTTTACACTTATGCATTTTTATTTTATTTATTATAATAATGTTTAGTTTACTGAAACTTAAGTTGAACAGTTACTTTAAAAAATTATCCTTGGATTCTAAAGTAGCATTATACAATTCCATTATTCTAAAGGCTAATTTTGCATTAATCAACATTTTAATCCAGTCATTTGACAGGTTAAGATGATGGTCAAGAAAATTCAAATCTACAAGTAACGAAGATTGCAAAGACTGAAAAATTCAAGGTTCATTTTAGCAAGGACCTGGGTGAGCGTAACATTTTCTGGGGTAATTACTGAATAATCGATTGAAAGAACATTTGTGTAGTTCCTACTTACACAGATGCGAGGTTAAATTTAAAGAATGATTCTAATTCTAAACCCAACAATAGCTGAAATAATTTTAGATTTGACAATATAAAGTACATTTCTATGCCTAATTTCAAAATATATGTCATTGATTATGCATTCTACATGAAATAAATATATTTTATCGAGCCCACTTGCAGTTGCAGCTAGACTCCCTGATGGGATTCACTAGACCTTGCACATTTTTTGTTTGTAAAATGTGTTTGGATGAAATGTGCTCCCCTTCTCTTACGCACCAGTTACACCCCAAGTTTAATGTTGCTTGAGCTACTGAGCTGCAGAACTGAGGACTGAAGTTGACTTTTCCGTGTGCATCTCTGGTCTGAATAGGACCCATTTTGAACAAAGGGAATAACCATTGATTTGGATGGGCGCAAGCCTTCTTTGTACCCTATTATTTTCTGTCACTTTAAGACCAGAAAATGAAAACACGTCTTCTGACTCCAAAATGGAGTCCACAAACTGTAGCTCCAGGGCTGGAAGCACCAGGCGGTAGAAATCATAGTAGACCAGAACTGTGTGACATGTACGCTTGCTTGCGACATTGAAAGACCATTGTTTTAGTCTCCTTATGGAACACCCTGCTTTGGCAGTTGTACAGTACTGTGCCACGTGACCTTGAGAGAAACAAAGCTGTGCCGGTGAGCCCCGTGGGGTGATGGGAGATCAGCATTCATGCCTCCCAAGGAGGGAAGGTTTCTGCCAGTAGGTTATCATTGTCTTATTGATCAATAGAAAAATCCTCAATGGGGTCCCAGCAATCTGGCTATTCATACGCATGTATGTCTTACCTTTATTCTGCCTGGGGCCCTTCTGAAGGTTTTGAAGGTTTTGAAGGCAAGGCTCGAAAAGTTCTGTATAAATACATAGATAAACCCACCGCGCCAGCTGCATAATTCTGCGTCCCTGTCGGCTGACCGAAGAGACTAAAGCAGAGTGCCTGCCTGTGTGCACAGCCAGAAGATTTTCCTGGCAAAATTTGCAGAGGAGGTACAAGCCTGCAATTAAGATTGGCAATTCCAAACTAGGATGAGGGGGATAAAAAAAAAAATGCATTGCCAGTAAATACAAAAGTAATGCAGCGTGTTAAATTGTAGAAAATTGCGGCAGTGAATCACTAAGGGAGACGCACCTGGTCGTATTTCTTTCTTTCTGGGACAGCCGGTAGTTTACAAGGAAACATAATTATGGTTGGATGCACAGTGCATCAGGGCTAAAGAAATATTGTGCCGGCCCTAAAAAAAAAAAAAAAAGGTGATTTATTTTTACAATGTTTCGTTCAAGGGGAGGCTGGGGGTTTCTCAGAGTCACATGGCCGCTCCTCGTGCTGCACGCGAGATTAAACATGGAAGCCTCTGAATCATTAAAAAAAATACAAGGTGTTTCATTTGAAGGAGTGAAACAGTGAAACTGTGCTTCTCGGTTGTCTGACATTGAGGCGGGCATTTGCATTTGTTCTCATACCCTGGAAGCAAACATTTCATTGGCTCATGTGTCCTTCAGCAATGATTTTCATTGGTTTACCTCACGCTGAATAAAGGTTTTTTTTTATTGCACATGTCCTAGAAGCAGGTATTTCTCTGTTCTGTCAGTCCTTGACATGACATAACAGTTTAAATAATCTCAATCGTCCTTGATTCAGATGCTTTTCATTAGTCTTTCTGACCTTGAAGAGCAATTTAAATTTGTCCATCATTGGCCTATCAGTGCTTGTGTCGGGGGTAATTGTTGGCTCATGTGTCCTTGATGCAGGTCTTCTTATTGCTCCAGAGAACTAATATTTTGCTATGAGGAGCCCAAGCTGTGGTATTAGCACTGAAGCAAAGCAACTTGCCGGAAGAACTCAGCAAAACTAAACCACTATAGCCATGAAACAATGCTATTGTTGATTAGCCAAGCAGGCACATTCATTCTGCATAATTTCCCGTACAATTACGGTAGATGCTGTATCTTTATCCAACTGAATATTTACTGATGGAGATCAGGGTATATTCTTTGATCACGAGTACGAGAGAATAACCCAGCAGACCATATATTTAATTCATATGTCTGTAACAAAATTACCCCAAAACCTGAAGTCTAGGAAATTTGAGAATGGAGGATGAAAGACAATGAAGTACATGAATGATTGTGGGAAAAGTTGAAACGTTTGACTGAGTGGTATTGATATTTCAATTCTGTGCTTTGATTTGAATCTGCCATCCTACAGTCACTCATCCAATTTATTTTCATGACAAACCGTGAACAGAAAATGAGCAATGAGGTGGAAACAGTACTGAAAATTCCAAGTTAAGTAAGAGTACTGCTACTGCAGTGAAAATTCACCCGAGTAAAAGTAGAAGTAGGGAAGAGTCACTATGAATGTAACGTTTGATAACTGTAACATGGTCAATAACTTTTTGTACACTGCTGCAATCATAGCCATTTCAGATATGTATATGCGTAATTCAGTCCTCTAACGTGTGCCAAAAGAACGTAGCAATTTAACAACCTTCATGGGAAATATTTCAGAAGAATTATTTGACTGAGGCAAGTAAAATGTCTTCTGCAAGTCGTTTTCGGTTATAAGGCATTATTTTATTTACAATGAATCAAATCATTCAACATTTTAAGCCCTTCTGTATCACCCCCATTTTTAAACACAATGACAAAATGACATAACGAAAATGAAATGGTTACTATTCTTGAACCATTGTGACTGCAGGCATAATCCTGGTCTCTTCTGAATGGTAACCCTTGGGGGTATATGCTACATTTTTCTGAAAGAAAGGAAGAGAAGCTCAAACACAGTGGAAGTGGCAGGTTTTCTCACCTAAAATATCTTTTTTTTTTTAATGGATACAGATGTGAGTGTGCCTGGTGGATTTAGAAATGCAATGCTGCCACAGCCACAACACTGGACAAATCCGGATTCAGGTTTAATGACAATATCACTAAAATGAGCATTCTGTGTTGCTTTTATAAGCTATGTGTAGGCAAGTTTCCGAAAAGGCCATTTTTCTCCACCTTCTCACTTTGCTGTCCCCTCACCACCTCTGGCAGCAGCAGGTATGGAAGCTTATAGAAAATAACTACATTAGCTAAATAGTTTACTAATCCAATGATTGAGGTCCATTGATTCAAGCTTTTGTAAAATATCCCACCTCCATAAAAATGTTAAGCATGTCCCACAATTTCACGTTCATATTTAGTATATTTTGAGAATTTATTTAGATGTTCGTCAATATAAAATGGGATCAAGTCCTTCGTTCCACATGCCCTCTGCTGTGGAGTCAAAGCTGTCTTCTCTGTCCTCCTCAGAAATATTAACTCAGACGAGTGATTTCTTCTAAGGCCTCTAAATGCCAAGTCATCCATTTTTGTTGTAAAACAACAGCCTTTTAAGCATAAAGCCACGTTAATTTTTTAAAAATTTCTGGTGTGTAACATTTTCAGCGAGCATACTGAATAACTTATTGTTTGATTACACAGGAAAAAAAACGTGTCCTTTCATGCAATCCTAACAAACTATACAGCGTTAGAAATGTAATTCCATTGGCTAAAATGCTTTTCATTTGTCACTATAATATCTCACCACTGGCTGGTTGTATTGGGCAGAAGATAGACTGTCCAGGGCGAGTATTTGCTGGTGTACGGTGGGTTCCATTGGCTATACTGAGGGACTGCTTGGCCAGTACTCGTCACAGAAGCTTATGGGTGGCCTCATATTAATTCAGAGAGTCTATCCAAACCAGAGATGCTTCCCCGTGTTCTTTGATTACATTTTTTAAAATAAAAATGACTTTGGATTTTGTTCGCTGGGTCCTTGCCGTGACAAAAACACCAACTCTACCATGATTCATGTAGTCCGTGGATATCCAAAACGCATAGAAGGTGAGGACCCGCAAGCTTGTTTTGCCATCCCACATGTTAGAAAACAAGGAACTCTAAGTTTTAAATCTTTCAAATGGTATATCGTGTGACCAGGCTGACTGAAAGTTTCACCATAAAAACATCGAATGAATGCAAATAAATCCACACTGGCCCAAGTACGGGCCAGTGTGACTTAAGGGGTTAAGTAGTCATCTGTTCTTGAAAAGTTAGTATAGTTTTTTGAGTGCATTGTTTGCTAGGTGACTAAAAACATGATGTATGTATAAATGTAACAGCTTTTACAGTTATGCCACTTCTGATTTGCTATAACAAATAACATGCTTTTTTTGCTGTTATATGTTTCCAGAATGCCATCATGAGAAAACGAGTGGTTTGGTGGCAAGAGAGGTCATGAAAAGGGCTTCAGATTAGAAGATTAGGGATACTAGATGCTGTTGAAAACCACTTACAATGTAATGTTCTTTTGGGGAGCCCTTAGGCATTTTAAACAGTGTTTAATATTTGCTAAATAAATTAATTGTACCCATCATGTTTGAATTTTTCTGTTCGTTCAGCGTTTAATGTTAAATGTGTTCAGCTAATGTGCTTGCTGCCCTGACATAGCCTCATCTTCTAGATGCTCCAAGTAATTAATGTAAAAGAAACAGCCATCTGGTCACAGGCATTTATAATGAGCATACACCAGATTGGTCTTGCTTTGTAAAAGCTTACCTGGGTGTTAAGAAACAAACAAAAGCAACTTTCCTAATCTACTTGGACATTATCACAACTCACTGCACCTTAAGTTACGAATTTGCTTCTGTTTACGTCTTTTTTCATGAATAAAGCCCCATGCTTCATAATCTGAGAATGTGGCTAGTCTCATGTTACCATTGTAAAAGTGGTTACTTGATTAACATGAGTATTTGCAAAAAAAACCTCCATACGCACATCATAGGGTGTTTCAATTTACTGTTACAATTATCCCGCCCCTCTGTTACAATTATGCAGACCAGGTCATATCAATGTAACATCGGACATGTACTTTGGTTTAATTTGTATCCGACTCAATAAAGGTAAGAGCAAAATCCAAAAACTGTTACATTTATACCAACTCTCCATATTAATACCACAAATGACTCAAATAAGAGTAAATAAGTACACAAAAAAAGTGGCGACATAGCTCAGGAGGTAAAAGCGATTGTCTGGCAGTCGGCGGGTTGCCGGTTCGATCCCCTGCCCTGGGCATGTCGAAGTGTCCCTGAGCAAGACACCTAACCCCTAACTGCTCTGGTGAATGAGATACATCAATTGTATAGTGTTTTGGATAAAAGCGCTATATAAATGCAGTCCATTCACCAAAAGTACAGAATTAACTTTGTTTTTTGCTCATCTACAATCAACAAAACTATATCTCTAAAAATCAGGCAATATTATACTTACTAGGATATATCCTCGTAAGCAACCAGGACAAATGCACTTTATCAATAAATACATTTATTTTGCCATTTTAGAACGGCACCCACCCATCCAGAAAACCACTTAGCTAGCTAGTTAACCAGAATAAAGATGGCACCATTCAGAGTGAAAGCAATGGTGGAACTCAGATTTAAATACAAATATCCTGAAAACTTGAGTATGAGCTAGCTAAGATGGTGAGACAAGAGTACACTGACATCCATCCAGGCTACTGCTGAAGGATGTTTGGACACTGATCTCTCTCCATTTCTCTCAATTTCACTGTTTGCGTAGTTACTGCTCTTTGTAGGGCAGAATAGCCTAGCATTCTTTCCTTTGCCACATGGCAATTTATATACGAGCATCACATATTTTTAAAATTGCAATTCTATTAGCTTAATAGCTCACCTAGCGTGTCTTGTGAAAACTGAACTGATATTTAATGCTATCCAATGTTGGTCTACCTTTTCATGGTTGTGGATCATAATGTAGTTGATGTAATTCCTTACCAGGGGATGATGTCATGATGTCGGGGAATGACACCTCAGACCACTGATTCGCACCACTCTGTAGCTGTAACAGTACAGCACTCGAGTCCTATTCAGTTCAGTTTGGCCAAAGACCTTTGCTGTTCTTTCGGAAACAATGACTAAATATAATTTGCTGACGATGAAATAATGAAATAGCAATGATAGCTAGTGTGACCTATTCACACTAGTGATAGAAATGGGATTGTTCTCCCCCTTGCTGGCTCTACCTATATCCCTATGTGACCAGCTGTATGTATTTCGGCCCCTTACTTTCATTCGACTGGCTTAAAAAACCAAATCTTCAAACTCAATTTTTTTCTAATTGGTTCATTAGTCTTTGCATAATACATTTCTGTTCTGCATAAAAGTAATCAAAATTAAAATAGGAAAGTAGAATGCTTTTTTTTTTATTTAATCATAGTCAAAAAAGTGCCATTACAGGGCTTAATGTAATTATGTACAGTAATGAGAGCAGTCGTAATTTGTCACTTTCCACCTCTGAAAGTGAGCAAATGAGGAAGCGAGTGAAACAGGATGGAAAGTTCCGGAAGCAGAACGTGGTGAGAGGGTACAGCCTGAGGAAGAGGCCTGTGCAGCAATGCTTTCAGATCAGGAGTTCTGGCTGCCAAAGTGATGCCCGCCATTCCCCCGACGCCCGCGCCGATGACTGACGTGTCTGACGCCGCGCCGTGACTGATGCCACCGCGCGTCGCCGGCGTGAGCTTTCGCTCCGTCGAACGGAAGGAAGAGAGAACAAACCCACAGACGGCAGGGGACATGACAGAAACCCCTCTCCCGATTTCACGCTAAGCTGTCTCTGCCTGGGGTGGGACCGCAGACACACAGACACTGGCAGAGATGCCGCGAGCGTGGAGACTCACCGGCCACAGAAAGCAGGGCCCGTGTTCGTAAAGCTTCTGAGCGTAGGGCTGCAGATCAGAGATCAGTTTTTCCCTCTCCGTAACCTAACCTTTCTTAATATGGGCTAAAGACAAAACTGGTCCTAGATCAGAGCCAATATTTATAAAGTGTCTTAGATAAGCGTGCTGACTAAAGATTAAAGGGAGGGTTAAAAGGGTAAAACACAGGAATAGCATTTCTAGGAGGAAAGATGGGAGGGACATGACTTCTGGCAGGCACCAAATCTCCCCAGCAACACAGGTGACTGACGCTGTCAATTCAGCGCGTGATTCGCACACCCAGCGAGCTGCCTCCGCGCATCAGAAGGCGTGGCCGCAGCGAGTCCACGCGCCCTGTAATGAAGCTTAATTAAGAGCGGGCTTCAGCACTTCACAGCGTGTGCTCCGTCACTCCAGGACCGCCCACCCTAGACCAGCCGAGCCAATGACGCAGGGCCGGCCGGGATCAGAGGGGGAAAAAACGCTCGTTTGAATCTTCACCCACCGCCGCAGAGATAACGAGGAACACCGAGAGGTGTGGCGATAAGGAAAGCCCCGAATGGAAGGAAAGCCAGCTCGGCGTAGCCGAAGGCGGAGCGGCTTTCCTCTCGCCCGCCGCGCTCTCCGTTATTAGCGCGCGTTTGGCCGAGGGCCGGCGTAGCGAGATCAGAGGCGAGCGCCGGGGCGCCGCCGCGTCCGGCCGTTTGATCGCCATCGCAGAGCCGGGCCTCTCCGTCTCCGTCCTCCTGTCCGCGCTCGGGCTCCCGCTCCGGCGCCGGAGCCGGAACGGCACTACAGAGGAACCGCGGGCGGCCACTCCACTGCGGGGCAGAGCGGGCCCGAGCGAAGGGAACCCGCTCTAATTTTGACTAGCCGTAGCTCCGCTGACTTAGCCTACGTTTACTGTGTGAACTAGCCTTCATGTTCATGGCTATGGATAACTGGTACTTGATTGCACCTTATCGAACCAGTGTTCTGTTGCTCCGATGACCTTCGGTATGCACTTATTGTACGTCGCTTTGGATAAAAGCGTCTACCAAATAGAATGTAAAAAATGTAACGCCCATAGATGTGTGTTTTACGGGGTGACAGTGTGTATGGCTTTCTCCCTATCTTGGAGAGGGATGTGATCCTCAGCACATATGGGAGCAGTGACAGTGTGTACGGCTTTCTCTCTATCATGGAGAGGGATGTGATCCTCAGCGCATATGGGAGCAGTGACAGTGTGGGTATGGCTTTCTCCCTATCATGGAGAGGGATGTGATCCTCAGCGCATATGGGAGCAGTGACAGTGTGGGTATGGCTTTCTCCCTATCATGGAGAGGGATGTGATCCTCAGCGCATATGGGAGCAGTGACAGTGTGTATGGCTTTCTCCCTATCATGGAGAGGGATGTGATCCTCAGCACATATGGGAGCAGTGACAGTGTGTATGGCTTTCTCCCTATCATGGAGAGGGATGAGATCCTCAGCGCATATGGGAGCAGTGACAGTGTGTATGGCTTTCTCCCTATCATGGAGAGGGATGTGATCCTCAGCGCATATGGGAGTAGTGACAGTGTGTATGGCTTTCTCCCTATCATGGAGAGGGATGTGATCCTCAGCGCATATGGGAGCAGTGACAGTGTGTACGGCTTTCTCTCTATCATGGAGAGGGATGTGATCCTCAGCGCATATGGGAGCAGTGACAGTGTGGGTATGGCTTTCTCCCTATCATGGAGAGGGATGTGATCCTCAGCGCATATGGGAGCAGTGACAGTGTGGGTATGGCTTTCTCCCTATCATGGAGAGGGATGTGATCCTCAGCGCATATGGGAGCAGTGACAGTGTGTATGGCTTTCTCCCTATCATGGAGAGGGATGTGATCCTCAGCACATATGGGAGCAGTGACAGTGTGTATGGCTTTCTCTCTATCATGGAGAGGGATGTGATCCTCAGCGCATATGGGAGCAGTGACAGTGTGGGTATGGCTTTCTCCCTATCATGGAGAGGGATGTGATCCTCAGCACATATGGGAGTAGTGACAGTGTGTATGGCTTTCTCCCTATCATGGAGAGGGATGAGATCCTCAGCGCATATGGGAGCAGTGACAGTGTGTATGGCTTTCTCCCTATCATGGAGAGGGATGTGATCCTCAGCACATATGGGAGCAGTGACAGTGTGTATGGCTTTCGCTCTATCATGGAGAGGGATGTGATCCTCAGCGCATATGGGAGCAGTGACAGTGTGTATGGCTTTCTCCCTATCATGGAGAGGGATGAGATCCTCAGCTCATATGGGAGCAGTGACAGTGTGGGTACGGCTTTCTCCCTATCATGGAGAGGGATGTGATCCTCAGCGCATATGGGAGCAGTGACAGTGTGGGTACGGCTTTCTCCCTAACTCATGGCTAAATAGAAACATGACTGGTTCCGTGGGCAAGTGGGCGGAGTTTCGGGCGCAGTGGTTCCTGCCTCTATTCAGGGGGCGGGTGCCACAGCGGCAGCGGCCAGGACCAATGAGACGTGACGGACAGGACACGCCCCCTGCACATCCCCCCACTCAGGGCCGCTCTGTCGAGTACCGCCCCGGAGGACCCTTGAAGCCCCTAAATCCAAAGTCCCGGTGCGGTACATGCCTCCGGCTCCTCGTGAGCCGGGAATTCTGGGCGCTCCGAGAAGACGTAACGCTCGTCGGGGTGAAAAAAAACGGCATGACATCACTCAAAGGCACGTGGCCTTTCTTCAGCAGCGCAGGGGGCGACGGGGAGCGCTAAAGAGAATTAACAGGCACTCAGGGACCCCTGGCCCACAGACGCGGCACTCGAAGACGCCCACGTTGCAAATGAATAGCCCGGGAGGCCGAGACGGTTATGCGCTCAGCGGAAGCAGGAGCCAAGCAGAAGAGAAGAGCGCCCGTGCTCCGCTCCATTCATCAAACGGGGGGGGGGGGGGAAATTTCCCCTGAGCGCTTTGGCCACGAGGCAGGGACTTCCTGTGCAGAAATCTCTCCCACTCTGACCACACCCCCACCCTCCACCATCTGTAACTCCTCTTCCATTACTCACGTCTGCGTTTCACATTTCCTTTTTCTTCCTCCAAGCCGGATTAAAAATCTATTTGCATCAGTGACTCAGTTATTGCAGTTACTATTGTCATTTAAAATATGTCCATTATGACATCAATTTTCGATGCATCTTGAATATATATGAGTGTGTGTGTGTGTGTGTGTGCGTGTGTGTGTGAATTGCATGTGCGCAGGTGTGCGTGAGTCCATGTGTTTTTGAGCACGAGTGTGTGTCTGTGTGTATATAAAAACTTAAGGATGTCAAGCTGAGCAAAATGGAATGATGCCATCGCCCATGTTCACCATGCTACTGAAGTTCCGAAACAACAATCAAATCAAAGCGCAGACTTATCCTAATGTTGCACAACAGCTCTACACACACACCATGACCCCTCTGGCCCATAACTCATAACTTCCTAGAACCAGGAACAACAAATATAACTATTCATGTGCACGTGCGATGAGATCTATGCTATGTTACGCATATTTATTTTAAACATATACATATATTTTAAATAAACCATATGGATATTACAGACAAACAAATATTTGAATTCTGTTAGCTCACATGCCTCACTTTGTCCTCTCTACGGAGTATAAGGTTCATCTTTCTCTGCCGTGTTAGCCCACAAGCAATCACAAAAAGTAAAGGTCACACATTCAGAGAGAGAGAGAGAGAGAGAGAGAGAGAGAGAGAGAGAGAGAGAGAGAGAGAGAGAGAGATTATGTCATAAAACTTCGTGTTAAAAGCATAATGGGGCTCTTATCTTTTCAAGAATGAGGAGTACATTATTTTAACAAGTATTAAAGTTTTACAATGGAAAGTTCTGCTGGAACAACTCCAACACTCGAAACTCATATAGTTAGTTGGTCAGTTACTTAGTTATTTTACAAGCCGACAAATATAAAGTCTTGCATTGTCATAAAACATGCATAAACATGTGGAGCAAAAGCTAGCTCTAAAACAATGCTTTTTAAAGTCACCTTGCAGTCAAAAGAGTCTGATTTAATTGAAACTAGACAGCGTTTCAATTGATAGCGGGGCGCTGTCCGACTACATAGATCGACTCCACGTGGTCTAACCGGCGACCAGCAGTTCATTCCAGTTCTTTCTCCGTTTCCACGCCCCGACCACTTTGCCGCAACCGTTAGCTGGAAGCCAATTGACGGCCCCCGTTTGACTATTTTCCCTTCCCGTTTGCTCTCGCCCTCCTCCCGGCACTCCGTACTGGCTGCTTTAGATACCCGAGCTCATTCATTCTGCAATGAATAATTCATTTCAGATTCAAAAATTCGCTCCTGAAAGCGGAGGAATAATCGCTGTAGTCAGCGCCCTATGGATCAGCAACGGGCGCCCTTGCTTCTAAAAATAACCCCAAACGAGAACCACATTAACTGCAGGACCGTCACTTTTTATTCAAGTGAGGCAGGCCAATTATGTCATCAGTCTTAGACCCAAGTTTTTCTTACTGCAGATAGAGGTCCCGAGTCCGCGAGAGTGGAACCGCATCGTTGCAGAAATACAACAAACGGAGACGAAAAGCTTGAATGGATGAGGCGGAGACCCGACGCGGGAGCCTGTGTCGAATTAATAATCAGAGCCTGTCTCGTGAACAGGCGTTTCTGCTGTGCCCCGATTTAGGCAGTAAAGCGTGCTAATGGGATCCTGCTGGAGGGATATTGACTATCGCTGACATGTGATACTGTAAATAATAACGTGTATTACGCCAATGGCTTTATCCTCCCGTCGGTAAGCAAAGCGAACAGACGATATCCGTTTAACGGCTACAGAACACCACACGCAAATGATCAAAAGACAATAACACAGATCCATCTGTTAGACGTTTATGTGGTGTGTTGGTTTGAATTGCTTTTTAAAGGCATAAACAAAAATAGTGGTTTTTATAAAATTATTATTATTTTATTTTTTTTATTTTAATCGCATGAAATCAAGCCAACATGCTGTATTGTACTCCAGCATAATGTTCACTTCGGGGTGCGGAGGCATGGGTTTTATGATTAGCAGGGCCTCATGGTTTCGCCAGTTAAACTTTGAGCAGTTGCCTGGAGTGTGTGATTTTATGTTTTTAATCGCCACAAAGCATCACGACAACTGTGTCAATCAACGAAATGGGCGGCACACGTGTCTTCACCTTAACAGACAATAATTCAACCAAAGCCTTTTAAATAAATAAATAAATAAATAAATAAAGTCGAAAACTCACCTTACAAATATGAAAGTTTTCAGATACTAACGTCTCCTGTACTTCTATTTCTCTGGGAGATGGCATTGCGGTTGGCGTACCGGCTGTGCTGCCGGACAGCGGGGTTCCGCCGGTACTGCCTGGGGAGGAGGTTGTCAGTCCGTCCAAAACCTTCCGAAACTTCTTCATTTTGGAAGGGGTATACAAAAAAATATTTTTAAAAATAAAATAAATCTAGATAAAATTCGTCTTGGGTCAAAAATAAATTACATTGGCGAGGAGACCGGCAAATTCAGGAGAGTCTCCCGAGAGTAAAACGCGCTTCGCCTGCAGATCCTCGCGCCACTACGCTCCCCTACGCTTCCAAGCACAATTCAAAAAGTAGTGGAGAGACTTCATCTTTTTCAGGAGGGTTATGTCATCAAAACAATCTAGGTCCATAAGGCAGCGGTTACCGGGGGATTATTCAAAATAAAACGAAAAATTGAAATATATACGTATTTTATAGATACATTCTAATGCACTGCAGGTTCGAGGTTGAGAAACTTTATGTTTTTAACTGCATGATAATGCGCCTTTTTAAAACCACATAAATAACGCAATGAAGAGGATTTCGTAGGTGAACGCTATGAGAAGCGATTATCTGATAGCAACATTCCTTAAACTGTTGAAAAAGGTTTTAAAGCTTAACTTAATTAATCCTTTATGTTTCGCTCAGGGTTATTTGATAATCACACCCATAGACATACACGCACACACATACAAACTGCAGCTCCAGAAAGCTTGTTTCCGTCGCTCAAAAACAAAAATAAATCGCACACGTCGAAGAAGGAAGTTTTAGAATTCGCGCATTCAATTTTGTTTTCATGTCGAAGGGGGTAGGTCCAGAGTAAACAAAAAATCTCCGGATTCACATTTCTTGCAGTAAAGTGCGAGGCGCTGTCCACGGTACTGAAATCTAACGCCTGTGCTCCGCCTCTATACTCGTTTCTAGACTCCCCGCCCTTTCCACGCTCCGATTGGGCAAATTAGAAAAACTCCAGTCATTTAACTGGTGATTTAAAAATGAATGCATTGTACATTACTTTCGGTTCTGTATATCCCCCTACGTTTGAAGATGAATGTATTTGTGTATGTTTATTTATTATTGTGTTTTCCACCAAACCCATTTTTCTTGGCAGACAGACACCCGCATTGGCCTATTGTTCTAGCCCTGAGGTAAATACCACGTCTGGACGCAGTAGGGCTAGACCTTCTGCGGATTGGTCGGCTATAACCATTCCCAGCTGTTTGCAGTTGACAGCTGTGCAATTAATCGCTGTCATAACAATTCAAAAGGAAGTTCGAGGCTTAATGTTGCACAGTATATCGTCAGCGGAAGCGCTGGAAGACTACAGCCAGAAAACATGAGTTTTCCAACTCCTGTGGCTAATACCTATCCATTCAGTCATTTCCACAGCCTCGCGGTCATGGGACATGCCGCACTGAACCGAACGTTTTGTATCCTAGTACCTCGTCAATCTTACTTCTCAGCGCTTCCTAAGAAGTCATGAAGACTACATGAACTTGTTTTGTCTGCTGTTTAAAAATACTGCACTAAGAAAAATAAATCCTTGTCGTCATCACTAGAGCAATCAGAAAATCATCTAATAACTATAACACAATCATACAATAAGCTGTGTGTATATAGGGAAACACACCCTAATATTTTTAATTTTAAAATGTGTAGAAAAATGTGAGATTACTCATCCAACAATGCATGCAGTTGTTAATAATAATAATAATAATAATAATAATAATAATAATAATAGTATTAGTAGTAGTAGTAGTAGCTGTAGTATTAGTAGTAGTAGCAATAGTAGTAGCAGCAGCAGTGGAGGTAGTATCGTCATTATTGTTATTATTTAAATGGACACAAAATCAGGACACTCCGTATGTTCACTATTGTTCTGCTATTGTTAAATTTCTTACGGGCACACAGCAATATTACAGTTGTACCGAAGACCCAGCAAAATTGCACAGTCTGACTTTTTCTTTAATTGCACATTGTGGCACCGTTAGAAAAGCAAATCCAACGATGAAATGAGATAGGTGATGCAGGGTGCGGAAGGCGGCAACAAACAGGCAAAATAATCCTCTTCATCGCACCACCTGTGTACACAACATTCAACATAACGCACCTGCTTAGACAACAGCATAGAGCTGAACAACCTGGTAGGGGGTATGACTAATCTTACAACTAAAACCTCGCGGCGGGGATTAGGGCACAAGCACGTCAGGTGGCCCAGAAAGAAACTAGGGAATTAATGGAAGACAAGAGGGAGCTGGAAGGTTCCATAAGCGCTGTGAAACTTTTTTTTTCATTCCAGCAGCCAAACTTCTGCATTATGTTCTTAAGAAAACACAATTGTGTAAATTCTTTTGTGGATGTTCCTGCCAACGGCGACGCGATGTACGTGATCGTCATCCTATTCTTATGGAAATTACTTTTAGCGAATTTAAGCAATGGATACAGCGCATGCCTGTTGGTGTGTGTTACTGTGTATGACTGAATTTCTCTCACATTTACCGGTCACGCCTGGACCGGTCAAAATGTTTATATTTCCTTAAAAAAATAAAAATAAAAATAAATAAAACAGTCGTAGTGACAGACAACCAAAATGAGTGAAAATGAGACATTACAAAATATAAGAAAATAAATACAGTAGGACAAAATGGCAGATACATATAACGCACGCATTAATTGATTTTACAGTAGTTTATATGGAAATAATTACAGATTGGCGGACAGAATACAACTGGAGGAACAGCAGTTCAGATATAAAAAAAATATTAATCCCCTGAAGTGAACTGTCATTGAACAAGGCAGTCATAATAAACATTTTATAAAGCCGGAGACAAGACAAAGCCATTTGTCATTGGGATCAAGAAGTTTATGGAGAGAATTTGAGACACTTTATATGAAGGTCATGCTATTTCAGAAGTATCTCCTAAATTTGTGTTTATTTTAACAAGGCAGAACAAGTATTGCAAAAATGGAATTGATCAATGTCTGCCAGATATTCAAGTTAATTAAAGGTAAGTCTGCAGCGAGGCTAGGGGATGACATCAGAGTTTATTGATGCTGCCCAAACTTTAAGGTTCTTCAGAACCATGGAGAGCAGCAGCATTCACATATTAGGCTTATTCATAAAAAGCCCAGTAATTCTTTGATGCTATCCTCAGGTTTTTGAACAACACCACCTGTCTCTCTATACCTTATAGAACACTATCTCCCCAACCCTCAGATTTTAGTCTGTCCACCCAGATTTTGTAAATGATTTCAGCTTTATATAGAAAGTTCAGGTAATTTTTAAACAACTACTGTATATGGCAGTGTCTTTAAATTCTCTTTTTCGTATCATGTACTGTCACTGCTCTGTATGCTAGCTTCATCATACACAGTGCAACACTATATTTTTAGGACAAAAATATCTGAACATGGCAAAACAATCTAATAATGTATGTTCTAAAGCAATTATTGATTTTTATTGACCATCTCAAATCTATTTATAGAGGTTGAGTAACCTATGGTTTCAGACAGACCCTGCTGCACAGTAAATATTCAGTGCGCTCCATAATGTTTTGAGTACAGAGCCAAATCGAGATAATGTCTTTGTCACAAACATCATGAAGCTCACTGTGTTTACAACAATCATTGAACAACAATCATTGAAATGTTGAAGTGTTGCATTTTAACAATCTGTTACGATTGCTTAGTGGATGGGACATGAGTGAACAACTTAAGACCTGTATGTTGAATGATGTAGAATTATGTAGAGTGATACTATGCATGTTCACGTCCACATCCACACACATAGTGATATTAACACAGACATCACATGCACACACAAATAAGGCGTATCATTATTGACTAATCGCATATTGTGAGACTTCTAGTTCCAGGCCTGTTCACATTGAACACATCAGAAAACAACATCAACCCAATAATACTATTGTATTCTTTTCTCTTGGTGTGATTATCATTGTGACCATTTTTTTAAATCATTAATGATTCTTTCATCATCATCATCATTCTTTCTTCTCACTCTCAGGTCACAGTGGGCGGATACTTCCTGAGGGAATGCATTATTTAAGCCCGGGAGGTCAGCTGGGCCTCTGAGGTCAGGACACCATAAATCAATCGATCAACCTGACTCCAGCTTTGCGTCTCCCGTGCGAGATGTGGGGCCGGAGGATAAGGGTGTGACACCAGCTTTAGAAAGCCTTGAAAGGCCGCCTCACGCTTTTTTGATTTATGTAAGCAGGTCCTTGGGGTTGGATTCGCTGAACGTCTCTGTGAGCGGCGGAAACGTTTTAGACATCAAGGCAGCGTGTCGTTTAGCAGACTACGAGAACCAAGAGTCTTCTCTGCTCAGAGGATGTGATTTTACAGCTGGTGCAGGATGATGCAAGTGCTGTTATTTCAAAAGCATTGCAGCCGTAGAGTACATCATTGTGCATTTCAGAGATGCTCTATCCACAGTGGTTGTCTGAGCTACACTGGAGGGAGCCACAGTCACATTAGAATACAATGTTAGAGAGGTATTTTTCTCCTTGTGGCAGGTTTTGTATTAAAGAGGCTTTACAAAAATAAATAAATTTTAAAAAAGCAGATGACAACACGTATAGTGCTATATTCATATATCACGATCCAAACGAAAATAAAAGTTGTTAGAATGTGCTCTATGGGAGGCATTGCAGTATTAATTTGTACAAAAAATATCTGTTATGAATCAGAGATAGGCTCAAACTCAGGTGGGGCACTGTTGCAGCACCCTTGAGCACGGTGCTTAATCTGCATTGTTTCTGTAAATACCCAGCAGTATACACAGATGGTGGGAAAAGAAAGGAGTGTTAGCTTGTGTCAGTGTAACTAATAGGCAAAAAAAAAATTTGTTGTCTTTTATTACTAGATCAGATGCTGGCATGATGATGTACGGAGCCTACCCACTGTCTCCAACTCAATTCAACTGCACACTTACCTTGAGTTAGTGCAACAAATGTCAAACATGCCCTGGTCACATAAACCAAAAAGAACAATGCCTTTTTCCAATGATTCTTGGGATATCATGCTGGCCTGGAAAGGATCCTACTTGTACTCACTATCAGTTCTTTTAGAATGGCCACGCACAGGCTTCTTCACAGCATGGCCTCCTGTTGTGTTATTTGATCTGCATGGGAGCAACCCATGCAATGTTTCAGAGTCGCTGGTGTGTACGGTATTCAGGATAATCTAAGTGTATAAGG
This sequence comes from Anguilla anguilla, assembly GCF_013347855.1. Classification (NCBI taxonomy): domain Eukaryota; kingdom Metazoa; phylum Chordata; class Actinopteri; order Anguilliformes; family Anguillidae; genus Anguilla; species Anguilla anguilla. Next base: position 42,746,953 of record NC_049203.1, on the reverse strand, counting down.
TCTACTCCACTCCCATTTACCTTCTGTGTCTTTCAACAAATATAATGTAAACCCCAGTTTTAATTGGCTAAATAAATGTTCTCTCACTCTTCACCTTTGCTAATGTGTGGTGAGCTTTCTGGCGCAAAATGGCTGCCGTGCAACACCCAGGTGGGTGCTACACATTGGTGGTGGGTGAGGTGAGTTCCCCTTCACTGTAAAGCACTTTGAGCATTCGGAAAAAGTGCTATATAAATGTAAGGATATTCTATTATTATATTCTGTTCTATAAACGTTTAGTGTACTTTTGTTTTCAGTGTATGTACTTCTAAAGATCATACACTAAAATGTATGCTTGTGGACAACAACAAAAAACAAATTCAGGTAAGAGCAGATTTTACCCAGACACGATTGCTTTTCATCCATTTTGAATAATATAAATTTGGAGCGGAATCAACCCTAAACATTTTACTGTGTGTGTTCATGTGTGCAGGGGCGAGTGTGCACACAGGTGCGTGCATTGACAATCTGTGAATTGTATCCCTGCACAGGGACAAGAAAGATGTCACCAAACCAAGCATACCTGTTTTTATGTGTGGTCCCTGCCAGTGCAGCTTCTGGTCCCATCCAATAGGAGGGCATTCTGCCTCACAGCAGGGGGTGGCTGGGAGGAGCTGAGCTGTGTTTCGGTTGTCATGGTTACACACAGCCACCTGTGGACAGCACAAGGAAAGGTCAGGGGAGGCTTCATGTGTTCAGCCATGTGCACAGCTCCCTGGTTATGGGAAATGAGTTATGGGAAATGTATTTTAACCATCGTAAGAGAGCAAGGTGATACATCGTGAAGCAAAACATCATCTTTACATGTTTTATATTTTATACTTTGCATGCTTTTATATGCTTTAGTGACACCGCTGTGGTTACACAGCACCATTGAATTGAACTTAAATGAATTTAATAAGGTACCACACTGATGCACGCATAGGAAAATTATATTTTGCATGCATGGCGCCAGTACAGGAATGCTTTCCAAATGTTAGCATAGTGATATTATATACAAGCCATTTTCTATGCATGGCAGCCAAAGCATTCTTCAGATAAAACAAAAGATTAAACTAAAGAAATAATTTGACAGTTATACACAAAGGTAAATATATATTGTGACCCAATGCAGTGTCAGTCACCCAGAAGGGAGTGAGCGATGCAACAGATCAGTTTCAGAGTAGGTGAGGGTCCGGCACAGAAATGCAGAGACTTTTATTTTGAAAATATCGGTAAGTGGAGACTAAGAAAAGGAAAGCAAAGAAAACAAAAGCCTAGCTCCAAGTTGAGCCTTTTTACTTCACATTGGACGGTCTTGACATTTCGGTCTAACAACGGGCAGGTAAGCTGCTTGACGGTCACAACAAAGTTTTCACAAACAGCCAAAAGTAATGAAGTTAAACTTACCAATCTGTTCTCCTCCGTTCGACAGCATTGGCAGGAAACGAGTAGAAGGGTCAGGTGGAGGTGCTTCTCCCAGTCCAACAGCACACATAGTTTGCCCTCCCACACTAACTCTACCGCACCCTCTCTTATACCCGTCCCTGCTGATTAGCAACGCTGCTCAGGTGTTCACAACGAGGGGCGGGGCTGTCCACGAGGGTGCCTGGAGCAAAGTTTTCGGATAGTATCTACCTTCCAAGATCACGACCCTTGCTCTGTCGCAATATTTTTATGAAACAGAACATGGGTAATAACAATCAAAGTAATGAAAGCACAAAGTATATTTACTTTAACCTAAAAAGAGTAACGCCATAACTATGCAGTAGGAGTCAAACCAAGAGACCAAGAGATCAAGACCCACTTGCAGTGAGCAGATACAGTTTCTGTGAAACGGCTCTTATTAAAATGTCAACTGACATATTGTCAAATATGCTCAGATATGGAAATGCATTTTTGTGCATTGCAATTAGCATAGTGGGTGCAAGTGCAGGGTTTAATTACACTGTTTCATTTGACTGGCATGTGAATGTCTACGGGGACTTTCCACGTCTCATCTCGCAACCTACCACCAACCATCCCATAATGCACCAGCGGGCCCTGATTGACATTTCAGAAATAACTGATGTACAGGATCCTTTCCACATTTCCCTTACGTATCAGTCAATAATAGTTTAGTAATAATGGAAAAATCAAAACATGAAATTTTGGTCACTTTTTGAGTACACTTTTGCCATATTATCTTCTGGTGCATTTGTGATTAAACCTTTTTCCAGGGAAACAGTAATTGTGTCAGTACAAATCAGAAAATATTTTTAGCTGCTCATGTTCATGTTGTTTTCTTTTTTTAAATAAGCTTTTTAACAAGCTGTTTTTTAAGGTAGCCTCTTCTTATATAATACGATTTATTTGTGCAGTTTTACAAGATTATTGGATTTAATTTGATCAATATGTCTCTAAAGGAGGATTAGGACATTTTGGAAGAGCCAAGGCAACACAAAGCAGCAGTTATTTGATTTGGCTTTTTTTGTTTGTTTGTTTGTTTGCTTGCTTTATTTTTTTCTTCCAAGAAAAGAACATTACATTTCTCATTTAAAGAACAAAGATGGTTTAATGACTATTGATTAAAGATATCTGATCAGAGCCACTTTGACAGCCCATCCCTTAGTTTCTCAAGCAAATCTCTGTCATTCCCACTGTTTAACATTGAAAGGGACGGGCTGAATTATTCCAGGAAATCTCACAATCCAATGACGCAAAGACAAATGCCAGAATCCGTAAATTACCTCACAGCATAACTCATAACCACAGCCCACTGAAATATAAAAGTTCAATCATCCAATCAGAGTCAATTAAGCTTCCTGTTAGGCCAGCATGTCCGCTGAGACAGCAACATTCTCGTCACATTTGAATTGTTTATGGTAAAGAATTAGTCGTTGAATGATAATATTTTAATTAATTGACGACTGGATCAAGTAATTATTCGAAATACTTAATATAGATGGCAATGAAAATTCATGAAAATTTATGCAGTCACACCCCAAACACCGCTTCACTAGCTTGCCTACACACAGCACACAGCCATGGCCACAAACATTGCAACACACATAGCTGTACATACAAACACGCATGCGCACACACCCACACATACTGTATGCACATGCATCCACAAGGAAAAACACAGAGAGTTGAGAGTATGGCATTAATAAAATGACGAATAAGATCAGTACTCACAATGTGCGAATGGGCGAGAGAGAATGACAATGAGACTAACTACACCAGTGGTCACCAACCGTAGTCCTGGAGGGCTACAGGGTCTGCTGGTTTTTGTTTTCACCTTAGAATCAGCACCCAATTGAGACCCAAGACACCAGGTGAGTTGAGTTAACTGTGTAATCAACTGCTCTAATTGATTCATGAAGTGCAGAGTCACTATGAAAACCAGCAGACCCTGTAGCTCTCCAGGACCAGGGTTGGAGACCACTGAACTGCACCCTCCTAAATGATCATGTGCTTGAGGGATTATGCACCATTGGACATTAAAAATGTCTCTGAAATTATAGTTCACAGTCAGCCACCTGACAGGACATACTGGTACAGTGGTGAATGGGAAATATGCATCATTATTTCAGCTCAAATCAGAACAGTCATTGGACAGGAAAGGCCCATGTACCAGAAAATGCAGAGCACCTCTTTTCCATCCATATAGTTTTTTTTCTCAATATTAAACAGAAATGAACTTTTCAAGCTGAGTCTCTAAATGTGGCTTACATCGCCAGGCCACATGGGTCCTTTTTTTGAATGACACAAATGGGTTTGAAGAAATGAAGAATGAAAAATGATGCTTCAGTTTTTAAACCAAAGTAAAGGAGTAAATGACCATAGTGCCAGGACTGAATAACCCCCAGGCCCAGAGCAATGGAAATTCACCATCGTCATTCCTCGGACAGGCTTATCTGATAGAGAAAGATATTTGAACTCCAGTGTAAATTTTAGTAATTTGCTATTCATTCAGGTACACTGCTGATCCAAATCAGTGATTTATTTAAACCAGTGCAAGATCAAGCCAATATCCTGGTCAGAAATACCCTGTATTTCTTTTCAATATCATTTCATAAGTTTTGGGCATTACAGTGGCTTATCATGATATCTATTTGGTTAGCATTGCACATCAGCATAGATAATGTAGCAATGACACTGTTGGGTGTGGTCACCAAAGGAAGGTATGAAAGAATATGCAGATTCAATTCAATGCCACAAACCAAAAGCCACTGGCTGAAGATAGCTTCATCAGGTAATAGATCAAAATAATTACAATAATATTTAATTTATTCTTTATTTTTACAGGTATTCCCATTGAGACCAAGATCTCTTTTGCACGAGAGACCTGTGAACAAATAAAATATATAGACAGTTTAAACAGTCTACTATAATTCAATCACGAGTTAGCATTCAGCAGCCAAACATCCTACAAGAAAGCAAGTACATAACACTTTCAGAAAATCCATGTATAAGACTAAAATTTTCTAAGGGGACAAGAGATTCTAATTTGTAATTTTTCTACAGTTTAGGTTATTTACAATTTATTCTGTCCTTGAGGGGCATAGTACTGAAAGTCTGTTTTTACCAGCTTAGTGCTTGCATGTGGTGTACCTAAAGTTAAAAAGTCTTGAGACCTAGTACCATAATTATTGGATTTAAAAGTAATTAAACTCAGGAGAAAGTGGGAACTTTTCTTAAGTAGGCTCTTGACTTTTTTTCTAAAGAGCACCATCTTACTTTTTCATACAAAATACAGTGATGAGTAAGAAATGCATTCCCTGTGATAAAACACAATGCTCTATGATACACTGTATCAAGAGGCTTTGAAGTGAAAGGGACAGCATGCATATACAAAATGTCTCCATAGTCAAATACTGACAAGACAGTAGATTGCAAAATGGCTTTCCTATTAGCAAAAGAGAAACATGCTTTATTTTTGCACAAGAATCCCATTTAGCTTTTAGTTTTTAGCTTTTGAGACAGATGTTCCACATGAGTCTTAAATGACAATTTACCATCCAGCCAGATTCCTGCAGTTTTAATTTGGGTACCCTGAAGAATATTTATGCAGATACATGTATTAGAACCATTTTCAAATAGATTGCTCGAAAATAAAGTACATTTAGTTTTATTCAAGCTTATGATTAATGAGAGCCAACTGAAAGCATCAAAGTAAATTACTAACAGCCTGGTTAAGCAAGGATCCAGTGGCATACAAGATTGCATCATCTGCATAAAAATGGGCATTACAGTGCAGTAAGAATACTAATGAGCAAAGCATAAATACGTGCAGGATATTTTCTCCCTTTGTGAGTCACCTGTTGCCAATGTCAGCAATGAATGATATTGGATGTGTGAATCGCATGCTTTGATGCTCTAAAGAAAATCCAGCGCAGGACCATAGCCCCTGCCCTAGAATTATCCCAACATCACTTCATTGAGAGGAGAGCTTTGTCACTCCCTCTGTCAATCTGTTATTGATGAGTACAGGTCAATACATTAGGCCCTGGGATCCCCACCCCAGCGGGACCTGCCCTTCCTCCCTCAGAGAGCGTAGACTGAAGGTCACATGAAGGTCTTTTCTTACTCCTCTCTTTCTTCTTTTGTTTTTTGACAATAATAAGCATTCTCGTTTCTTTGAATCTGGACAATTGCAAGTTTGGTTATATGGTCTAATGATTTCTTTGCCATTTCATCAAATGTAAGACAAAAGAAATATGATTACACTTGGGCGTCTACAAATAAGGCTAAGAGTGAGGGGTGGCTGATATATAGTATATGATGTGTGTTACAAAAACTTCTGCGTGCGTAACTCAAAATCCCAAAGCCTAGTAATAGGGTGAGGGTTTCTTATGGCTCAGTGGGCTGTCTCTCTGTGTGGTTCACAAACAACACTGCTTTCACACACACGCACACACACACACACACACACACCCACGCACGCGCCTCGACACACAGGTGCATTATCCAACAGGACATCGTAACAATGTGGGACAAAGACGGCCAGGCTAGTCACATTGAGTTTGTACTTTGAGAAGTTGCACAGCGTTGGAAAAGCTTCCCCGTCCTCAGGCAGGTCGACAGAGAGAGGCACATTCGCCCCGGATTGCAGGAACGTGACCAGGTACTCCGAGGCGTGCGTGAGCGGCTCGCTCGCGGCGGCACGTGTACCGGAGCCTTTGTGTCCTCATGTTCCTAAGAGCCGAAATGGAGCCCATCCAGCTCCACGGCACAAAAGGAGCTCCTCACAGCATCCTCCCAGGGTCAGAAATAAAGCAGCCGTTCAGACACTCACCTCGACGGCAGTCATCTCACTGTCACGCTCAGAATGCACCCTGTGACATGTCTCCTGCTTTCTCCTGTGTTCTCTCCATCTGCAGTCTCTCACCTATTCTCTCCTATTAGGGAAAGCCTTCATTAGCCAGACCCTGTTTTTCTTTATCAGTGACAGTTATTACAAAGAGAATAAGAGGAGGGTTCTATTCTGGGAGGGATGAGGGAGAGCAGGGGTTAGGGCGGATGGAATGGTGATGCAGCACTCTGGGTAAACGCACCCTCACTTGCTTGAACCCTGTAACCTTTAAAGACGTGGAGGTGTAATCTGCGTGAATCACCCAGCAGTGGGGGCACCTGTCAGGCAGATACATAATATAATATCCTCCCATTAGGCCAGCGTAAGCCCCCGCCCCCACCCCCAACCCTGGCCAATTGGATTAGAGTATGTCTCTGTCAGGAACTGTACACAGTTTTAAATGACGGGAAACAGACCTAAGTCCAAAAACAGGAGTGACTAAAATAAGTTTTTTTGTGTGTTAGGGGGAGGAATGAAATAGATACCTGCCTCCTAATAATTAATTGTGCCTACAGGAACATTCAGTGACTTTTATACTCTTTCTCCTGGTCTCAGCCTTTTCATCCCATATTGTATTTGAAGCTCCTTGGTCTTCATGGTCAAATCTGTGATTAAAATCTTTTACCTGACAGAAAACCAGAGGGGAACAGTTTCTCTTCATTTCCTTGGTTTTTTCCCCCCCCTGAAATCATACAAACCACTATTATTGCACACAGACAGAGGCCACCCAACTAATTCTGTGACTTAAATGCGTGACTAAAAACGATATATTTTTCAGACTCGAACTAATTTAAGTTCTGCGATTTGGGTTCCGGCATGACAGAAATTGTCATGTTCTCCAATCCCAGGCTGCGTGGAACCGCACAGAACGATAAGTCACCGGAGCTGGTTATGAGTTGGGCCAGCTGGCCGCCCCTGGCCAGAATTAGCTGGAAGCACTCGCGTCCCCACAAGAAAGGGGCAATTCGATCCGCTGGAACAAAGAACGAGAGGCGGCATCGGAAAATGGCGGGGTGTGTGGGGGGGGGGGTGGTGGGGGGCGGGGGTGGAGGGGCGATGACGTGACATCAGCGCACGATCGACTCCCACACGCGGGGCTTTTCATAAGAGCGCGCGCTTGTGAAAATAGATTCGCTTTGTGCGGAACCAGGGCGTTTTTCTGGGGAAGAGCCACACTGAGCGCGGCGCCAGTGAGTCACACATCTGGCCTACGCTCGCTCTCCCTCTCTCTGGCGCGGCGCCGTTTCAACTGGGACCCGCGCCCGCAGCTGCTCCGCACCCCACGCAGGAAGTTGCTACAGGAAGTGGCCTCTCCATCTCGGACCCCTGCAGCACAGGGCGATGAAAGACGGATCCCCTCCTATACCCCCCTAAATGCCCCCCCCATCTGCCTTCTCCCCCCCCACTGAGGGGCTGAGAATGGGGAAGAGGAAGGGGGCTAGCATTTAGCCATTAATCAGACACTCACATCCACGGAAGCTTCTAGAGCTCGTACACTTTGGTAACCCTTCCTATGAGTGGTCCTTCATAAGAGCTGCCATATGCAACTCATTCAAAAGCAGCGATGGGTATGACAAAGACCTGGTGCCTGGTGTGCTTGGTTTTTGTGAAATGTGCACTTTCTCACACGTTACATTTTACCCTGGAATGCCTAGATGTTCCAGCTTTTCATCCCTGATCTGTGCTTGTGTCGCAGTGTTATACACTATAGGTCAAAGGTAAGATTGGGAAAAGATGAAAGGAGAGAGTGGTTTTATGGAAAGTCAGTACTTACTGTTAGGTTAGGTTAGATTTAAGCTGTTTGTGCTTCCAAAGTCCCCGGGTGCTATCTCTTGAAAATAAGATATTGCAAAAACCATTCGGGCGTTTCTGTGTAAAATATAAAGTGTGCAACAAAGTGTCCACATTTCTCAAGAAACCCAAGCATATAGTGAAACTGATTGTTTTCGGTTCTAACCAAATGGGTCTGTGACACGCTTGAGTATTACATTGGGTTCATGCACATACACACATGGAAGCAAGTTCACACACACACACACACACACACACGCACACATACACAAACACGCATACACACGCACGCACACACACACACACACACACGCAAGCACGCACACGCACACACACACACGCACATGCAAACACACACACACACACACACACAAGGAATAATGTAACCAGTTACACAAACACAACATTATGGGCAGCATACAAAAAATTACGCACACACACACACGCACAAAGAGAGAGAGATGGAGAGAGAGAGAGAGAGAGAGAAAGAGATGTTTTATGTCACAAATAAAAGCAGCATTATCCACTTTTCTTTTCGAATCAGTGCGGCATCTGTGTTTCACAAACAGAGTTGTCAAGGTTCATCTCTTCTCTGAGGAGCGACCGCGGTTCTAATTAACCTGACATTCAGATGTGGATTAAACTTTGCCACCCTGTTAACTGAGTAACTCCGATGGGCGATACAGTATCCACACGATTTACATATAAATGGCCCGGGTAAAGAGGCTCTGTCACTGGATGCCGATGTTAAGGGTGAAGGACTGTCGTGATGAATATCTCGTCCTGCGGGCTGTTGATTCCCAGACCTGGGTCAAACACATATTTGAAATACTTGCACTCTTCAGATGCTGGAAAAATCTGAATTGAAAATACCCCTGCTGACTGCTAATCATTTGGACTTGATGACTTACACATCAAGAAGCGCATTGCATTATTCAATCCTCTATTAAAAAAAAAGATTGAGATTAATGTTGATGTTGATGTTGATTAATTGCAAAGGCTGCAGCTTTCAATTTAATTGCGACTACTTTCATGCTTAATGATTTTTTGATTTTATTTTAAATTTTATTTATTTATTTATTTATTTATTTACTTATTTATTTATTTATTTATTGCTTGAATCTAGTTGCAATTATGGCCGGTGCACAAACACGAAGGGTCTTACACGTTAATGCTGGATTAGCATATAGCCTACAGCTAGCTCAAATCAAGACTGTGGCCTTCTTTAATTGCGAACCGAAGAGCCGTATTTATGTTTCATTGACTGAGCCGACTTCGCTACCTGCCGACGGCGTTTTGTTGGGGAAGCACTCGAACGCTGGCCGCCGCCGCTGAAAGGAACGGCTCGCTGTCCCGCGGTTCAGTAGCCGCAGGACAGCGCGTAGTTCAGCGGCTGAGAGTTGCCTGTCGATACGCATTTGTTAGTCACGCTTCTTATCCAGAGGAGACAAACAAAGGGAACAAAGTGTGACCCAGTGACATTAAAGTAGGCAGCAAAGAGAGAGACAGAGTTGAGGGAAAAATGGACTTTCAGATGCCCTTTTTAGCTCCATGGTGGGCGTGGTTGGGGGGGGTGAGGCGTCTCCCCCGCCCCGTGGTGCAAAGCTCTGAAGGTCACCTGCACTTAGCCCCACTGATCCATAAATGCGTTGGATTCAACGTCACACGCTGAAATGTCTTTCTGCTCTGCTCATATCACCCACGGTATGGGAGGTGTATTTCTGCAGAAACAATAGTATTTCTGCCTCCACCTTAGCCCCCCGACCCACCACCTCCAGAAGAAATTGCTATCTCCACCAACTTTCAGGAAAGCCTCACAAACTAGTGCTTGAAGTGGGAAAAAAACCTTAAAGTTATTCTGATTTTTTTTTACACTATGTGAATATTATTATTATTATTATTATTATTAGAGAGTTGTGTGTCATACTTGTTAAATGTTGTATATATGGTTTCCATTTTTCTGTGTATTATATGTGTTGCTTTGACAATATTAGAAAATTTCAATTTCAATTGAACTGAGAGAATACTCCTTTAAAGAATATTCCTTTATTTCAACTTTAACAGAAAACAAAAAATACAAAAAATAAAACAAACCATCTCCAATTCCTACCAATACTTACACCCTTAAACTAATTAGATGTATGAGAGAGTTAGAGCGTGAGCGATGTTTTATGTCACAAATAAAAGCAGAATTTTCCACAGAGAGTATCAAAGAGTATCAACTATCAAAAACAATCAGAACCCACTTAACTACCAAATCTCAATGAAAGAATTAGACGATCAAATTACATAACTTAAAACGAGAAAAGCTTGTGGCCATGACGGCATCAGGACAGAGATGCTTAAACACAGCACCCTGAGCTGTGACAGGCCTTGCTCAAATTGTCCAATCTGGTTCTCCAAGCTGGCTGCTTCCCTGAGAACTGGAGCTGGGGACACACGTTCATTCTAGGAAACACCGCCCTGTTCTTTGATTACCTAGGTCTGAAAATCAGTGCCTCCAGGAAACTTGTAGCACATTCTATGCAATCAGAAAAAACCTGTACCTGTATGTGTATACGTATATATACGATCACTTTTTTTTGTTATTACTGTTCGTCATCTGATGTTTGACATGTTCCTTGCCATGCTTTGGCAATACAAATGCTAATTTTGTCATGCCAATAAAGCACTTTGAATTTGAATTGAGAGAGAGAGTGTGTGTGTGTATGTGTGCACATGGGTGCTAAATAGAGTGAGTGTGCCACTACCACCTGTTCCAGAAGCCCTACTTAAGGTCACCGGCGTGAACACGGCTGTTCTGCTTCTCTAAAAGGTGTAAGGGAGACAGAACAATGGCTGCAGGTGCTAATCCGTTATATATTAGCTCAGGAGATACAGCCGATCCAGAGCTATGACTAAGAGTGATAATTTTTACACATTAGTCATTTCACCTAGTCTGATTAGTAAAACTCTCAAGTTTATCTGAGAATCACTAATCCTGTACCCTGTGGGTGTCGAGGCCAGCGTCATTGCCACTTAAAGTGCGCTGCGAGCTGATTGGGTTTAATAGGCCTGGCCTGATACGTCAAACTCAGCGGAGAATGAATTGCAGCCGTTTTCAGTAAAATTATTTACTTATTTATTTATTTTTGCAGAAACTAGAAGTATGAGTCACCAGCTAATGCCTTGGGGCTGTTGCGTGTCTTGTTTCCCGTTGAAAGATTAGGAGGTCTGTTTCATTTGTTGAAATTAATTGTGACCAGAAGCATTTTTAATATAATTGATTGTAATAATAAACAAACAAATATATTAATTTCTCATCCACATGGCTGACAGTTTAATCCAAAAGATCATGTCCACAGCTACACTGTTTAAAGGTCCTGATCAGGATGTGCACTTCAATCAATCCATACAGACATGTAGCTGTATGTCACGTCCAGAAAAGCATGCACCTGAACTAACTCGTACCTCTATGTCACTTTTAGAAACTTGAACTGTAGCTACCTGTATATGAACACATCAGTCCACGCTTCCTTTGTGGAGAGTCACATTACCTCACTTACCCATGGTAACCCATTCAATTCACCACTCACCGGTAGCATCCATTCCACCCACCATGGTTCCCATTACTAGCATATTAGTGGGCCATGTAGCTCTGACTGAGGTGTTACCTAAGACAGTGCTTTTATTGGGGAAACATTTATACTGCCATTTATACAAGCTTGAGGGAACACACAAGCCTGCAAATGAGCCCTCATCTGCATCTGCAGATCTGTGTAATAGCTGCGTTCCCGTCTTTGGGATGGGTGCGTTCAGAAGAAGGACTGAATCACTTCCCTCTCTCTGCTTTAACTTGTGTTCACTTATAATGGGTATAAAGTGGTATAAATGTATTCAGAAGCACAAATTCGACGTGAGGGTGTAGCTTTTCTTGTAAAAGAAAGTCCAGGAAATTAAAAAAAAAAAAAAAAACGACCAATTAATTCCAAGTGAAGATATTAGGATTAGATGCTGGGCCAGTATAGGAGTGGACCTATCCCTCCTGCTCCCTAGTGGTATGGGCGCTGGCGGCCACAGAATGGTAGTAAAGCAACTATCCACAATTTATTTTAAAAAATGGGCCACAAACACATCGCAAGTTCGAGGTCAGCGCCTGAAACAGTCTCCTTTCTGGCCAACAACGCCACTTGTTCCCTTATCAGCGCTCAGAGCAATAAATGGCAGTAAAATAACAGGAGACTCCCCACCCCCCAATCACTGATTACACAGTAACCCACATCATAAAACCTATTTTTGTGCTTTCTACGTTTCCTCAGTCTCATTTACTTTTTGCATGAAAAAATTGTATACCCTTTCAGCTTTCAGAACAATACCTCAGATCACCAAATCAAACATGCAGAAAAATGTTTTAAATGTCCATATTTAATGTGCTTACATTGCATTCACTTTCGGTATATGCAATACTGGCTCCTTTGTCTACGTGCATGTGTCTGTAATTCAAAATGCCTCTGGTCATATTCAAGCCAGCACTCAAAGATGGAGTTCTACAGACTTACGGCCCCAAATGAGGGCATTTGAGTTCACTGAAAAAGCGAGTTTAGTGTTCTCCTTATTATTTATTTTTATTCCGCATCAACATTCTGTACGCCACTTGTCCAACAGCTTTTCAGCAAGGCCTACCAAGCTACTAGTTCACCGAGTTACTTGTGCTTTTTGTGCAAATAGCGCGGATACCGTTTTAGATGTTGACGATTTCACATTGGATAGCTTCCCATTGATTACACGTTTGGAATGTGAACAACACACTTGCAGATGCAAGCTACAATCTTTCGCAGCCGCTGCCATAGGTAGAGACCGCCTCTCTCTCTTTTTCAAAGCTACCAATGGACCAATTCTCTGGCAATAGGTGGGTGACATTGGCAGCAGTAACATTACCAACAGCAAAGCATGTTCAACCCAAACTGATATTAGTTTTCAGTTATAATTCCTGTCAGCCAAAGCAGGTATTTCAACATTGAACATAATGTTATTATAATGGCAATGCTATATTTCCTTTATAAATGCTTTGGAAGAAAGGGTTCATATAGAAGTATGCTAAAGGCCGCTAGCTTTGGGCAGCAAAGTGAATACTGTGTTATGGGTAACTTCAAATTTACAGCTGAGTCACTTGACAGATGCTTTCAGCCAAAGCGATTTACAAAAGTGAATTTCAGACAATAAGCCAGCACTGCTAGAGCTACGGATTGGCAACATTACAATTATACAAGTGCCACCTTAAAGATGCAAGCCTCAAGACCTGCACGATAATGTGTGAGAAGGGTTAGTCACTCATTTAAAACATAAAAAATGTGGTTAAGTCTGTAATGGTGAGTTATTTTATGGAAAACAGTCAGTGAATCTGCTATCCTGACTGAGTAGGGGAGGTGTTTCACCATAAGGGCACAGGGGCTGAGGTCATGAGATGAGGTTCTGCTGGAGCACACTCAAAGAGCTGGCACAAGCTGCTGGTGAGAGGATGAATGGAGAGGTCTGGTTGGAGTCTATGATGTCATCATTAGGGCAGGGCTGCCCTACCCTGTTCTTCCAGATCGACCGTCCTGTAGGTTTTCACTCCATTTCTTAACAAAGCACACCTCATTCAGCAACCAGAGGTCTCATTGAGCGACTAATTAGAATCAGGTGTGCCAAATTAGGGTTGAAAGGAAAACGTACAGGATGGTAGATCTCCTGGAACAGGGCTAGGCAACCCTGCATTAGATGGTTTAGAGGGACATCAGTATCTGTTTGTGTTCAACCAACAAAATTACCTGCATTCAGAAGGAGGGGTAGGGGGTAGCGAGTATCTGTTCATTTCATAAATGCATCTGTCAATATGCTGCAAAATGCAATGCAATGTGTGCTTTATTGTGCATGGCACAATAAGTTAATGCTTATTGTCCGACTAATCTCATCTTCCAAATACTCTCCAAATGTCATTGGTCTGATTTGGGAAGGAAAAAACTGTGTATACAAGGCATTATCTGTGCAATTCTGATTATGGTATTTGGGTTTGGATACACCCCTAGTAATCATTGCCTGCAAATAGAAAGGGGCAGTACCAATTGTCCTCAATAACCCTTTTATTGATTGGGACCAAGCTGCAAGACAGGATAAATGTGAGAAGGGATTTGAAGATGTTATGTATGATTGTTTTTTGGTGCAGCATGTCAGCAGCCTATGAGAGAGAAATCAGCCTTGGGTCTGGTTTTGTGGGATAATCTTGACAGAATATCCAGTTCAGTAGTGGAGCTATTTAGGACAAGCGATCAGTGTGCAGTTAGATTTTAAAAATAAAGTCTGTTTCTTCCAGTTAAATAAAGAAATGTAAACTACATAGCAAAACTGCAAATGAAAATTGGCAGTTTCAAAAGGTATTATTCTTGAAGCACAGAGAAAATTCATTCCACAATTTATAAATAAATTTCCACCATGGATGAATCAAAGTTTAAGAGTATTCTGGTGGAGTTCTGTCAGTAGAAGAGGACATAGGTGGAAATATGCAAAAGCTAAATTCCACAATTAATTTCACAAATTAGTTCTTTACACAGTCTTGTGTTTTTCACAGTAAAGATCTGTTAAAAATGGAAACTGTACTGCCAGTGTATGACTTGGTTTTTCATTGATTTGGTGTTTTTTCCATTATTTTCCATAAAATCCTTGATTCTTTTCTATGAATAACTAACCAATACTTATTCTGTATTCCTTAGAAAATCATACATTTCTGTGAAAAAATGTTGATACATTTCTAATTAAACTAAATGTTAAAATGTTAAAATATAGAAATTTGAATTGAGTAATCACTATATTATTACAAAGTGAACTTTGAACTTACAGAAAGGTTCAAAACCATACAGTCGGCAATTAGAGGTGGCTGATTTAGAATGTGTGAGAACTGGATACCACACACATAAAGGTTCACTGACTGGGGGGTGGGGTTCGAACCGAACACAGACCAGGGAGGAGGAGGGAGACGGATCACAGATGGAGGGGGGGGGGAGGTGGGGTGCTACAAATAATTAGAAAACCGGACAGATCATTAGAAAACCCATACAAATACTTGTACAGGATGCTCTGGTCCAGAACCGGCCATTTGTCAATCATATTGGAAAGTCCTTTTTGTGATTTCACATGGATTTTCTCACTTTTAAAAAATGGAACCAAGGGACTTTCAAGTCCAGGCTTGCTGCAGCAAGAAACCCTCCCATTTGTAGGTAAATGCCAAGCCGTAGATACTCTCTAGTTTGCAGATAAATGGACAGCCATAAATACTCTCTAATTTGTAGATAAATGGAAAGCCGTAGATACTCTCTACTTTGTAGATATATGGCAAGTGTAGATTATCTGAATGACCTGTTCTTGTCATTTTGTGTTATTATGTTCTTTTGTTTACAGCTTTAATTCTGTCTCTCTGATAAGAAATGGTGCTCCTGGTAAGGCTCATTTCTTCATCACAACCATATTTTGGCACTACCTTTGTACATCAAATTGTTCTAGTAAGCATCCTGAAAATATTTTCTGAACACAATTCCTATGAAGTGACATGGTAAGTATCACTCCCTTAAAATTAAATCTGCTGAAAGGAATGGTTGAGTTGTGCATGGTTGTCTTGCCTATATATCTTCTTGGATCTTTCTCTATAACCCTGTATCATGCACTCTGATGGCTGTAGTTAAGCACTGGGCTTTCTTAGTATTTGTATGGGAGACAGGATAGCCCTTTGTGCTTTCAGAGATACTCTTTCGGATGCAACCTTAAAAGTGGGTCCTCAAGTAGTGCTCAGTATTCCCTGGCTCTTACCCCAAAATAAAAGATTTTTCTAGCGTCCTTGAAAATGTACTGTAATTAGTTTCCAGTTTATCCAGGTAAATAAACTCTTTTTTTCTTCTTATTTTTCTTCTCAGATAATAATAAATAATAATAATTATAATATTAATAATAATTAATTTGTATTATGTTAATCATTTCTATTTAATTAATGAATACTAGCAACCGTAATGCTGATTGGAATGCAGAGTGTGTAAAAGAGTTTGTAATGTCACCGTGTATAATAAGTGACATGTGGACGACACACCGCAAAAAAGAGTGTCATGTTTTATATCTGCCACATGCTCAAATCTAGGACGACACAGACATGAGCTTTTGACTGGGGCTGAGGCTGCCATGACAACACGCATACACAATGATCGCCTATCTCAAAAGCAATAAAGAACTGCAAGAGCCGTGGCACAGAACAGTGAATCACACAAGCCGACGAGCATTAAGTTGTAAAATATGAGCGGGCAACAGTAATCGCTTCAGAATAAACAAACTGACCAATAAATACCCTTAAAAAGTAGCATATCTACATCCAACTAATGAATACATCGAGCTCACAAACAGTTGATAACAATGATCTTTATGAGCTACACGATGCCATGGCCTGGATATAATCAACACTTAACTTTGAGCCATACAGTACATAAACACAAGTGAGATATGTTTCAGTCATGCCCCTCACTGCAGACAAGAACCAGCCTACCTCAGCTAGCTAAATAACATTTTTGAGATGTTCTTTAAGCTGTGGAACGTTGTAAAAACGTAGACATTGGTGTGGTATAAAACATTGTACAAGCGTTGTTGTGTACCATAACTCGAGGAAAGCCCTGCAAAAACCTTACTGCGATGTTGTAAAACGATCAAAAGTTAGGCAAGGGAAGGAATGAGAGAGCTGTTATTTAGGACATGTAGGGAGACATAGCGGCATCTGTAATGGGTCATGTCAGTTGACGTAATATTTAAGAATGTTAAAAGTAGTAAAGGTGTTATTCACTGCGTTAGCAGACTGTGTAGTTATCTATTAAGGGAATTTTCATTGAGAGCTACAGCAAAAGTGCTTCTTTCTGGGCTGGTGCATGCAATTTCAGTGGGTCAGCTGCAGCTTCAGAGAGGCTGAAAAACAGAGAGGCTGAAAAACTTCCCCAAGGGGATTTGCTTCCAACCAGTGGTGCAGATGAAAGGAACATAAATCTTAACAGTAAACTGGTTATTGGTCTCGAGCAGGTTACATTTATATTGCACAGGCCAGTGGATTATTCAGATGTTCAGTGAACTTGATAGTCTAGAAAAATAAATTAAACCTAGTTGAGACCCTGAATCCATATTTATGTCATCAGTGTTATTTGAATTTGGGAAGATAACCTAGCATAGAGCATCACAAGGTGCCAAAAACTTTTATCCACAAGTTACATAATCTGTGGATATCAGAACATGCTTCATAATTTTGTGATGTAAAGCAAAAAAATGTAATCGCAAACTAAAATTGAGATTAGTAAACAAATCATACTGGTATTGATTAATCAGTCAATTATTTGCTTGATTATTCATGCAGGTAACTGCAGGGAAATAGATTGGGAGTAATTACTGGTTTAAAGGTAAAGTCATTAGTCTCTGCTGTTCAAACCTGCCTGCTGTCCGTGATGCAGAAGTGTAGGTGAGATACCTTTTTGTGTTTTGTTTTTTTAATGCAAGGGATTTCACTGATGAACCTGCCAGTTCTGGCTCCTGAATGGCCAGAGCAAGGCAATCAAAATGATATCAGTAACAAGCCACGCCTCTTACATACACGCCCTTTTGGTCCTGTCAATCTGCGGCTGGTTTCAGGAGAGATGAGCTGTGTTAGACTAACTGCATTCATGTGTTCTCTGGTCTGGCTCTGACTCTACCTGGAATTAGTTACTGAATAGTTTATTAGTATATGATATCACACTTCACACATCTTCTGGCTACTACATGCTATATCTAAGCCAAGGTAATAAATAAATAACTAGATAACATGCTGTCTTACTGAAGTGAAGGTCACACTATAGACAGGAAAATATCGAATCAATAAAAATATATATATATATATTTTCATCGGAGAAACAGAAAGTCGGAAACTGTAATGCTGGCAGAAGCACACCGAGCCCACAACGGACTCGACTGTGCAAGCCAGGTCCGCTGCATCTGACTGTTATAGATTTTTCCACTTTAAATATTAATACCCCCGAGCAGATCTGAATCGGAGGAATGAACGGCTCCTCCTTCCCCTGCCATGTTTCAGAGCAGGGCCTTTAAAAACTGCAGCGAACAGGGCGGATCCACTTGCGGACGTGCGGGGAACACTCCGCGCAGATTGATTAAATGTATTAATCATTAATTACGGGTGGTCTCATCTCTGTAGAGAAGCCAGTAAGAGAGCAGCGGTGTGTACAAAGTGGTGGTAACCGAGGAGACAGAAGTAGGGGAGGTGGAGATTTTACTTCTACTGAATTACTCAATAAGCATCCCGATTGCTAATTACGTTCTGCCTCGGCTTAAATAAGGATTAGTTTGCATCTAATGGGATGGTGATACCTTTGTGCGGTTCAAATTAAAATACCTTCCGTTTAAAAAAAGTTATGAGTTTTATGTTGAAACAAATCTTTTTGTTACGATTAAAAAATGATTGACAGTGTAAATCTCTTTTTCTTAATGAAATAGCTTCATTTGGAATGCACGAGGGGTACATTTATGATACGGCATTAAGTAAAACACAGTTAAAATGAAATAGAAGCAGCTGCTGATAGATGATTAATTTTGAGAAACAGATTGGAGGAAGTGATAAGTCTAAAAAGAATTCCTCTGCCTCTCTATTCTCCTGCTCACACTATAGCTGTGAAGAAGCATCAGCTTATCGGCTAACTCAATGTAACCTGTTTGCTCAGGCGAAAAAATAGAAGAATTAAAAGTCCACTTACCTGGGATTCAGGAAGGACTAGAACATAAACACTTTTGAAGTGTTGCTCTTCAGAAAAATAAAACATACTTTGACGAAAGGGACACGGTCATTGTTGCTAATGCCCCAAATTTCCCAGCAGGCCTTGCAGGAAGACACGTGATGTCAGCAGAGCTTCTTCACCAGGTGTGTGTAAACCAGGGACATTATGGAGAAAAACTCTGAGCCTGGCAGTATTGATGTGTGGGGTGGAAGCTACTATAAGGCCAACTAAGGCCAGAAGGAGGTGGCAGATAATATGGATCTACACGTGTATGCCATACAGGTGGTGGTGGGGCAGGGAGGTCAATGGGCAGGATCGAGTGTGGGGGGGGGGGGGGGGGGGGGGGAGTGATACTTACAAGACTCGGGCTAGTGTGTGGTGGCAAAAATGATAGGACAGTGCAGGGGGCGGTGAAGTTAGGAATAGTGAATGACATCCCTTCATTATGGAAGAGAGAAGGGATGCCTGGCTGCAAGTTTGAGGGAAAAAGGAGTTAACTATGAATATACTGCTGGGGGATATATTGGGGGCAGAATTTAAGGTAAGAAAGGGATGGAGAGAGGGAGAAGACTGAGACAGATGCGAGCAGGAGAAAGGTGAAGTTCTCTGACAAAAGATGCAGCAGAGAAATTGGCATAAAATCAGGGGAGAGATAAAGATAAAATTCCCTTCTTAGTCTTAGTCTCCAGCAGACACCAGAGTCTATGAGTCAAGCAAGAGGCAGCAAGAGCTAAAGTTAGTGTCGCCTCACCCAGTCTCCAAATCTGCAGTACAAAGAGCATCTGGAGCCATTTAGAGTAATCTTATTAATCTTGCTAAAAACATTTGCACAGGAGGGAGATCATGTAGTGATCATGCAGTGGGTAGAATACAGATTCAAATTCAAATTTCTAAAACCTTTTCCAGCAAATTTTTTTAATAGAAAATAATAATGATAATAATAATAATAATAATAATAATAATAATCATAATAATGTTAGCTCACTCAAAAGGAATGCACAACACATAACAAAATACAACATACTGTAAATTACAAAATAAATAAAATTATACATACATATTCCAGAGTAATTAAATAACATTTCTTGCTAAAGGAATGGCTTTTATTTTGACTGTGTAGATGAAAAGATAAGGTATCCCATGGTCTGTCCAGTAAGGGCCAGAACAGAGATCAGTAACAGTTTCCTCCCGCAGGGGGCAGGAGAGTGCTCATTGGGCGCAGTGGTTCCCACAGCTGCGTGTGCTTAAGGCTGAGCCAGAGAACAAAGCTGTCACATCAAA
This sequence comes from Anguilla anguilla, assembly GCF_013347855.1. Lineage (NCBI taxonomy): Eukaryota > Metazoa > Chordata > Actinopteri > Anguilliformes > Anguillidae > Anguilla > Anguilla anguilla. The sequence goes on along the minus strand of NC_049203.1, from coordinate 42,726,730 downwards.
ACTCAATTCCACAGCATAATGAAGTGGTCGCAAGATACAAAGACCAAGCAAAGCCCGCAGTTCCTCTGCCAGCTCACAGACTTGGTCAAATTAGCTTCGGCTTCCATTCACATCTGGAAACTCGATCCTTTTCTCATTCTGTCCATCTTTTTCTTTCTCTTACTGTGGCTCTGGCTAATCAAATTATTTGCTTGTTTCATTTTTTATTTAACCAAATTCTCTTCTAGAACAATGTCCTGTCCAAGAAGCTCGGTGAATACTATAGTAAAACATTTCACCAGTCATTTATCAACACTGCTGCTGTCAAAGAAGACAGTGTTCCAGCTGAAACACTGTTAGCTCAAAGGCAGCATATTCAGTGACTGAAATCAATTCCTTCTTTTAAGAAACTTTGATGGATGGAAAGAAAAGTGGAAAGAAGCATTTTGTTCTTGCTCATCGCAGTGCTCCCCTATGCATACCGACTGCAGTGTCAGCAAGGAGCAGCTATTTCTGTAGGTCACCAAAACATTCCAAGCATTAAAAAAATCTTTCTTTCCTGGGAATGTAATTTCATGATGTTTCTTTTACATTTTATTCGGAGAACAGGCAAACACGACAGCAGAAAGGCCAAAGCATAAACAGTAATTTTATTTAAAGCCACGTGTAAGTCTGGGGAATTGAATTTCCTTTGGAGATGATTGGTTTAGAAAGTAACGGTTCTGCGACTAAAATGTGCGGTCTGTAGAATAATGATGTACATTTGAGCAAATGGCTAACCCTTGCTTACACCCTCAAACTTCAGACTGTTCACCAATGATTTTTGTGCTGTGCCCTGGTCATGGCTGCAGATTAATGGAGTCCAGTGGGGCAAAGTGATGGAGAGCCAGAGGCTACTGGAAGAGATTTGTTAAGGAAGAAATGATGTGAGGCATGCTGGGAGATAGTGTCTTACAAAGGGCAGGCTGCAGGACCAGGGCATGCTGGGAGTTTGATATGGAAGGAGAACAGACACTATGTTATGCCCATCTTGTATTTCTCACCGATTGGAGGAAAGCCAGCAATGCCAGAATTTAGCCTTCATATCCATCTCTCTCAGCCAACCTGGCCTCCTTGTTCTATCTCAAGGAGAGTGACCCCTGTATTTTGGTTGAGGAGAACAAAAGACCCTTGTATTTTGTGCGAGGAGAACAACATTACAAGGGCTATAAAATTAACAAAGCATTTTGTTAATCTCTTTTGTAATTGAGCAGTGCTCTACAGTCTGGAGGCTGCAACAAAATAAACATGCAACAAGGTTTGAAAGATGTGCAACATTCCCCAATTATCTAATGCAGAAAGTGAATGTAGATATTGAATCACAGGGGAGTCCTTTTATGCATGTGCGCGTGTATGTGCTTGTGTGCATTTGTGTGTGCCTGCGTGCATATATGTGCGTATAATGAGATTGCCAGTGTGACATCACCTGCTGGGTCTGTACAAAATCTAAACCCCACATGGTGAAGCCAGCCACAGGCTGAGGAGTGTTTCATGCAGGTGGGTTTTTGCGATAAAGAGCTGGAGCAGAAAGAACAGGTGCCAGTGTGAACAGTCCATAATCATCATTCTAAGACAGGATGTCTAATCATAATGGCTCAGATTTTTCAGAATTTTATTTGGTGGAGACATAGTAAAAATCTTACATCAGCCTACTTCTGGTCCTCCTTGGAGAAGCTGTCAAAATCTGACATACTCTGAGGCACATCCACACGCACGTACCCACACACACACAATCTCTCTCTCTCTCTCTCTCTCACACACACACACACACACACATAAATACACACAATCCTTCTCATTCACATACAC